>NC_086172.1:179446306-179756306 GCF_023053635.1 Elgaria multicarinata webbii | reverse complement strand
GGGAGAGACTGAAAGAACTGGGCATGTTTAGCCTGGAGAAGAGAAGGCTGAGGGGAGACATGAGAGCACTCTTCAAATACTTAAAAGGTTGTCCCACAGAGGAGGGCCAGGATCTCTTCTCGATCCTCCCAGAGTGCAGGACATGGAATAACAGGCTCAAGTTAAAGGAAGCCAGATTCCAGCTGGACAGCAGGAAAAACTTCCTGACTGTTAGAGCAGTATGACAATGGAACCAGTTGCCTAGGGAGGTGGTGGGCTCTCCCACACTAGAGGCCTTCAAGAGGCAGCTGGACAACCATCTGTCAGGGATGCTTTAGGGTGGATCCCTGCATTGAGCAGGGGGTTGGATTCGATGGCCTTAGAGGCCCCTTCCAACTCTACTATTCTATGATTCTTCTAAGTCTAGTGGCTCCGAAATCAGCGGGGTGGCAAAACTGCTCTGGGCTGAAGTCAGAACCAGTCAGAACTCTAAAGGAGCTGTCCAAGGTGCGGAAGCTGGCAAGTCTAGCAATGAACCAGCATTTGATTTGAGAGTTGCGTCTCAGGAGTCCTTTCCATTGTTGCAAAGGATGCTGGGAAGCAACTCTCTAAAATGGCGCATCAGTCCACGAACTGTGTCTTGCTAGCCACTGTTGTCATTGTGGATGATCCTGGATACGTGACGCATTGTTTTATGCATCATGATGTGCAGCAAAAGGGTCTTGGGTTAGCTTCAGAAATGTAGGATGAAATATAAATGGGACATCTGAGATCATGAGTTTTCCAGGGAGGGTGTTTGCATTTGTAAATATATTTACCCCTGTCAGGGGGGATGGGAAGCATGGTTCATGGGCTCCTGAAGCACCTCCCTGCTCTGGCCACTTGACCAGAAATAACCATGGTTCAATCAGAAATGGCATGGAGGAGCGCATTGGTGGTGGTGGGTGACTGTGGTGACCCTCGCTCTTTTCTTCAGCCCAAGGAAAGGGGCTGGATGGTGGTACTACTGCCCTCACACCCAACTATTCAGTTTTGAAAGGTTTGGGGCCCTCATGTGAAAAAATCTTTTGGCATCTTTGATTGTGGGATTTATTTGGGGGGGGGGGAGTTGTGGTACTGAGGTGACCAAGGGCCCTTCCACACACCGTACTGAAGGCGCATGCATGCGCCCCAAGCACGACCCCCCAAAAATAGTGTGGACTACAGCCAGAAGAGATGGAGGAGGAGGAGGCTGGGGAATCCGGGCGCATCCTTGCCGCCGCCGCCTCCCCGCCAGCCTCCTGCTGCCTGGGTAAGAGCGACCCGGGTCGGAGAGCTCGGCTTCCGCCTCCGCCGAGCTCTCCGACCTGGGTCGCTCTCACCTCGGCAGCAGGAGGCTGGTGGGGAGGCGGCGGCGGCGGCAAGGACGCGCCTGGATTCCCCAGCCGCCTCCTCCGTCTCTTCTGGCTGTAGTCCACACTATCGTTTTGGGGTTGTACTTGGGGCGCATGCATGCGCCTTCAGTACGGCGTGTGGAAGGGCCCCAAAACAACTTTTGGTCTGTGAGTAAGTTACCTCCTACCCACTTCCTGTTTGGGGGTGGAGCTTCTGGCTCAATGGGTGTGGTTTCTAATCCAGGGGGAGGAGCTTCGAATGACTGATGGGTGAAACCAGCATCCGCTGTCTAAATCCAAGGAGTAGTCATATGGAGGGTTACTTATAAATGAAACCAGGCTGTGGACATGATTCCTGACCGTGTGGCGTCCCCATCATCTGCATGGAAAGGCAAGGAGTGTGTGATTAGCTCTCCCAGTTAAATGAATGGCTGACCTCTGTTCCCATGTAACTTGTGCCTGGCTTTCACATTTACGAATTCCAAGCACTTCCTTTTTTTGCCAAGCCTTGATGCTCATTGGCTGGTCTCACCAAAACAGAGTTTTCTTTTCTTGCTTTGCAATGCGGATGCAGAATGAGCATCAGCTGGGATGTACATCTAGTTTTTTAAAGTTACTCCCTTCTCTACTGTCTTGTGCATTAACAATATGCCGAAATATGGTGAGAGATGTTCAGCTCACTGTTCTTGATGTTATCCTGAACAAACTCACACCCACATGCAAAGTCTTTTGTCCATCCTTAGCATTCTAAAATGAGGAAACCCCCCCTTTTGGATCCAAACACGTATGTAGCATTTAAATTGAATATTGGCTGGTGTGTTATTCAGGGACCCTGAGGTTCTTAAGAGGGAAAGACCTTGGCTGCTTAGTGTTTCTGTCATTCATGAGACGTAAGTGACTCATGGATCTGTAAATCCTTTTGAATGTCTTAGCGAATTGGTCACAGTGTTGAGTGGAGGAAAACAGAGGCTGTGAGGCACACACACACACACACACACACACCTGCCACAATATTTAGAGGAGGGCAACCAGGATGATCAGGGGTCTGGAAACAAAGCTCTATGAGGAGAGACTGAAAGAACTGGGCATGTTTAGCCTGGAGAAGAGAAGATTGAGGGGAGACATGAGAGCACTCTTCAAATACTTGAAAGGTTGTCACACAGAGGAGGGCCAGGATCTCTTCTTGATCATCCCAAAGTGCAGGACGTGGAATAACGGGCTCAAGTTACAGGAAGTCAGATTCTGGCTGGACATCGTGAAAAACTTCCTGACTGTTAGAGCAGTACAAGAATGGAATCAGTTCCCTAGGGAGGTTGTGGGCTCTCCCACACTAGAGGCCTTCAAGGGGCAGCTGGACAACCATCTGTCAGAGATGCTTTAGGGTGGATTCCTGCATTGAGCAGGGGATTGGATTCGATGGCCTTGTAGGCCCCTTCCAACTCTGCTATTCTATGATTCAATTATTCTAGGGCACGCTAGAACACACCCAAACATTTCCATAATGGCTGCATCTTGCAATGGAAGATCAGGAATGGAAGATAAACTGTCTTCCTGGGAACAAGAAGCCCGTCTGCCCAGGACTGATATTCTCTTTGATGAATCAGCGTCCAAGGAAACTCCAGGTTTCCGCGGAAGACCGTTGGAATAAACCATTTGCCCACCATATATTTGACAATATTTGATAAGAGGTGTGCAATACTGTTTTAACATCTGACATTACTGATAGTTGACCTGTAATAATAAATCTGTCAGGGATGCTTTAGGGTGGATTCCTGCATTGAGCAGGGGGTTGGACTCAATGGCCTTGTAGGCCCCTTCCAACTCTACTATTCTGTCATGTCAAAGAGCTCTAGGATGTTATTTGTGTGCATGGAGGTCTGGGGGGTGATGGAGAGCCAAGTTCTGTAGAGGAGTCGTTAATGAGAGAAAGAGTTTGCCAGAAGAATATTTCCAGGAGTTCGGATAAGTGAGCTCCTTCCCCCACATGTCTCATTCTTCGTACTGGTGGAATGTTGTAGGCCTTTGATGTTGGAGAAATGCTGAAATGAAGCAGTTCAAAATATCCACATATACAAAGTTTGGGTCCCCAGTATGTACCTCTGTATATCTCTGCGTGCTGAGAAAAGCATCACATCTGGATTTCTGCTTGTCACATAGCTGTTTCAAGACAGAGAAACCCAGCAAGGGAAAAAAGAAGAAAAAGTGACAACTCAGTAGAATTGGTTCCTGGCTTCCTGATGTTATCATCTAGTATAGCCTCCCCCAACCTGGTGTTTTCCAGATGTTCTGGACTACAACTCCCAGAAGGCCTGACCATTGACTATGCCAGCTCAGGCTGATGGGAGTTAACGTCTAAAACACCTGGAGGAAGATGTCTGGAGGAAGCTGGCACTTCCCAAGATACTTCTGGTGTTCTTCAGGTACTTAGAATCATAGAATCATAGAATAGCAGAGTTGGAAGGGGCCTACAAGGCCATCGAGTCCAACCCCCTGCTCAACGCAGGAATCCACCCTAAAGCATCCCTGACAGGTGGTTGCCTCTTGAATGCCTCTAGTGTGGGAGCCCACAACCTCCCTAGGTCACTGATTCCATTCCACTTTCATTTAAGTGTCTCCCATTCCACTTTGCTGACTTCCATCTCTTTCTTTGACTGCACTGTACCTCTGGAATTGCATTTAAAAAAAACTTTTAAAAAGATGTGTGTTATTACATTTTCTCAATTAGCACTTTTTGCCTGCTGCATCATTGTGGATTAGAGTTTGCCTTGCCCCCTTCCCCCAAAATCTTTCCATCTAGCTTTTAACATTGCTAATCTTCTAGTACCTTGTCATTCTGAAATGTTTAGGTCTCCTCTTTTTTACGTGTTTCTGATTCGATGCCTGTAAGGCAGGCGGTTTGTCTCTTTTGCCCTGTCAGTGTACAAAGTCTACAGTTTCATTTAGACTTTGCGTACACAACTTGCAAAAGTTTTGAGTTTTTCACCTGCCAGATCAAGGTGGGGGGTAAGAGAAAGGTGGGGGAAGGTTTTTGTTTTTGTTTAGAAATTCATCCCCCCCTCCCCCCGGATTTCAGCACTCTGCCCTTTCCCCTCCCAGATCCAAACATTTGGTAATGGACTGGATGAGGGCTAACAAACTGAGACTCAATCCAGACGAGACGGAGGTACTGTTAGCGGGTGGGTCATCTGTCCGGCGAGGTGATGTTTGCCCTGTCCTGGACAGGGTTGCACTCTCCCTAAAGGATCGGGTCCGTAGTTTGGGGGTGCTCTTGGATCCAGAACTGTCACTTGAGGCACAAGTGAACTCAGTGGCAAAGAGCACCTTTTATCAGCTTAGCCTGATATACCAGCTACACCCTTATCTGGACGGAGATAGCCTAGCTACAGTTATCCATGCTCTGATAACCTCTCGCTTGGATTACTGCAATGCGTTATACGTGGGGCTGCCTTTGAAAACGGTCCGGAAGCTTCAGCTGGTACAAAACAGGGCAGCCCGTTTACTAACAGGGACTGGCCGGCGAGGTCACATTATGCCAGTCCTTTCACAACTTCATTGGCTGCCAGTCCAGGTCCGGGCCTGATTCAAAGTGCTGGTATTGACATTCAAAGCCCTAAATGGTTTGGGGCCAGGTTATTTGAAGGAACGCCTCCTCCCATATGTACCTGCCCGGACCTTAAGATCATCTACAGGGGCCCTTCTCCGTGAGCCCCTGCCAAAGGAAGTGAGGCAGGTGGCTACTAGGAGGAGGGCCTTCTCCGCTGTGGCACCCCGGCTGTGGAATGAGCTCCCTAGAGAGGTCAGCCTGGCGCCTACACTGTACTCCTTTCGTCACCAACTGAAGACCTTTTTATTCTCTCAGTATTTTAACACTTAATTTTAACTTAAATTTCATTTTTACTGTTCTAACTCTGAATTTTAATCTTATATCAATTTTGCTGCGTGGTTTTATCCTGGTTGTGCTTTTCATACTGTATTTTGTAATTGTGCTTTTAACATGTTGGTTGTTTTATTATAGTTTTAATTTTTGTGAACCGCCCAGAGAGCTTCGGCTGTTGGGCGGTATAAAAATGTAATTAATAAAATAAATAAATAAATAAATCCAAGAAAGCAGCCGGAAACCTTTGCCATTGTCTGACTAAAGTCTTTTATTAGAACAACACGCAGGACCCCTTTGGGCCTGAAGGGCAGCTTTCTGCAGCTAACGATCGCGTTACGTTGCCAACAGCATGTCACGAGTCACGAGGAGCCTAGTCTAAGCATCAGAAACATCATAAAGAAGCAGGGCCGATGTCTGTGGAGAACCAGGCGCCAGTGGGCCAGCCACGGGCCTCCTAGGAAACGGAAGCCACACGGAGACCCGCGTCACCCTGCAACCCGGCTCCTCTGCAGCCGAGAAAAAACAAATAGCACAAACCTGGAATTAGCACCCATTCAATAAATTAAATAAATGTAATGCTGGAACAAGATCCTCATAACAGGAAATAAAATCTGTTCTAAGGGGAGGGGACGCTACATGGGAGCCAGTACGTATTTACAGACATCTCTGCCGTGGTTTTGTTTCAGAGTTGTTGCTTTTTTGTATTTTTAGTTTTTTTGCTGTAAAGTTATAACATATCATCTTTTTCTCCAGCCCATTCCCAATTTGTCTCCGCTCCTGGTTAAATCAATTAAAGCAAATGATTAATAATTTAATTCTGAGACAATAATAATAATAATAATAATAATAATAATAATAATAATAATACAAAGAAAAGAGCATCTCAACTCTCCACACAACTGTCTTTCACCAAACCGAAAGCAAAAGGAAATGCAAGACAAGCATGCCGTCTGTAGGGCAGACCACTGAGAGAATGCGGTGGCAGAAGCCACGTTGGATGGCCGTGGGCCTTGAACTATGTACATAATGTTAGTCTGAATTGCCAGCCAGTCCCAAGTCGGGAACAAACGCCGATGGTGGAGTTTAGGGCTTTTCAGTTTCTTTCTTCTCTCAGCCGAGTGATGGGGCTTCAGCAAAATGCAGGCCTGCCTCATCAAGGTAGAAGGGCTCAATGGTGTGTTGTTTCTTGCTGGAACAACATCTCTGCTACTTTGGAGCTGTCCCAGGTACTGCCACCTGCTGCTTTACTACTTAGCTTCCTAGCTGGTGTAATCCTGCTCCTGGTCAATCTCCTTAAGGCAAACCCAATGGATCTACCCCAGTGTAAGAGGACGACAAACTAATTCACTGAAATGCATGCAAATGTTCAACCGCCTCCTAATAAGGCCATGTATGCACTCTCTCTGGAAGGGGTCAAATGAGCATCTAATCCTGTGGCACCCCCCCACTGCGATGCACATCCATGCTGCAAACCTCTTGGCATTGCAGTTAGAGATGGCCGTAGTGTGGGTTCTTTTCCAGGATAGGTGGTGGAGGTAGAGGGAGTATCCCATTGCAATGTTGTTCCTTCTGATAAGAACATGGACAATACATAAGTTAGCAGTACAACAAAATGCAGGGAAGATAATATGACGATGATCAAGGGGGAAATCATGAAGATAATGCTGTGCATTTTGATGCTGGAACACTGCTTGGTCCAGTTTCAAACCAGGGAGGAGGTGGCCATGAAAGGTAAGCCATGGCTTATTTAATTTCCTGAGAATGTGGGTGTACTGAGGAGGATGGGGGGGCCTTGTTTTTCTCCTTCTTTCTCCTACATGTTATTAGCCACAAAGGAATGCTAAATCTGCCTAGTAGTGGCCTTTTTTAAGGCAAAATGCTGATGTCTAAAATGGTAACGGGCAAATACCCCCACACACACTCGCGTGCATAAGGGGAGGCATGTGGTGAGCACCAGTATGCGGGCCAGGAACGTGGCATCATGCCACAGAAAGCTTGCTTACAAAATAAACATTTTAAAATACCCCAAGAAGTCCTCTCTCCCACCCCGCAGCTGTTCTCCATCTAGAATTGACAATCGGGGATTTCTCAGAAAGGTCTATGGGCATTATTATTATTATTATTATTATTATTATTATTTACATTTATATACTGCCCCATAGCCAAAGCTCTCTGGGTAGTTTACAAGCTTAAGAGCTGGTTTGTATGAGAAAAATGCCTGGCGCTTGCTTCCAGTGTTGTACTGGGGATGAGGCTGGCAGGGTCAAAGCACCCAGGATTAGCAGAGAACATAAGAACCCAAGAAGAGCCCTGATGCTGGATCAGACCAAGGGTCCATCTAGTCCAGCACTCTGTTCACACAGTGGCCAACCAGCCATCAGCCAGGGATGAACAAGCAGGACCTGCAACAGCACCCTCCCACCCATGTTCCCCAGCAACTGGTGCACACAGGCTTATTGCCTCGAATACTGGAGATAGCACACAACCATCAGGGCTAGTAGCCGTTGATAGCCTTTGCCTCCGGGAATTGATCCAACCCCCTTTTGAAGCCATCCAGATTGGTGGCCATCACTACAACTTGTGGTAGTGAATCCCATAATTTAACTCTGTGCTGTGTGAAGAAGTCCTTCCTTTTATTTGTCCTGGAGCTCTCATCAATCAGTTTCATGGGATGACCCTGGATTCTAGTATTTTGAGAGAGGGAGAAAAATGTCTCCCTGTCTACATTCTCCACCCCAGGCATAATTTTGTATGCCTCTATCCTGTCTCCCCTTAGTCTCGTTTTTCCCAAGCTAAACAATCCCACTTGATGTAACCTTCCCTCGTAGGGGAGTTTCTCCAGCCCCTTAATCATTTTAGTTGCCCTTTTCTGCACTTTTCCCAGCTCTATAATATCCTTTTTTAGGTGTGGTGACCAGAACTGACTGCTGCCCCCGCCCCACTCCCTCCTCAGCCTTCTGTGTTCCTTCTGAGCTTAGCTGTAGTCTTCACAGTAGCTGCAACAATATATTACTGGGTGACATCCCTATTGTAATGTAAAGTATTTGGGGTGGGGTGTGACTTAGGCAATGAAGAACTGTTTGCTTACAAAAGGGCTGCTCCCGACACATATGAAAAGTGCTAGAACTAGTTTGTTGATATGGATCAAAACAGCTGCCTACGTTTTTGGACTGTCCTTGGGGCACTGTACTCCAAAATGTTACCACCACACAATTGCTTGAGTCTGACATCTTTAGCACACAATCTGTTCATCTGAGGTCTGGAAACAAAGCCCTATGAGGAGAGACTGAAAGAACTGGGCTTGTTTAGCCTTGAGAAAAGAAGACCGAGGGGAGACATGATAGGACTCTTCACGGACTTGAAAGGTCACACAGAGGAGGGCCAGGATCTCTTCTCGATCCTCCCAGAGTGCAGGACCCGGAATCATGGGCTCAAGTTACAGGAAACCAGATTCCGGGTGGACATCAGGAAAAACTTCCTGATGGTTCGAGCAGTACGACAATGGAACCAATTTGTTAGGGAGGTCATGGACTCTCCCACACTAGAGGCCTTCAAGACACCTACTGAAATTCCCTTTTCTATGCAACTGTTAAAGATTTTCTATGCAACTGTTAAAGAATTCCCTGCCCTCCTTTTCCATATGGTCACCCTACCCTAGTGGGAAGTCTGGCTTCGGCCTGGCATGTTGTGATGAAAATGATGTACGTCAAGCAACCCAGATAGCCCAGGGTCTCGTCCAACCTTACCCCACTTTCAATGATGGCACAAAAGAGTAACCACAAACCATGTGAACAAATGAGAAACAGAAGTGAATTATGGGAGTTGCCATCTTGGGAGTGCTGATGGTGTAAACGAGGCCTGATTTCAGACCACAGAAAACTTTTTCTTCCTCTTCCACATGCAAAGGCATACAAAGTCTGATTCCAGGCTTCCAAGGGTAAAGGTTTCTCCTTTCCTTCTGTTCTCCGTCCGCCGTGGTAGAAGTTGTAGCGCCCAAATGGTTCTGACTAACACCTAGTTAACCTGAGCCAGAGAATTTTCACATTCAAAATGTAGCTATCTGCTTAATCTAACAATCCACTGTGATCGGAAAAAAAGATAGGATATTTCCGAAATACTTTGCTTTGTTTTGTTTTTGAGGAGGCGTTGAAAATGTAAAAAATAGTATTTGAGTTTCAAAACCCACTGAAGTTCACATCTGGTCACCACACATTCAGGTAGACACCCCACTTCCAAAGTGGAATTACCTCATCCCTTCCAAAGCAACAATTCACTCAAAATCCAAATCCCAACATCTGCAAGTGGAATTCCAAATGTGAAAATGTTATGCATTCGTGAATCTGAATGCATATTCTAGGGTGACCCTCTGGAAAGGAGGACCAGGGCTCCTTTATCTTTAACAGTTGCATAGAAAAGGGGATTTCAGCAGGTGTCATTTGTACGCATGCAGCACCTGGTGAAATTCCCTCTTCATCACAACAGTTACAGCTGCAGGAGCCCTGCCCTCTTTTGTATCTGGTTAAGAGGGCAGGGCTCCTGCACCTTTAACTGTTGGGATGAAGAGGGAATTTCACCTGGTGCTGCATGCATACAAATGAGACCTGCTGAAATTCCCTTTTCAATACAACTGTTAAAGATACAGGAGCCCTGGTCCTCCTTTCCAGAGGGTCACCCTAGCATAGCCCATGGCTCCCTGCTCCCCACCCCAAATTCATCCCAGGTCTAGTTTCAGGTGGTAGACCTGTATATGACCTGTATTGGAGTGGGGGGAGGGGAGGCATTCACACGTTAGAATGCTCCTCCATACAATAACAAGAAAATGAACATGTCAGACAGAAAGAGCTTAGCTTAGGTCCTCCCTGACACCCCAATTTTCTACGTGCAGGGATTACATATGTATATTTTGCATGATGTCATATTCATCTCTGTGAACCCTCACCTGAAATCTGAAGTAGTACAGCCCAGACACAGGTGGACAGCCTCAGGGCTAACCAAACTACATGTGATGGGAGCAGCCATCTTTGTTTACTGATGTGTCTGCCCCATCCATGTCTAAAATCAGTGTGTGTGTGTGTGTGTGTGTATCTCAAAAGGTACACACTGGAGGAATGAGGATCCCCCTCACACCTCCACTTTACATTCCTGTATCCCATCACTCGAAACGATTTCTTTCCAATCTGACTCATTTCCAGCTTGGTTGGAAGAAAATTTCCTGAAGCACAGAGATTCAAGGAGGGAGGGGGGAAGCCAGAGGTTCAGTTCCCCCCTCCACAATGTCAAAAATTGCTTGTCAAATATAGACCCCTTCCCCAATTCACCTGGCAGACACTTGTAAAACAAAGGAGAACTAGGCCTCAATCACTAGGCCTCGAAGGAATCCTTACCAAGCTCTTGTCATTCATAAGCAACATTATTATTTTCCAGTATTGATTAGATTATTATTTTCTGCGGTTTGTGATGCCTTAAGCATCCTCCTGACCTAAAAAAGTAGTTCATGAATTTAAACAAGAAAAGAAAAATGAAACACTGTAATGTCACGAGGTGTTGTCAGAACTCCCCAATTCCAGTATAAGAACCTCTGTGCTATGTCTGTGGAAAGCACACAACGTTTCCCCCATCTGCTTTGACTGGTAAAAAGAAAAGCTTGTTTCCCCAAGACTATTCGTTCCACACATAGACATGTGTTCGGGGTGTGCTGGGTGTGCCCAGGCACATCGTAATGTCTCTGGGGTCTCCGGAAAGTGCATATTTCCCCCCGCCATACTAATGGCATTTGAAATACTCTTTTTCCAGAGACCCCAGAACGTGTGCTTCCACTCCAATTAGGGCCTTAAAAATAAAAAAATAAAAAATTCCCTGGGTGCACATCCTAATGAAATGTGCTGCTCATGCCTGTGGTTCCACATGGCTTTGTATGTAGAGTAAGTGGTAATCCAAGGCCAATGTTTTTGAAGATATTATACAGCGAGAAAGGCCACGAGGAGTGAAATGGTGGAGGTAAAGTCAATCGGACTCAGCAACCTTTTCGGCAGGAAGCCATTCTCACTCGCCCACCGGTTTCTAAAAGCGCTTGGTTTGCTGTACGCGAACTCCATCCGCAGTGATCCGAGCACATCCGTCCCTTGTGGCGGGGCATCTAAGCGGCCCGACAGCAGCCGTTGCGTCCTTGGGATCTGATTCACATTTAGGAGAAAGGGCGGATCCGAAACAGAAATAAAACCAAACCAAAAAGCTGACAGAGAGTCGTATCGCGGGCTCTCCGGGAACTTTGCTATCAGCCAAAAGAGCAAAAAAGAGCGAAGCTAACACACACGCACACAGAGCACATGGGTGTTGAAGAGGCCAAGAGGGGTCGCCACAACCCCGTGAGGGTGCAGAACCTGGTTTGTCTTTTCTTCTTCTAGATTCCCACGCCCCCCTCCCCCTTTTTTTGAAATTTGGTTTTTGCTGGCCTGGAGTTACCAGACGACCGGATATTCTCCTCCTTGCTCCTACGAGGTCAATTCCTGAAGAAAACCATTGCAGCTCTCTCGATGTGTCCTGAGAAAAAGCCAGCGGGCACCCACTTCCTCTTTACTGCATGGAACCCCGTGCATTATAGAAGTCCGGGACCGGCAGGCCAGTGTGAAGTGTCACCTACAACCAAAGACCACTTAGTACAGTGTTCAACCCTGGTGGCATGTCGCATCCCATAACAACAGCTGGGGTGCTTTGGTTCCCTCCCACCCCCACCCCTGCACAGAAAGAAAGCCAAACCATAGACACGTTTCATACTGTATATCAGCCTCACCCAAAAGGCTCTAGATACCCAGCAAACGATCACTGATTCTATGAAACAGGCACATGCATTAAAATGTAGACCCGCCTTCCCCTACTTGGGACTCTCCAGACATGCCAGACTACGTTGGCCAATGGCCATGCTGGCTGGGAATGATGGGACTTGCAGTCCATCATACCAGGTTTGGAAAGGCTGACGTAGGCCACAACCCATCCACACCTGCCCTAGGCCCATGGTTCCTGCATTTCTGCGGCCCCACCTCCAGTCCTGCCTCCCAGCCTACATTGCCCCCATTCCAGCCACGGATGTGAGCCCCCCATTCCACGCGATGGCAGCCTCCTGCTCTCTCTCCCCAGCGGCCCAAGTCCTTTCCCGCTCCTTACTTGTACATTCCTGTTCAGGCTGACAGCAGGGAAGAAGACACCTTCCAGGTTCTCAAAGGCCACCGGCCCCTGCTGGTCCTCATTGATGGAGAAGGTCACGGTCCTCCTGTTCAGGTCAAGTAAGATGCCTACGGTGGCCCCTTTGGTGATGCCTCCTTCAGTCCTGTCAGGGAGAAAAAGCAAGCCTTGCTCTCCTTCTTTTAATTCTATCGCTATCCTGCCTTTCCTCCATGGAACGCAAGGTGGCATATATGGTTCTTTTTCCTCCCCTCCTTCCGTTTGCTCTTCACAACATCCCTGTGAGGTAGGTCAGTTTGAATGAGAGTGGCCTAGTCTGCATATAATGCCAACCCATGTTTTGTCTGTCCTCACAAATCTGGTATATCTTTTAGTAGTTGGTTCAAAAACGGTTTCGTTTTGATCTGCACTTTTTGCTGCAAAAATCTCCCCTTTCATATAAATATTGTATGCTGTTTTACAGATTGTATTACTGCTTCTCACTTGCACCTTCTGCCGGGTAATTTTTAAGCCCTATTTTATGCCTGCTTTATAGTCTGGAATAATAAACTTGCTGATTATTAGGGATGCTTCTCCTTGGACCGGAGAAGCAGAAGCGGATCGGGGCGGGGGGCTTCGCCTCCCCTTAAGGCAGAGGCGAAGAGGATCGGGGGAGCAGCAGAGCATTGCGGAGCGGATCGAGGTGAAGGCGGATCCTTTGCCTCGATCCGGAGCTCCGCAAAAAAGGTAAGGGGGGGTTACTTGGCCCTGCCGCTGTCGCTGCCGCCCATGCAGTGACGGCAGCAGAGCCAGGTAAGGGGGCAAGGAGGAGGGGGATCTTACCTGCGTCCGTCCGCGAACCTGCAGCTGCTTCAACTGAGCCCGAGGACTCAAACAGGAAGACTAGGCCGCAACTGGTTGAGGCCTTGGCCCCAGTCTTCCTGGTTGAGGCCTCGGGCTCAGTTGAAGCAGCCATGGGTCTGCGGACGGATGCAGGTAAGGGGGAGGAGGGAGGGGGGTTTACCTCGCCCTGCCACCACCGCCACCACCGCAGAGCCAGGTAAGGGGGAGGGGGGGCTTACCTGCGTCTGTCGCGGCCTGTCACCAGCTTCACTAGAGCCCGCGGCTCAACCAGGAAGTGTAGGCCGCAATTGGGGCCTACAGTTCCTGGTTGAGCCGCGGGCTCTAGTAAAGCTGGGACGGGACGGGACGGACACAGGTAAGGGGGAAGAGGGAGAGGGGCCTTACCTGGCGCCACTCCCTGCCGCTGTGGAGCTCCGATTTGGATCGAGGCGGGGCGGAGTGGGCCCAATCCGCAATTTGCGGATTGGGAGTGAAGAGGATCGGGGGGTCCGTGCACATCCCTACTGATTATATTATTGTTTCCTGTGTGCAAGATTTGCAGTTTGTCCTGCTCTCTCTCATTCTCCTTGGGCTTTTATCGGTCAGGAAATCATCTTTGTTGCTTAACCTTAGGAGCTGATTTGGTCCCACCTACCTATTGGTGTGTGAGTTGTTGTGCATGAACCAGCTCCGGTTATTGTCCACATACATGGCCCAAGCCTTGTCATCTTTCCCCAGCATGACGTCCTTGAGCACGTCCACGCGGGCCACGCCGAAGGCCGGGTCTGGGTGGTTGTCGTAGCGATCGATGGACAGCTCCCAGTAGTGGAGGCCTTTGGAGAAACCGGTTTTGCCCAGCACGACACGGTCGTCATAGCTGTTGCAGGTGACGGTCAGGTTGTCATTGGAGAAGATGATGTCGGAGTGAGCAGTGCAGGGGTCGAACGAAAACCAGGCCACTGCAAGACACACGAAAGGTGGAGCGGTTATCCGCGTGGACGGAAGGGCGGACCCGGGTAGGCGGGGGCACGCAGACGGTACGAAAAGGGTCGCATGCTGCCATGCAGGGAGGGGTGTTTGGATCTGCAGCTCAGTCAAGGGGGCGTTCTCCGGGTGCTTCTGGGGCTGAACTAAAGGAAGGCGTGGGATTGGTTGTCTTAAAAGAAGACACGTCTATTCAGAGCAGTCCGGCTAAACGGTTTAGAGCCCCAGTGGATGGAATGACTGAAATGGAGTGGAAACCACTGAGCCCGTGTGTGTCATAGAATCATAGAATAATAGAGTCGGAAGGGGCCTACAAGGCCATCGAGTCCAACCCCCTGCTCAATGCAGGAATCCACCCTAAAGCATCCCTGACAGATGGTTGTTCAGCTGCCTCTTGAAGGCCTCTAGTGTGGGAGAGCCCACAACCTCCGTAGGTAACTGGTTCCATTGTCGTACTGCTCTAACAGTCAGGAAGTTTTTCCTGATGTCCAGCCAGAATCGGGCTTCCTGTCACTTGAGCCCATTATTCCATGTCCTGCACTCTGGGAGGATCAAAAAGAGATCCTGGCCCTCCTCTGTGTACATACTGTGCAACTCTCCGTGTGAAAAGCACCAGAGATGGGCAGCAGAAAACAGCATGTGTGCAGTGAGCACACATGACGGTCGACGCATGGATGCCCTTCAGTGTCTGGATGCTTCCCAAAGAGGGTTCTGCGCACACTGCCCACAACGCAGCCCCTAGGCCAGCCTTCCTCAACCTGGGGTGCTCCAGATGTGCTGGACTACAACTCCCAGAATGGCATTCTGGGAGATGCAGTCCAACACATCTGGAGCGCCCCAGGTTGAGGAAGGCTGCCCTAGGCAGTGCGTGCACACCCAAGTTGGGCCTATAAATCCTTACATCAACATTTCAATTTACATCTGAGGATTCTGGCTCTCCCCAGCAAAAGATGTGCACACAGACAGCAAGGCGAAAAGACCATTATGTATATCCCACACACGTGCCAGACGGCTGGAGCAAATTCTGGCCTTCTCGGAATTTCGGGGTTGCACTAGGTCCAGCTTTTCCTAACCAGCATCCCTCCAGGTGTGCTGGACTACAAACTCCCATCACTCCCGGGCAGCATGTGCATTGGCCATGTTGGCTTGGGATGATGGGAGTTGTAGTCCAACTCATTTAGTGGTCATCAGTTTGGAGAAAGTTGTATTAGATGTTTGGCAGCAGAATTGAGAAGCTCAACCATTGCCAACAGAGATGGCTGTGTGTGCATCTGTGTGTGTGTGTGTGTATATATTTGGAGGGTCTTGCTTGTGAGCGAGAAGTGGCAGGTAGCGGGGAGGTCTCAACCCTCTCCTGCCCACTCTTTCCCATACACCTGTCTCCCCACAACTCTACAGCGGTGTGGTGGCAACCCAGGCTGCATACACACTATATGAAGCAGGTATTCCCTGTAGGGTGTGCTGCATCTTGTCCCAGTGCAAAAGAGAACGGAGGAGGCCATGTGAATGCTGAGCCTCACTGGGTGCACTGGGAACCTGTGGCGCTTCGGGGTGGCAATCTGGGCACATGCAAACTCCAACGGCATGGTTTTGGCTCGATGATGAGACCTCGCCTTGTTGACAACACACAAAGGAAGCACGCTTCTCTGATGCATGCGCTATACAGATTTAGGAAAACACACACAACACCCCTACACCAGCCGTTGTGATTTACGGGCCCGCCAATTCCCCCATGCACCCAAAGGCATCGTACCTGCTACCAGTTTTTTAATATCAACTGTTGTCATTCCAAGCGCAATGCATGAAGGAGAACAAATGAGAAGCAAAATAGGCATTTATATGAGAGACCGAAAGCTCCGGTTGTGAGCGTTACAGCTTCCGCTCATGGATTTGTTTGCCAGCCGCCCTCCTTTCCTCCCTCCACTGAAGCCGGTACATCCATTTGGTGTTAATGGAAACCCTGAGTAATTATACATAATGCGCACCGAAGACTACATAGCCATACAGACGGGGAGGGAAGGGTCTGGACAAAGTGATTCTTTGGATGGCTTTGCCTTCCCACAACTCTAACAGAAACCAAACAAGTAAACACACTTCTGCCTCCCCACACCCAGGAAAAAAGCAAAACCAGGCCTAGGTTTCACTTATTATAATGGCGGAATCCAAACTAGGTTTACGGGACCACTGCCCTAGATCAATGACTGAATCCGGCAATCCAGAGTACAGAGGCGCCAACGTACACCTGCGCTGTAATAATTGCAGCGCAGGTGTGGTGGATGTCGATCAGGGAGAACGGGGTTCAAATCCACACTAAGCCATAACACTCTCTGGGGGGGGGGGGGCTGTGCTGGCTGTACTCTCTAAGCCTAGGCTTAGAGAGTATGTCATTCATTACCATGAATCATATGCTGCTCCATCTTGCTGTTCCTTGTATTGTTTGGTATTATTATTGCAACTGAAATGGTTTTTCATAGAGCATGGCTAGACGAGAGGTGTGCAGGGTGGGTGATGATCTCGTGATACGATGATCGCGAGACTGTCCCCCTTGTCTACACACAGCTCCTGAGGAACTCCGCGCCCTGTGCCCCGGCTCCTCACAGTTACTCGTGAAGAGCAGGGATGAAAATGGGACACCCGGCCACACGTCCCGTGGTCTCGGGATCAGCCCGAGGCCGCGGGAAAAGTTAGGAATAAAGGGTAGGGTGATATCCCGGGGAAAAGGAGGGATCATCCCTCCCTGGTCCCGGGATCCCTTGTGCGTCACGTGGACGCACAGGGACAATCCCCGGGATATCGCCCCTTCTAGACATGCCCATAGTGTATTTAAATGTGATTTTTTAATATCTGTACGTGAACTGCTCAGAGATCTTATTGTATTAAGTGGTATATACATGGGGTGACCATATGAAAAGGAGGACAGGGCTCCTGCAGCTTTAACCATTGTGATGAAGAGGGAATTTCACCAGGTGCTGCATGCGTACAAATGACCCCTGCTGAAATTCCCTTTTCTCTCCAATAGCTTCGGCTATTGGGCGGTATAGAAATGCAATAAATAAATAAACTGTTAAAGATACAGGAGCTGTATCCTCCTTTTCATATGGTCACCCTAATATAAGGCTTTTAGAGAGAAGTCCAATGACCTCCAGGCAGCATCTGGAGTGCCACAGAATCATAGAATAGTGGAGTTGGAAGGGGCCTATAAGGCCATCAAGTCCAACCCCCAGCTGGGTCCCATAAATCTGTGGCACCCCCAGGATGCCATGGATTCGCTCCTCTGCGCTGGTAGACAGAGCTACGAACATGAAGGAGAAATGATTGCGGGTGATGCCCATCCCCATCCCCAGCTGCTGCAGAAAATTCCTCTTAGAAGGTTGCAACTGCAAGTTGGAGAGGGAGAAAAAGGGGGTGGGGCACTGTGGGGAAGGGAAAGGTTGCCATACACAGAATCTTATGGCCTCTCCGGTCCCCTCCCTGCCCAATGAAATGTAAGCCCGCTAGATGTATTCAGAGGCCTGCCTAGCAGCTTTTTGTGATCTAAACAGGGGAACAGAGGTGAAATTGCTCTGCCCGTCTCCTGCCCTGCCTTGCTCTTGCCAGCAGGGCCTAGAATAAGCAGAGCATTCCACACTCACAGCCTTCTGTCTGTCCGAGAGCGCATGTATATTACCCTGAGCCACTGGGCAGAAAGGCAGGATATAAATATGAGACATCCGTGAATATTAGATGACTCCCCTTGAGCGAAGGGTGCTTCCACATTCACAGCTATGGGCAATTGGCTCAAACGATGCTCAGCTGGAGCCTTGAGCAGCTGCCCCTCTGTGGAAAACCACCTAGACCTCTTGAGGGTCGAGAAACGTTAGTGGCTCTTTGCTTTGTGATTGGTCACTGCTCTTTTCCCATCAGTATATAAACTTCCCCTTCCTTCCCACAGACTTTGTGTTACAGAACACTTTTTTGCATGCTGCTCACAGACTTGGATCCTTGATTGCCCTTGCCTTTGCCTGCTTTGCTTCCTGATTGCATAGGCTTTCCCCTACAGAGTTCCTCATTCGTTCCCTCAATACCTGTTTCTCTGTCTAGATCGGTGTAGACTTCTCCTTGCACTCCGAGCTATCAGTTGCCTGACCCCAGTCTTGGTTAACTGCCTTGACCAGACCAACTCAATAAAATGGGTCCTAATTTGCAGAGATTTGGTTCCTTTCTTCTGGGAAGCACAAAACAGCACAGTGGAAGCTCCATGAATGCAAAGAGAGGCATGTGTGGAGTTTCCTCCATTGAAATGAGTAAAGAAGACCGTAGAAGCATACGGTGTGTTTATAGGAGCCTAGCATCTTCTTTGTCGACTGAACCAATCCTTGGGGCCTGCAGCTATAAATAGCCTCTCTCATTTTGACATCACTTCCCTGGAACTTCCTGGGTTGTGTCTCTCCCTACTTCAAAGGTTGTTACAAACAAGTCTGGACAAACCAGGACAGACGTCTTCTGGCAGTGAACATTACGTGCTTCTCTTTGCCAGATACACACAAGAAAGTCAGGGGTGAACGGGTGACCGAAAACAAAGGAAACACCACTGAAGTCAAAGGGAAATACTTGCCTAATTGGGAGAAAGGTCCCGACTGGGTCTCAAAACCTATAAAGAGATACTACATTTCACACTTCGGCACTAAGAAACGGCAACTGGACTCATGTGACGGAAATAAGGCAAAAGCGCTTGTGGACGGGAGCTGCCTAAAACAATTGCCCAAGTCACTCAAATAGTAGAAGGCTGGCGTGAAAGCAGAGCCGTGTGCATATTCCACGGGGCTCTGGGTTAAAGACCCTCAGAAGAGCGCTGGTGGATGAGATGCATAAATTTGTGGATTCTGGTTTCAGAATTTTACCTGTGGATGCGAGAAATGCACGCCGCTCCGTTCATCTGGGTTTCAGCAGAGGCCTTTTAAATGAAACTGGGCTTTCAGCAACTTCAGGAATTGCAGTCTTTACAATCTGGGTGTTCTGCCATCATACAACTTCTCCATAAATATCCCACAGGGGAGCAAAAGTTGGGGTGCGCGGTCTCGGCTTCCCCTCCAGCCCTCCAGTATTTCCCCCACCCTCATACTCAAGCTTAGGACCAGCGTACTCCAAAGATACAAACTCCACATACAAGGAAGCAGGGCAGAGTCATTAACTCTTTGTACACTGGACACAAGATCAAAACGTTCAGAAACGGGAAATATCAAAAGCCAGTCGCACGAAAGCAATGAGATGTGGAACCCATAAAGCACAATGGGGAAAATATGAAGAAGAAGAAGAAGAAGAAGAAGAAAGGCGGGGATCGTGGCCCCTTGGTGTAGCGCACCAACCTAAATGCTGCGTCATTCCTCATTCCAAATTATGGGGTGGACGGAACAAAAAAGTATATGTCAGGGTTATTCTCCTTTAGTTTACGTTGGTGTCAGGCAGATGCCAATGGGGTTTACACCAGCGTAAGCTTGTGGCGATGGGAGAATCTGAAAAAAAAGGGAAGGTAAAAAATGTTGCATAGGTGGGATGGGAAGGGCTGAGAGGCGTCGATGCCACCCGAGGCAGCCCCTGTGCAGGGATTAAGAACGAGATGGCTCAAGGCAGCCCTGAGGCAAAAGAACAAAATGGCGCCCTCTCTGATTCCATGTAGAAAAGCCACAGGCCGGCCAATACGTCTTCTTCAACACCGCTGATGGGAAAACCTCCTTCCCCACATCTGAAAGCAGCAGGCTAGCTTAGGAGGTGCAGAGCCAGCCATGTTGCCCACAGCTCCCCCAACACCTTGCTGCCTCCTCCCAGCCTCTGCCGCCTGAGGCATTTGCTTCACTCTGCCTCATGGTAGGGGCAGCCGTGAGTTAAGATTCAATGCTGCAAAATCCAGAAGCAAGTCAGAGGTTGTGATTTCAGCCCCAGGTGCTAATCAGCTTTTTTTGAACAGCCTTCCCCAACCCGGTGCCTTCCAGATGTGTCAGACAACAACTCCCATCATTCCCAGGCAGTATGGCCAATGATGAGAGTGGTATTCCCAGCATTCCTTACCTCTAGCCATGCTGGCAGGGGCTTTTGGAAGATGAAATCTTGAACATCTGGAGATCTACCTTCTGCTCACCCTTGGTCTAGGGGAAGTGGGTTCATCCATGGTGGAAATACTGCCTTGGGGCACAAGACTTTCTACCTTAGCCTTCCCCAACCTGGTGCCCTCCAGTTGCAGCATCAGACTGTATCATGGGAATGATAGCAGTTGTAGTTCAACACATCTGGAAGACACCAGGTTGGCCACAGCTGGACTGGACATTCCACAGATGCAAGCCCACTGAAAATGATTTCTCATGAGGACTTCAACTTAGATTTCTTGTGTGTGTGTGTGTGTGTGTGTGTGTGTGTGTTGAAATCTGACCTGCATCTGTGGCTAATGAAACACCCACCAGTTTGATGGGCTGCACTTCACCCATAACCGTGGATGGCTGCCCTTGACTTTTGTGGGAGAAAGAAAGGAAGTGGCATTCAGAGCTTCTGTTGGGTTGGGGTCAACACCTGCCCCTTGACGCTGGTGACCACAGTACCAAGGGTGAGGAGCCATTTTTGCCATACTTCAACAGTTTCCCAATGGTAGACCTGTAACCCTCTCCCATAGATGTTAATGGCAGCCATGGGGATTCCGTGGGGGAAGCAGAAAGCAGAAGAAACGGGCAAGGTCACCTGCCGAGATTGGAGGAGGGAAGCGATTGCTCTCCACAGATTAAATCATACCTGGGCAGGATCCATGCGCTGCTGGACTTACAGCAAATGTGCGCCCCCTACAGGTCGGGAGGACACATTGCCCTGGATGTATGATGGGTAATACAATGATAACTTCTGCATCTTCTGTTATGATATCAATCCATAGCTTTAATAGCGGATCTAGTAATAGTTTCAACGATCTTCTAAAAAAAAATCCCTTTGCTGGATCAAAGACTAACCTATACTAACTCTGGATTCATGGCCATAAAGACTGGCTGCCAGTAGCAGTTGCCCCCCTGTCAAAGCCCAGGCCTTTGCTTGTCCGTGCACTTCGACAAGACTACAAACTCGTTATACAGAAACAAACATGTCACACGCCTACGTCATTGGAGCTTCCTCCACGGCGGAAAGCGGAACGCTGACAACACAGAACACTCGCTCTTGTCTCACACGGACGTCATGGGTGGCGAGGGGTGGGAACGGGAGGGAGGGAGGGAGGGAGGGGGACACCCCCGCCAAAAAATAATCCAAACAGGAGAAGCAGAAGCAAACCAGCCACAAAACAAGAACTGGAGCCCAAAACAAGAACGGGGGGGGGGACGTCCAGAAGCGCAGCCCAAGCGGTAACGCCAGGCGTGCTGGGCTCACCCACCGGCCGAATTCAGAGATTGCAAAGAGGAGTGCAAGCTCATTTGGTGGGACGAGGATCTGAGCTCAAAGTAGGACCTCCCCGGAAAGCTGTTCTGCAGGTTAAGAGTAGAAGAGAAGGGACTCGCTCTACGCAGCTGCAGCCTTTCCAGAGGCACGGGGAAAGTCAGGGCCTGCTCCTCAGGCTCGGAGTCTAAATGCAAGATCAAGGCAAAGCCAGAGTCAGAGCTCCGTTTGTAGGCGGTTACCTGAGACGTGATTCCAGCGAGGCACGGAAGTCTGGACCTGTATAAATGCAAGGGGGTGGAGCAGAGGAGACTGGCGGTTCCATGCAGAGTTTCTTTAGAGTTCTGGCTGGGTCTGACTGAAACCTGGAGCGGATTCATTGCCCTGCTGGTCAGGGCTGGTGCTACCATAGAGGCCACTCAAGCAGCCGCCTAGAGCGCCAAGGTAAGGGGGTTGCTGAACGCTGCACCTGGAAGCCGCTCTCCCACAATGGCTCTGAGAGGGCGGCTTCCGGGCGCGCCGTTCTGAAGCCGCCTGCCTGCCCCAGCGTCCTGGCTTCGCTTCGGCTGGGTGGGCGCCGAAGCGAAGCCAGAATGCTGGGGTAGGGGGGTGGGGCAGCGGCTTCAGAACAGCGTGCCTGGAAGTCGCTTTCCCAGAGTGGCTTCCGGCCGGGCACGCCATTCCGAAGCCGCCCCCCCCACCCCATCGTCCTGGCTTCGCTTTGGCTGGGTGGGCGAGATGGCACCCCGTGCCCCGGTACACTGGGGTGGGGGTGGGAGTGGGTGAAAGCAGCTCACTTGCCTAGGGTGCAAAATAGTCTGGCACCGGCCCTGCCGCTGGTATGGGGGCCACCAGCCTTCACTGGGATGGAGGGACCTACCCTACCAACTAGCATGCAAGGCTAGGCTTCTGCAGCACAGCACGTGGCCTCTAGGGGGCGCCACCCTCCCCGCTGTTCTTTTAGTCATGGAGCGAGTTCCTAGCCCTTAATGAGCAGAAATAACTCGACAGACATGTGTTCAAATGCTGCCAAGAAGAGAAGAGACAATAATTGGCGTAGGGTTCTCCTCCACCGTTTTCTCCACGGCCACAAGTCCCTGGCGGCTTTCCCCATGTCCTGCTCCAGTATTTGGCCAAAGGAGTAGAAACAGGAGATTTGGTGGATAAATAAACAACAGAACATCATTTTTAATTATTATTATTATTTTTATCCACGACCAATTTGAATACATTATTCTGACTGCAATTTCTCCATTGTTCTGGGCAGAGAGTTCCTTTTCGTCTCCATAATCTGTTCATCGCACGGACGTCTCCCACCAACCCGTTTTCCTTACAGAAACTCCCATAAAAGGCTAGAGATCTCGCAGCCTGCAAGTTAAGGATCGTGAGAGAGGAATTCGGCACAGTCGCCAAATACATCCCACGAGCTCATGTTAGCCGCTGTGCAATGACTGCAAGGGATTTTCTCTAGTCACAAGAGCGTGATCCGAACTGCCCAAGCTAGCCCTCTGCCATTGTTTTACTAACTGAGCAACTTCCTAGCCCCCCATTGTGCAGAAATAAAAAAGCATTTCTCCACAGCGCAGCCCTAAAGATGTATGGGGACCATATCTCTATATGGTGGGGACCATATCTAGTCCCTCAAGTTCAACCCAGATTGGGCTCACAACAGCAATGCGTTTGTGATGCCGGGTGGGGGTGGTACTGCGTTTTCCAGTGGCTTACGCCACAACAGCAGACTGTCCCATTTCAAAACCATGTCCCCCTCGGTGTCATTTATTTTCCTTCCCCCACCCCATTGATGGGGTTTCGAATTGCCTTCCACTCTGCTGAGTGTGCTTTTTGCTCCATGGAAGACGTTTTCCTCTTCCCTCCCCTTCTCCTTTTCCTTGTATGCCGTGCCTTTTTAGATTGTAAGCCTGCAGGCAGGGACTGTCTTTGTCTGGATTGATTGTAAAATGCTCCAGGAGCCTTTTGGGGGCTGAGGAGCAGGATAAAGAGACTCCAAATAAATAATAAATAATAAAACCAGATTCACAAAATGTACAATTCCAATCATGGAAAGTCATTTATCCATCCGCCCTTCTTGCCCACGGCTTCCCTTTGCTGCCTCAGCATCCCTTTGCTGGTCTCCCTGGTTCCACCGTTGCCTTAGGCTTGGGTGGCAGAACTTGGGGCAGGATTGCACCATCCAAGCCTGGTGCCAGAGTGGTTTGCTCTCGACCCAGGTGCTGCTCGGATATGCACTTCTAGCTGTGGTTCTACATTCTCAGGGAGGGAGGAAGAGTTACCAGACTCTGATGCTAGAAGTGGGAGCACAGGTAGACTTCAGGAATTCCAGGTCAGGAGCCTGACTCAACCCAACAACCTCCTAGGGCTGAATAAGTTTTCCTCCCCACCGGAGAAGGCAGAGAGCAGGCATTGTGATGTGAACTACACAGTCGGCCCGTTCAGAAGACACCTTAAAAATGTTGTCTCTTGAGATTCCTTGCCACTGCTTGTGGGGCAGAATTGGGCAGGGATCAGCAAGGAGCAGCACTGGAGCCCCATGGAGCTGTCCGTGGTCATACAGTATCCCGGCGTTTCCAGCTTGATGTTCCTTGCAGCTGATTCTCTCCATTAACCTCACCCAGCTCCAGGCAACTTGGAGCTCAGCTGGAACAGGACAAGTGAAGGGATTAGACCAGTGCTGTCAACGCCCAGGGAAAGGCAGCATGAGCGTGGGCACTCCTCCCGTGGCTTGTCGTTGGTGCATCATTTCATGCAGCCCCAGGAAAACCATCTCCACACTCTGCCAGGAATGGATTAATTGGCCCAGGGCCTGTCGTGCTCAACGAAGTGAGATAATTTAGGGTCCCAGTCATTTTTGCCACCCATTATGGGAATGGCTGGTATATATATATTGATTGACGTTGGCTAAATCACAGAATCATAGAATAGCAGAGTTGGAAGGGGCCTACAAGGCCATCGAGTCCAACCCCCTGCTCAATGCAGGAATCCACCCTAAAGCATCCCTGACAGATGGTTGTCCAGCTGCCTCTTGAAGGCCTCTAGTGTGGGAGAGCCCACAATCTCCCTAGGTAACTGATTCCATGGTCGTATTGCTCTAACAGTCAGGAAGTTTTTCCTGATGTCCAGCTGGAATCTGGTTTCCTTTAACTTGAGCCCGTTATTCCGTGTCCTGCACTCTGGGAGGATCGAGAAGAGATCCTGGCCCTCCTCTGTGGGACAACCTTTTAAGTATTTGAAGAGTGCTCTCATGTCTCCCCTCCATCTTATCTTCTTCAGGCTAAACATGCCCAGTTCTTTCAGTCTCTTTTCATAGGGCTTTGTTTCCAGACCCCTGATCATCCTGGTTGCCCTCCTCTGAAGGAGGTTGCCCTCCTTCAGAGGAGGGTTGGGAGTACAGCTCCCATAATCACCCTAGGTCAGGATAAGGCCCAGTCTCCCTGGTGTGGATTCCAAATTTGACTTGGAGGCAAAAGAAGGAGAAAACGAGCCAAGACATGAAGCAATGGAGGAAATTGTCCAAGATTCTCCAGGAGTCAAGGAGGAATCTTCCGAGGAGCTTATCATACAGGTGGCCTAAGCTCAGAGATCTTCCTCTCCCTCTCCCACCCCTCTGGGAACTCAGTCTTTGTCAGAGAGGGAGGGAGCATCAGAAATGATCGATCCCAAAGTCCACTGCAGGGTCAAACAGGCGGAATTAGACGAGGTGGGAGGCAGTCCACTAGGTTAGCCACTCTCCCGTGGTTGCAGTTTGAAGACCCTCCCTGAAGGAGGAGTCTGGTAAAAGCCTCTTGGACACAACGGGAAACCATCCATTTAGTTGATAGCCAACTGCCTTCCCTTGTTAGGCTAATTAAGCTTAGAGGATGGCTCCTTGCATTCACACTCCCTTCAGATGTGAAGAGGTGTCTATTTACTGAATAAACTTTTATTTTGGATTACACAGCAAAACTCTTTATTGACTCACATCTCGGTGGGAGGGTTCGACCCACGTCATTGCGAGTTGTACAGAGGTGTATGATAGGAAAGTCATATTAAGAACGTTTCCACGAACTGTCTTTGTGTTATTTTGAGCAAAGCTCATAGTTCAAAAACCAGGAAGATGAGATTTAGAGGGCAATCCTATGCATGTTCACACAGAAAAAAAAGTCCTATAACACCCAGCATAGCTGGCTGGAGTTATAAGACTTTTTTTTTCTATCTCTACATGCATAGGATTGTAGGACTTTTTCTGTCTTGACATGCATAGGAGTGCAGCCCCAGATATTATTAAGAAAGTGGGGAGGAGAGATGCAGCTAGGTAATTTTTGACCCTGGACGTCATGGTCTTACAGGGTGCAGCCTTTTATACAGCCATGTGCATTACTTCAATTGTGAAGCACACAACTAATTTTTTTCTTTTCCTGCCCACCACTACATCCTTTACAACTGCTTCTACATTTCTGATGATAGAGCAAAATAAAGCTAACAAACAAAATCCTGTTTGCACATCCTGACTGTTTGTTGTTATTGTTTTTAAAGAAGAAATACTCTGAGCAAGTGCAGTTTTGTGTTTCATAGAATCATAGAATAGTAGAGTTGGAAGGGGCCTATAAGGCCATCGAGTCCAACCCCCTGCTCAATGCAGGAATCCACCTTTGAATCTCATTTAAATCTTAGCACCACCGTTGCTACAGGAATAAAATGGAATTTGCTTCTGATAGGGTGACCTTATGAAAAGGAGGACAGGGCTCCTGTACCTTTAAGAGTTACATAGAAAAGGGAATTTCAGCAGGTGTCATTTGTATATATGGAGAACCTGGGGAAATTCCCTCTTCATCACAACAGTTAAAGGTGCAGGAGCTATACGAGAGTGACCAGATGTAAAAGAGGGCAGGGCACCTGCAGCTTCAACTGTTGTGATGAAGAGGGAATTTCACCAGGTTCCCCATATATACAAATGACACCTGCTGAAATTCCCTTTTCAATACAACTGTTAAAAATACAGGAGCCCTGTCCTCCTTTTCATAGGGTCACTCTAGCTTCTTTTGACTTTGGTGCTTTATGCATAAGCTTCAAGAAAAGGAGGGCATGTTCTAGGGTGACCACATAGAAAGGAGGACAGGGCTCATGAATATTTAACAGTTGTGTAGAAAATGGGAATTCAGCAGGTGTCCTTTGCAGGCATGCAGCACCTGGTGAAATTCCCTCTTCTTCATCACAACAGTTTAAGTTGCAGGAGCCCTGCCTTCTTTTGTATCTGGTCACGCCAGGCAGGGCTCCTGCCGCTTTAGCTGTTGTGATGAAGAAGAGGGGATTTCACCAGGTGCTGCATGCCTACAAAGAACACCTGCTAAAATTCCCTTTTCAATACAACTGTTAAAGATACAGGAGCCCAGTCCTCCTTTCCATAGGGTCATCCTAACATGTTCTAAAAGTAAAAAATCATAAAATGAATACCTTTGGGGGATTGCCCAGCGGCTGATCCCTAAGCACGTATGTATGTGTATAGAAAGATAGATCATAGAATCATAGAATCATAGAACAGCAGAGTTGGAAGGGGCCTACAAGGCCATCGAGTCCAACCCCCTGCTCAATGCAGGAATCCACCCTGAAGCATCCCTGACAGATGGTTGTCCAGCTGCCTCTTGAAGGCCTCTAGTGTGGGAGAGCCCACCACATCCCTAGGTAACTGGTTCCATTGTCGTACTGCTCTAACAGTCAGGAAGTTTTTCCTGATGTCCAGCTGGAATCTGGCTTCCTTGAACTTGAGCCCATTATTCCGTGTCCTGCACTCTGGGAGGATCGAGAAGAGATCCTGGCCCTCCTCTGTGTGACAACCTTTCAAGTATTTGAAGAGTGCTATATCTATATTGATATAGATATCAATATAGTTATAGATATAGAGATGAATGTGGGTGTATATCCAGGGAGAGAGAGGCACTGGGCCGTCAACTACAACTCTCTGGCTCAGCCTTCCTCAACCTGGGGCGCTCCAGATGTGTTGGACTGCATCTCCCAGAATGCCCCAGCCCTGGCTGGGGCATTCTGGGAGTTGTAGTCCAACACATCTGGAGCGCCCCAGCTTGAGGAAGGCTGCTCTGGCTGGTCATTTAGCATCTTCCCGGACCGCAAGGCCACGGACTTCTTCTCCCAGGGACCCACCCTTATTGCATCACGGAGGGGGCAGAGGAGGGCCAAGAAAGACAAGCAGGGCCGTTTTCCACCCAAGGGTAAAAAATAAATAAAGCCTCTGTGGACCTTGAGACAATTTCTGCATACTCGGGAAAATACAGCCAATTGTGCAGCGTCTTTTAAGAATCGAGGCAAAAACGACCAGGGCTCTCTTTAGCAACTTGGCTTCCATTCTTTCCCAGGTGTGGGACTGAGGGGGGATTCTAGTTTGGAAAGGCAAATTAGCCGAAGCGGCCACAGTAATCGGCCATATGAAGTTGCCCCTCCTGCAAACACGGTGACCCTGTTCAGACGACACGCTAAGCCATGGGGGTTAGGCATTCTGAGCTAAACCTTATGGCTCAGCGTGTCGTGTGAACCACGACATAGCAGGTTGTGTGCATCATTCCTAACCATGATGGCTACTTAACCAGGGTTTGAACACGCTCACAAACACCATTTGCTGCACAAGGGTTAGCAGCCTATGGCTTAGTGTGTCATCTGAACAGGTCGTGTGTGTATGTGTGTGTGTGTAAATGCCTCTCCACTTCTCTGAGGAAGATCTGTGCAGCCATGACTTACCCTCAGAGGTCTGCAGCACCAGCGTCTTGCTGTACAGGCTAACCCCAGTCTTGTTAAAGGCCTTGACCCGAGCACTGTAGGTGCTGTTGAAGTGAAGTCCATCTACGGTGCACATGGTCTCCTTTCCCACGTACACCTCCTAAACACCAAACACACAGGCGGCCATCTTAGCAAGAATCAGAACACTGGTCCACCATCCACCCAAGAATTTATTTATTTATTTATTACACTTATATACCGCTCCCATAGCCATGGGCTCTTTGGGCGGTTTACAGAAATTCTAAAATTGAGATAAAAACAAGTATACCAAATTTTAAATTCTAAAACACAGAACATACATACATAAAGCATTAAAAACTGTTAAAAAACTAAACATGTGGGTGATTAAGATGTGCCGCCATATGGGCAAAGAGGAAAGTCTTAACCTGGCGCCGGAAAGATAGCAGCGTTGGCCCCAGGCAAGCCTCATCAGGGAGATCATTCCACAGTCTGGGGGCC
Source organism: Elgaria multicarinata webbii (assembly GCF_023053635.1). NCBI lineage: Eukaryota > Metazoa > Chordata > Lepidosauria > Squamata > Anguidae > Elgaria > Elgaria multicarinata. The sequence continues at coordinate 179,727,470 of NC_086172.1, read as the reverse complement.
ACCACCGAAAAGGCCCTGTCCCTCGTTGCCACACTCCGAGCCTCTCTCAGAGAAGGCACCCAGAGGAGGACCTTAGATGTTGAACGTAGCAACCGGGTATATTCACGTCGGGAGAGGCGTTCCGTCAGGTATTGTGGTCCCAATTTATTTTGCCTTAGGAAAATCGCAAGCTGCCTTAGACTGATCCAGACCCTGGGTCCATCTTAGCTCAGTATTGCCAACCCTGACTGGCAGCAACAGCTTTCAGGCAGGATTTTTGCCTAGCCCTACCTGGGGACGCCAGGGATCGAACCTGGGGCCTCCTGCATGCAAAGCGAATGCTCCACCACTTAGCCACAGACCCTGCTCCTGTGCCTGACTTCTCTGACTCAGGTCTAGAGCAAGTCATTTTCCTGTCCGAGGTGCAATCAAGGTACACAATGCCTAATGTTAGAAGAAGCATTTTAGAACATGTGGCAGAAACCGCCATAATCACCTCTCGCCCTCCGTGGCAGTAGAAACACAAGGTAAAATAACTTACAATTTGCTGCCCTTTTATGACACTCAAATTTTGCAGCCTGAGGCGACTGCCTCACTCTGCCTCATGGTAGGGCCGGCCCTGCTCTGACTGGTAGTGTTATTAGTCTGGACATCAGGAAAAACTTCCTGACTGTTAGAGCAGTACGACAATGGAATCAGTTGCCTGGTGAGGTTGTGGGCTCTCCCACACTAGAGGCCTTCAAGAGGCAGCTGGACAACCATCTGTCAGGGATGCTTTAGGGTGGATTCCTGCATTGAGCAGGGGGTTGGACTCGATGGCCTTGTAGGCCCCTTCCAGCTCTGCTATTCTACGATTCTATGATTCTAGTCCGAGGTATCAGGGATCTGCAATTCCTCTTACTTGCAATTCTTTCAATTTGAGATGCCACGGATTGGGACTTCTGGACAGGTCTACCACTGAGCTACGGCTCTCGTCAAGCACAACTTTGGCTGCATCAGATGCTCAAAAGCCTTGCGGACGGATTCGCCTTCCACATTTGCAAATCATTAGCGGGCCCTGAGTCTGTTTAGAAACAGGTCAAAAAGTAATAGGCCCTTTTCCGGAGAGCTGGTGTGATGCAGCCAAGAGGTGGTGTAGCACGGTAGTTGAGTGCAGCGGCTGTGAGCCAGGAAGTCTTCATGTTAAATCATGGTTCTGCCAAAAGTCTTCACCAAGTGACCAATGTCTTCCAAACTTAACAGTGTCTACCACTGCTTGGAAGGGGTTGGAAGATGAACAAAACTGGATAAATTCCTGGTGGTGAAGGCTCTCCATGGCGACTAGCCCTGATGGTTGTGTGCTATCTCCAGTATTCAAGGCAGTAAGCCTGGGTGCACCAGTTGCTGGGGAACATGGGTGGGAGGGTGCTGTTGCACCATGTCCTGCTTTGTTGGTCCCTGGCCAAGGGCTGGTTGGCCCCGTGTGAACAGAGAGCTAGACTAGATGGATCCTTGGTCTGATCCAGCATTAAGGCTCTTCTTAAAATATTTCCACCCTCCTGGTATGTGGCACACACCTAGTTCTTGTCGAACATGCTTAAAATGCTCACAGGCAGCTCATGTTCTGCTGGTTTTAGGACTGAGATGAAGTTTTCAGCTCAGCCTTTTTCCCCTGGATAAATCACACTCACTTACACACAATCACGCACACACCACTCACTCACCCTCACACACTCCAGGAGCCACAGATCCTGGTCTTGTAGCAACAGCATCTGTTCTGTGTCATAGCATCAAGGCGTTGAAGCCCCCCTTCCCTCTCCAGCCACCCCAAGCTGATCACCCAAAAAGAAGGGGGAAATTGTTTAGGAACATGCTCTATGGGTCCTGCCATAAAAGTCTTGTTCCTAGAGCACCTGAGAGCATCCTAGGAAACTGGTTGGAGCCTTTAAGCAGGGCTTTCTAGGACATTCCAGGGACAAGGTTTCTATCGCATCATAGAGCTTGTTCCTAGAACAGGTCCCCCCAGCCCTTTTCTCCTTTTTTTAGGTGTGGGCAGATGTTGGGCGTCTGAGGGCCTGTCAGGATCTGTCCTGCAGCACCGTCTGGCGGCAGCTTGGCATATAAGCAGCCGCAGGGTTTCACAGGATGCGAGCCCTGGCTGGTAAAGCCTTGCAGGGTTCAGGCCCAGACCAGCTGGCATTCCCAGGTGGCCTCATGCAGAACAGCTGGGAGCTGCCAGGAAGGGCCTATATAAAAGCTGCATTTCACCTTCAGCCTTTGCCATAGCAACATGGTCTGTCATGTTAGCTGCAGCTGGTTCCTGACCATTTGCTACTGCAGATCTTGCCTTGCCGGACCTTTTGCTTGTCTCAACCATGCCTCTGCCCTCTTCGCTACCTGGTACGTGCCTGAACCTTGCTTTGCCTTTGACCATCGACATTTGCCTCTGGCCCCTGCTTGGATTCTGTTCCTCCTGGACTCTGCTTCTTGCCTTGCTCCCTGCCTGGCCCTTGCCTACTTGTGGACTGGACTTCTCTTCTGCCTCTGGCTGCTGCTTGGATTCTGAACCTGTGTCTGACCTTGTACCTGTTTCCTGGATCTGCCTTCTGCCTCTCTGTTGGATTCTGCCACCCGAGAGCCGTGCCTCACTCCTAGCTTGCTCCACCAGTCTTCCAACCACCCAAGCCCGTTCCATCTCCGTCCGTTCCGGCCCCGGCATTCCTGCCTAGGGACCCTGCCACCCACGCCCTGGAACGTGACAGCGCCACCACAGCAGGCGAGGCTTGCGTAGCCACTTGTGGCCAGCAGGCTGCATTTCGTGCCTACTACAGTGGCTACTCCTGGAACTTGTAGTGCTCAGAGGAGCGAGGAGACCACCAAGCTGACTCCCTCATCATCATCATCATCATCATTATTATTATTATTATTATTATTATTATTATTATTATTATTATTTGTATCCTGCCTTTTGCCCAATGCTGGGCCTCAAGGCTGCCTTACAAAGTTTAAAATATACATTGGGGGGGGGGGAGGGAAACAAAACCATAAACAATTAAAAAAATACACAACAAAATTATAAGACATTATCATAGATGGAGGGCTGGATTATTCTCCAAAGGCCTGCTTGAAAAAACAAGTTTTAGCCTGCTTCCGAAAGCCCATCAAGGAGGGAGCCAGTCTAGAGTGTTCCAGAGCACCGGAGCAGCCACCGAGAAGGCCCTCTCCCATGTTCCCACCAAGCGTGCCTGTGAAGAAGGTGGGACTGAAAGAAGGGCTTCTCCAGAAGATCTCAAAGCACGGGCAGGCTCATAAGGGAGGATACGGTCTTTCAAATAACCTGGACCCAAATAACCCAAGCCATATAGGGCTTTATAGGTCATAACCAGCACTTTGAATTGTGCCCGGAAACAGACTGGAAGCCAGTGGAGCTGTTTTAACAGGGGAGTTGTCTGCTCCCTGTAACCAGCCCCGGTCAATGCTCTGGCTGCAGCTCTTTGAACCAGCTGGAGTTTCCGAACACTCTTCAAAGGCAGCCCCACGTAGAGCGCGTTACAGTAATCCAATCGGGATGTAAGTAAGGCATGTGTCACCGTGGCCAGGTCCGACATCTGTAGGACATTTCCAAGAGGATGGGCGCTCATCATCCCACAGATATCATCTTGCATCCAAAACTGATGCCTAACTCTGTGCATACGGAGCGCTCCTGTTCTGACCTCCAACCCGTAGGGATGCCTCCCCACAATACTCACCCTGAACTGACCACCGTTCCCATCATCCAGCTCCAGGATGTACCCTTCCACTTGCACCGTGGAGAGAGGGGGCTGCTTCCAGGACAAGGTAGCGCTGTTGTTGTGGGTGCAGCATTCCTCCAGCTGAAGGATTGGGGGTGCCGGCACTGGGGAAGAAGCTAAACAGAAATTAGTGTAACCCCTTCTACCGCCAGCTACGGAGGAAATGCGAGCCTCCCGTTTCTGCAAGCATTTGGCTGCAAGCATCTGCGGTTGGGGAGGGGGGGGAAGAGATTAGCACCCTAGAATTGTGGAATAGTAGAGTTGGAAGGGCCCTATAAGGCAATTGAGTCCAACCCCCTACTCCATGCAAGAACCTACATTTGGATTTAATTAGGGTGACCCTATGAAAAGGAGGACAGGGCCCCTGTATCTTTAACAGTTGCATAGAAAAGGGAATTTCAGCAGGTGTCATTTGTAGCCATGCAGCACCAGGTGAAATCCCCTCTTCATCACACCAGTTAAAGCTGCAGGTGCCCTGCCCTCTTTTAAATCTGGTCACTCTAGTATAGCTCATGCAGCTTTAACTGTGGTGATGAAGAGGGAATTTCACCAGGTTCTCCATATATACAAATGACACCTGCTGAAATTCCTTTTTCTATGCAACCGTTAAAGATACAGGAGCCCTGTCCTCCTTTTCATAGGGTCACCCTAATAAACAACAATGGCAAAACTGAAATTCCCTGGAGCAGTTCTCCTCTGCAATGCCTCTGCTTGCATGATGCTGTGTCAGGATGACGCATCCTTCCAGAGGTATTGCTGGGAGAGAAAAGGTGGACGCCCCTGCCAGATTACCCCTCACGAGGCCAAATCTCAGCTCAGCCACAGCCCTTTGTCTAATGCAGCCTTCCTCAACCTGGGGCGCTCCAGATGTGTTGGACTGCATCTCCCAGAATGCCCCAGCCAGAGCTGGCTGGGGCATTCTGGGAGTTGTAGTCCAACACATCTGGAGCGCCCCAGGTTGAGGAAGGCTGCTCTAATGAATGAGCGGCCACAGAAAGTGTGCCGGCCTCGTTCCCTGGTAACTCTGAGAAAACAAGCTAAAACTCTCCTTTTTCCCCACATTTTATCCGATCTGGCGTAAAGATCTGGGGTAACCCTTTCATAATACTAAAACTCTGGCTCGGAAGTGCATTGAACAGGTTTTTTAAAAGCTCAATAAATGCGATTATTATTACTACAAACTTCACCCAATAAACTGCTTCACGGTGTCCCTCAAAGGGACCTTGGGAATTGTAGTTCTTCCGGAAGGCCACTTGAGGTCACTCCCTCACCAGAAGACTGCCATTCCCTCCCAGTCAGACACCCTGCTGGTTACAGCTGCATGTTTGAAGGGAGAGTCCTGGATTTCTCTGCCTTGTAAGGCTGCAAAATGCCACAGGGTGGGGTGGGGTGGGGTGGGGTGGGGTGGGGTGCAGATGGGGCACCCCACAAACAGCCTCTGCTGCTCGCTAGTTGGGTAGAAATGCAACAGAGCTGACAAAGATGAGCAGAAGAGTCAGGGTCAAGGCAGCCAGGCTAGGGTGACCCTATGAAAAGGAGGACAGGGCTCCTGTGTCTTTAACAGTTTCATAGAAAAGGGAATTTCAGCAGGGGTCATTTGTACGCATGCAGCACCTGGTGAAATTCCCCCTTCATCACACCAGTTAAAGCTGCAGGTGCCCTGCCCTCTTTTAAATCTGGTCACTCTAGTATAGCTCCTGCAGCTTTAACAGTGGTGATGAAGAGGGAACCTTAGCAGCTTCTGCAGACAGCTGAACTAACGTTATAAAGCCCTGAGGAAGAACGCAACCGCGTTCAAAATGCGTAAGGCAGCTGGCACTTTAATAAAACTTTTACTAATAATATTATTGTAGAAGATGACTTGGTTCCACCCTTGCCTTTGGCTATTTTTTACTCCCCTGCGGGGTTATCCTTGCTTTCGCACTTGGTATGAATTCAGAAGCACATCTCTTGAAATGCATGGCAAATGCTCGATGTCCGCATTGGGCTTATTTCCCTCTGTCTCTAACGTGGTATCAGGGCTGAGTGTATTTTGTATGCCCATAATTGCAATCTGGGTTTTGTCCGGTTACGGGACTGAATCAGCCTTGGTCGCCCTGGTGGATGACCTTTATCGAGAGAGAGAGAGAGAGAGAGAGAGAGAGAGAGAGAGAGAGAGAGAGAGAGAGAGATGGGGGCATGCGGTGTGGCAGGGTACCATCTTGACCCCAACGTTGTTCAACATCTAGACCAGCCTTCCTCAACCTGGGGCGCTCCAGATGTGTTGGACTACAACTCCCAGAATGCCCCAGCCAGCTGGCTGGGGCATTCTGGGAGATGCAGTCCAACACATCTGGAGCGCCCCAGGTTGAGGAAGGCTGATCTAGACGAAGCCACTGGGGGCGGTCATTAGGGGGTTTGGAGCAAAATGCCATCAGTCCGCTCATGACACACAGCTCTGTCTCCCTGTGACATCTGAATCAGGAGAAGCTCAGCAAGTCCTGGGTCAGTACCTGAACAGTAATGAGCTAGATGAAGGCCAATAAATTGAAGCTGAATCCTGGCAAGACAGAAGCCCTGCGAGTGAGCGGTTCCCAAGTCTGGGAGACAGGCTCATTGCTTGTTCAAGGCGGGGTTGCACTCCCTCTCACAGGTCAGCTCTGCAGTTTGGAGGGACTGCTTAATCCATCATTGTCGATGAAGGCCCAAGCGGCCGCGGTGGCTCAGAGTGCCTTTTACTGACTCACCAGCTACGGCCTCTTCTGGACAGCGATAACTTGGATACGATGGTAGAGGCGTTGGTAACCTCAAGGCTGGATTAGTGCAATGCGCTCTATGGCCTTAGCTAGGTCTAGCGGTCTAGCGGGAGGGAGGGGTGAAGACCTCGCGATTTTTTCATCGCGAGATCTCCCCCTCAGTTCACACGCAGCGCGCGATGGCCTCAGATGGAGAGCCGTCGCGCCCGCCATTTGGGGGGGGGGTTAAAGGGCCAGCAGCGCATGAACGCTTGTGCTCAAAAAGTAAGTAATTTTTTAAAAAATTATTATTATTTTCCCTGCTCCCCCCACCCTACCCCTGATGGGCACAGTGCTCCCGAGGAGCTCTGCACCCCGTGCGTGGGTCATAGAATCATAGAATAGAATAGCAGAGTTGGAAGGGGCCTACAAGGCCATCGAGTCCAACCCCCTGCTCAATGCAGGAATCCACCCTAAAGCATCCCTGACAGAGGGTTGTCCAGCTGCCTCTTGAAGGCCTCTAGTGTGGGAGAGCCCACAACCTCCCTAGGTAACCGATTCCATTGTCGTACTGCTCTAACAGTCAGGAAGTTTTTCCTGATGTCCTGCTGGAATCTGGCTTCCTTTATCTTGAGCCTGTTATTCCGTGTCCTGCACTCTGGGAGGATCGAGAAGAGATCCTGACCCTCCTCTATGTGACAACCTTTCAAGTATTTGAAGAGTGCTCTCATGTCTCCCCTCAATCTTCTCTTCTCCAGGCTAAACATGCCCACTTCTTTCAGTCTCTCCTCATAGGGCTTTGTTTCCAGACCCCTGATCATCCTGGTTGCCCTCCTCTGAATATTGTGCCAGGTGTGTGTGTGTGTGTGTGTGCCTCACAGCCTCTGTTTTCCTCCACTGAACACGCTCCAGCTTGTCTGCGTCCTTCTTGAATTGTGGAGCTCAGAACTGGACGTAATACTCTAGTTGAGGCCTAACCAGGGCCGAATAGAGAGGAACCAGGACCTCCCGTGATTTGGAAGCTATACTTCTATTAATGCAGCCCAAAATAGCATTGGCCTTTCTTGCAGCCATATCACACTGCTGGCTCCTATTCAGCTTGCAATCTACAACAATTCCAAGATCCTTCTCGTTTGTAGTATTGCTGAGCCAAGTATCCCCCATCTTGTAACTGTGCCTTTGGTTTCTATTTCCCAAATGTAGAACTTGGCATTTATCCCTATTAGGGATAGGGATAAATGCCAAGGAATCATGAGGAGCCTGGATAAACCGTGGCACCCGGCCACATATTCCACAGTCTCAGGCTCACCGCAGAAAAAACGGGCCTGAAGGGGAGGGTGAGATCCCGGGCCAAGGGAGGGATCATCCCTCCCTGATCCCGGGATCCCCTGTGCGTCATGTGGGCTCACAAGGGATGATCCCGGGGATCACCCTGGGATTTCGCCCCTTCTAGCTATGGCCTATGCGGGGCTGCCCTTAAACCTGCTCCTTAATCTGGAGCAAGTGCAGAATGCAGAAGCTCAGCTGTTGTCGGGAGCTGTCCCTTCTCAGCATGCAACTCCTTTGCCGAGAGAACTGCACTGGCTGCCTATTCATCACCAGGCCAGGTTGAAGGTTCTTGTACTAGTGTACAAAGCCCTAAATAACCAGGGACTAGGATACTGGTTCCTCTCTATTCGGCCCTGGTTAGGCCTCATCTAGAGTAATGCGTCCAGTTCTGGGCTCCAAAATTCAAGAAGGACGCAGACAAGCTGGAGCGGGTTCAGAGGAGGGCAACCAGGATGATCAGGGGTCTGGAAACAAAGCCCTATGAAGAGAGACTTAAAGAACTGGGCATGTTTAGCCTGGAGAAGAGAAGATGGAGGAGAGACATGATAGCACTCTTCAAATACTTAAAAGGTTGTCACACAGAGGAGGGCCAGGATCTCTTCTCGATCCTCCCAGAGTGCAGGACACGGAATAACGGGCTCAAGTTAAAGGAAGCTAGACTGCAGCTGGACATCAGGAAAAACTTCCTGACTGTTAGAGCAGTACAACAATAGAATCAGTGACCTAGGGAGGTGGTGCGCTCTCCCACACTAGAGGCCTTCAAGAGGCAGCTGGACAACCATCTGTCAGGGATGCTTTAGGGTGGATTCCTGCATTGAGCAGGGGGTTGGACCCGATGGCCTTGTAGGCCCCTTCCAACTCTGCTATTCTATGATTCTATGATACCTGAGAGAGCGCCTTCTCCCCTGTCAACCTGCCCTGTCACTGAGGTCACCCGAGGGCATGCTCCTGGTGGTTCCACATGGACCTTTGGTCTGAATGTAGTCCACCCACAGAAGAGCCTTCAGTGTGGTGGCCCCCTTGCTGCAGAACTCCCTGCCTCTGGAGATCCCAGTCCTCTTTTCCAGGATTCCTTTGGTAGGCAAGCCACGGTTTTATTGCCACTCTGTTGATGTGTTGTTGTTGTTTTTAGAATCATTTTAATATCACGCTCTATTCTTTTTATCTTTTTCACCCCACCCTGTCCATCGTGTTCCTGCCAGCTCAACTCCCTGCTATCCACAGGCTGGGGCTGAAGGTCTGTGGTGGGACACCTGCATTTTAGAACGTTGACTTTCCAGGGGGCGGGGCCAGCAAGGATATGGGGCAGGACCGATGCCTAGGCCCCCCTTCTGCCCTCCTCACAATTTAAATCTGCTTTTTGCTTTTGCTGTTCTTTTTGCTGTTAATCTGTATTTATTTTAAAGATATTTTTTTTAGCCTGTCGCGTTTCGGCTTTGGAAGGAGCGGAGCACAAATGAATGCATTTACTTTTCATTTGCATGAAGTCGAGCTGGTGGATGGATTGCAGCAAGGGGGCGCTGTCCAGGTTCAGGTCAAAGTCGGTGGTCATCCGTGGGGAGAGCGTCCCTTTTCCCCACTGGTCCTCGGTCAGGTGGACTCTTCGGATCAGGGCATCCGAAATCTGAAGGCAGAGGAGAGCAGAGAATTGGCACGTGCTGCGAGTGTATAAATATGTCGACGGACAAGATTTATTGGAGGGGGGGGCGGGGGCTAGCCTTGATAGTCAAGATGCTGAAACTGCTTTTCAGGGAGAGCAGACATGACAGATAGGGACATCTGTCACGGGGAAATCTGGCACTTTGGGGCTTCCTGGACTTTCGCAACGCACCCGACGCCGCTTGCGTTTAGGAGCTGAGCGGTGCGTTTCCCCTGAATTCCAGGGACTCTTTATGTTTTGTTTTAATTTGTGGAAGCAGACATTTGCATAAATCGCAGCTGAAGTTTCAATAATTGGTGCACATTTTGTCAATTTACGCAATCTGCGGCTAAAAATGTTGCAAATTACACAATTTGCAGCTGCAATTCATGCACAAATATATATGCGCAAATACCGTATTTCTTCGACGGTAAGGCGCCATCGGTTGTAAGACGCCACTAATTTCAGTACCACCAACAGAAAAAAAGCTTTGATTCTAAGAAATAATAATCGCACCCGCAATTCTAAGACGCACCCCGTTTTTAGAGATGTTTATATGGGGAAGAAAAGTGCGTCTAGAATCGAAGAAATACGGTGATAAAAAAAAACGGTATGGAAAACCTGCCAGTTAGGCTTGTCTCCCCGTGGGCCCGGTCGGCCCAGCTGGTAGAAGGCAGAACAGAGTCCAGAGGGCTGAGCCAATGAGAGCTCATTGTGTTCCACCCACAGCTGGATTCCTCCAACATCCCTATCGCCTGAGAGAGGAGAGTAGCAGCGAAGGTAAAAGACCAATAAATCAAAGAAAATCCATTTGCAGACGTTATCGATGTATCTAATTTAATTCTTTGTGAACAAAGCCCAGAGATCCCAAAGTATTTTGCAGCAATGCCTCTCCCTTGGCCAAAGGAGAGGTTTGTTCCACGAAAAGTGGCACAAAACCAGGACAGGACTTACAGAATTTGCTGCCACAGCACATGCTGGCCCGAACAGCCTCCCCCAAACTGGTGGCCTCCAGATGTTTTGGATGGCAACGCCTATCAACCCCAGCCAACAGGGCTGTTGCAGTCCAGCACATCAGGGGTGTGCCAGTTTGAACAAGGCTGCGCTAGGGTGAGGCCCACAAGCTTTGCGTTTAATGTCACATCTAGCTTGGCCCTCGGACCACTGGGCTCGCAAGCCCAGCATCCTTTCCTGTGACCGGAAGGGTCTGTCCAAGGACTCAGCCCTCTGCCTGGGATCTTTCCACCAGGGACTGGACGTGGGTTCTCCCATGTGCAAAGTCCATGTGCTCAGTTACTGAGCTCTGGAAAAAAGGAAAGGAACCTCTTGTGCAAGCACTGAGTCATTACTGACTCTTGGAGGGACGCCAGCTTTCGCTGACGTTTTCTTGGCAGGCCTTATAGAGGGGTGGTTTGCCATTGCCTTCCCCGGCCGTGATTACCTTTCACCCAGCTCACTGGGTACTCATTTTACCGACCTCGGGAGGATGGAAGGCTGAATCGACCTGAGCTGGCTGCCTGAAACCAGCTTCCGCTGGGATCGAACTCAGGCCGTGGGGAGAGTTTCAGCTGCAGAAACTGCTGCTTTACCGCTCTGCGCCACACAAGGCCATTCCCAATGGAAGGCAAAGGCTGGCGACATGCAAACATACAGCCAACCCTTCCTTAGTTCTTTTTGTAGGCTAGATAGACAACCCGGGTGTCATGCCCTTCCCCGCACCCCGGGCTGGAGGAATTATCTTCGGAGGAGGAGCTTGGGCTCCCAGAGACAAACAGCATGGAGGAACAGCCCATCCCAGAAGACTGGGAAGCAGAACAGGAGGAGCTTCAGGGGAGATGGCCGCAGGGCCATCCCCACAACACCTTTATTTCAGCTCCCAGTACCTTGTAACTTCACTTTCCTGACCCTGATTCATCTTTAGTCTGATCTCTTGTGCCGCAGGTCTGTCCCCACAAGAGGAGGACCACATAGCACCTGAGAGCATTGGTGTCTCAAAAGGCAGGCCAGAACCACCCCTGTGAGAAGGAGTGCTTGTTTACAAGGGAAGGCTCACGAGGAGGACTTCTTTTAGAAGCCTCTGATATGCTGCAGCTGAGTCCTGAGTGGGGCTGTGGAAGCTCCAGCATATAAGCCTCAAAGGCAAGGACAACACCTTTATTTCAGCTCCCAGTACCTTGTACCTTTGCTTTCCTGATCCCGACTCATCTTTAGTCTGATCTCTTGACTCCTGATAAGACCCTGTATCTTGGATTATGCTTGTCTGAGACTCCTTGCCTGCGCTTGACTTCGGCTCTGCTTCAGACTCTGCTTGTGCACTGCCCTTCTTCTTGAACGGTAATGCTGTGCTTCCGAGCTCTGCCTGCCTGAGCTTAACCCTGTCACAGCAGGACAGGAGGGCCCATATGTTGCAGAGAGTATGCCGTCAGAGGTGCTTGGAGTATATGGGTTCTCCATCTGTACACCCAGCACCCAACCGGCTGTCAAAATAACGGGCATTCTGGTAGTCCGACCTCAGTCTGATTAGCCCCAAGTTGCTTAAAGAGGAATGCGGGAATGCAATCATGGAACGGATCCATCACAAACACCCCAATATATTACACAAGAAAGTGAGCCACACGCAGTGCGTGCAGCAATGAGAAAAGGAAACTCAAACTTTCCCTAAGAACAGAGAATAGGAAGAATCAACCAGCAACCTGCAGGAATCCACTGGGGTCATTCTCCTTGATGACCTCCAAGCAGTACTCCATGAGTCCCGTTGTCTGACGCAGCTTCACCGTGCAGTGGGAGATCTGGTCTCGCACCACCTGCAAGAAGAGACAGAGATGGCAAAAGCATTCAGAGCTGGCAGTTCAGAAACGGCTCCCCGTATCCACGTCTCTGTCAAGGAAACGCTGCATCTGCTTTGGAGGATGTGGGTCAGGTCCTAGGTCATCTTTTCCCAACCTCATGCCCTCCAGATGTGTTGCAACTCTCCTCATTATTGGCCACGTCGGCTGGTAATTATGAGAGTTGCACATCAACACATCAGAAAAGCAAGGCTGTCTCATAGGTTGCAGCACATGAGCATCACCATCTCCCTATATCAAACTAGGTACTAGTTCCTCTCTATTCGGCCCTGGTTAGGCCTCATCTAGAGTACTGTGTCCAGTTCTGGGTTCCACAATTCAAGAAGGACGCAGACAAGCTGGAGCATGTTCGGAGGAGGGCAACCAGGATGATCAGGGGTCTGGAAACAAAGCCCTATGAAGAGAGACTGAAAGAACTGGGCCTGTTTAGCCTGGAGAAGAGAAGATTGAGGGGAGACATGATAGCACTCTTCAAATACTTGAAAGGTTGTCACACAGAGGAGGGCCAGGGTCTCTTCTCGATCCTCCCAGAGTGCAGGACACGGAATAACAGGCTCAAGTGACAGGAAGCCAGGTTCCGGCTAGACATCGTGAAAAACTTCCTGACTGTTAGAGCAGTACAAGAATGGAATCAGTTACCTAGGGAGGTTGTGGGCTCTCCCACACTAGAGGCCTTCAAGAGGCAGCTGGACAAGCATCTGTCAGGGATGCTTTAGGGTGGATTCCTGCATTGAGCAGGGGGGTTGGACTCGATGGCCTTGTAGGCCCCTTCCAACTCTGCTACTCTATGATTCTGTGATTCTATGATTCTTGGGCATGGTAGAACACACCCAAACTTTTCCATAATGGCTGCATCTTGCAAAGGAAGATCAGGAGTGGAAGATAAACTGTCTTCCTGGAAACAAGAAGCCCGTCTGCCCAGGACTGATATTCTCTTCGATGAACCCCAAATCAGCTTCCAAGGAAACTCCAAGTTTGTCCACCATGTATTTGACAATATTTGATAAGAGCTGTGCAATACTGTTTTAACATCTGACAATACCGATCGCTGACCTGTAATAACAAATCTGACAGCTTCTGCAAGATAGCATGTGCTGGTTGCCGTCTTTGGCAGTGGGCAACTCATGAGATTTTGTATTTGATGCCAGCCGAAGCCAATGCCATCAAGAATTGCCAACAAGTGCGAAAGTCCAGCAAATTTCTGAATATTTGTTCCCGCTCAGTTCGAAACCTGATCTGAAAAGGATGCAATTGGTCAGATTCAGTCCAATCAGAAACCCAGCTACTGGTCCTTTGATTTTCATTGGTTCTCCAATGAAATGTTCTGAATCGCTTTTGCTGAACCAAAAGCGTGCTGCCCCTTCTTTCTGAGCCATGGGAGGCGTCCTCCCACACTAGAGGGTTGGACTTGATGACCTTATAGGACCCTTCCAACTCTACTATTCTACGATTCAATGTTCCTGTGAAATCTCCAGTCTAAAAGTGCATAACCAAGGCACTGGGTGTCTCCTCTTTCATTGCAAGTCTCCCCAGGGATGCTTCTCTAGGAGATGAGCACTGTGTTGGAATGTAAGATCACAAATATAGGATTGTGGAAAACAAATCTTTTATCTCTTTATCTTCTTTACAGCTTAAGCAGAGGTTCTGGCTCTCTCTGGATAATGAAATCTCTTGCCTCTCCGGTCAAAGTTGACGTTTTCAGAATATTATGGAAGGAGCCGCCATCTGGTCCACAGAGCCCTAGCTCTATAAATCAGAGGGTGCCAGCCGATTTCTTGCAGGTGCGTTAAGGCAAGTGCGTCAAGGACACAGAAAATTCAATCCCCGCTCATCATCTTGGCGTATGCACACTGGGGCCAGTACAAGGCCGGTCCCAGTGGGTGGGTGAGAGATCTCTTGAGCACTGAGTGGCTGTGGGGGAGCAGAATTGTAGCCAGTGACTCAAGCCCTGACACCCTCAGCCATAACGGAATAATGGGCTGCAGTTAAAGGAAGCCAGATTCCAGCTGGACATCAGGAAAAACTTCCTGACTGTTAGAGCAGTACGACAATGGAATCAGTTACCTAGGGGAGTTGTGGGCTCTCCCACACTAGAGGCCTTCAAGAGGCAGCTGGACAACCCTCTGTCAGGGATGATTTAGGGTGGATTCCTGCCTTGAGCAGGGGGTTGGACTCGATGGCCTTGTAGGCCCCTTCCAACTCTGCTATTCTATGATTCTATGATCCAAAGGGCCTCTGACCATACGCAAAGAACATCTTTAAAATCACCAAGTAGGGATGAATGGATCTGTCAATTTCGTCTCAAACTTTGAGAATTTCTCCAGTCTTAAATTTGGTTCATCCTAAATGTCAAAAGTTTGTTTTTTAAAAACATTTGCATGAAAATTCTTAAGCATTTTTGTTCACATTGCCCCGAATACATGCAAATCCGCACACATTTTTCCCTTCAATGTGTCAATGGAAGGGCTCTTTCCACCGCTGCACAGCTAGGTCCTTTGGCAATAAATAAATAATAAATAAATAAATACTGTATGCTCAGGACTCCTGCAGCAGCCAAAACCTCTGGGCACAGTAGTAGAGTGAGAATACAGCAGTTGATCTATCATCCACAACGGGGCTGCCTTCAGCCCAACTTGCCTGTACATTAAGCAGGATTAATAGTACATTATGGGCATTTTATCGTAAGCTGCCTTGTAAGGGCTTTGCCCTGAAATGCGGGCAAGAAACATTTTAAATAAAATAAATAGAATCATAGAATAGCAGAGTTGGAAGGGGCCTACAAGGCCATCGAGCCCAACCCCCTGCTCAATGCAGAAATCCACCCTAAAGCATCCCTGACAGATGCTTGTCCAGCTGCCTCTTGAAGGCCTCTAGGGTGGGAGAGCCCACCACCTCCCTAGGTCACTGGTTCCATTGTTATACTGCTCTAACAGTCAGGAAGTTTTTCCTGATGTCCAGCTGGAATCTGGCTTCCTTTAACTTGAGCCCGTTATTCCGTGTCCTGCGCTCTGGGAGGATCGAGAAGAGATCCTGGCCCTCCTCTGTGTGACAACCTGTTAAGTATTTGAAGAGTGCTCTCATGTCCCCCCTCCATCTTCTCTTCTCCAGGCTAAACATGCCCAGTTCTTTCAGTCTCTCTTCATAGGGCTTTGTTTCCAGACCCCTGATCATCCTGGTTGCCCTCCTCTGAACACGCTCTGCTTGTCTGCGTCCTTCTTGAATTGTGGATCCCAGAACTGGACGCAATACTCGAGATGAGGCCTAACCAGGGTTGAATAGACAGGAACCAGTACCTCGCTATTTATTTATTGTACCAGTAACAATAAATAAAATTGTTTTGTTTTGCAAAGTCTCCAAATGACTTCAAATAAATCGCTCTGGCACAAGACAGAACATGAGGCTGTGCGCCCACTGAGCTCTTAATTTCCTTGAGCAAGTTTGATGAGTGTTTTAATCGACTTAAAGGATTGTATGTGTGACCTTTGGCATTCCTCATCTCTTCCATCATAGGTCTAGCTCTATGGCTGGAGGGACCAATTAGTTGTGCTCCAGGCCTACGACTCCCATCAGCCGCAGACAGCATTTCCAATGGTGAGGCATGATGGGAACTGTAGGCCAAAACCTCTGGAGGGCCACAAGTTGCCCACCCCTGCCCTATTGGGTTAAAAACTGGGCTGCATATATTTTGGATTAAAATGAATAACAACCCCTGAGCCACAAAAAACAGAGGCTGCACTCTGGATAGATCATGCGCATAAAATGAAGAACAAGTGAGAGATTCAATGTATCTGAAATTAACTTCACTCACTCCTACTTTTGTAGGTTTTGCTGTACTTTGAAGCTTTTGCTATACTCTGTGTGTTACATTCTCCCCTTCCCTCAAATATCTTTTCTGACTGTATCTTCACTCATTGCAAGCTGCTGTTGTTGTTAACAGGGTTTGCTACTGGCCCCAGATCTGTTTCAAATTTGGTATGGCTAAAGCTCTACCTACAAGCTATCATGGTGCCAACTTTCAGCACTTTATCTTTAAAAATGACAGTTTAAAAAATAATAATTTTAAAACCTCATTTTTAAAAAAAATCCAAAAAAATCAATGGATGAATGGATCTGTTTCAAATTTGGTGTGGCTAAAACTCTACCTAAATCCTATCATGGTACAAAGTTTCATCTCTTTATATTTAAAACCGATGATTTTAAAAATAATAATTTTAAAACCTCAATTTTAAAAAAAATCCTAAAAAATCAATGGATGAACGGATCAGTTTCAAATTTGGTATGACTAAAGCCCTTCCTAAGAGCTACCATTGTGCCAAGTTTCATGTCTTTATCTTAAAAAATGACAGAGTTATAAGCATTTTTGTTAATTCCCATTAGAGCTGCTCTTTGAAACAAAATCCGGATTTTCCCTCCCCCCCCCCCCCGGTTTTGCCATCAAAAACCCGGACAAATCCGGGCAAATCCAGTCATATGGTCACCCTATACATGGGGCTGCCTTTGAAGATGGTTCGGAAGCTGCGGCTTGTGCAAAATGCGGCGGCCAGATTGATAACTGGAACCAGAAGGTTTGAACATATAACACCGACTCTGGCCTGCTTGCATTGGCTGCCTGTATGTTTCTGAGCCCAATTCAAGGTGCTGGTTTTGACCTATAAAGCCTTATTTATTTATTTATTACATTTCTATACCGCCCAATAGCCAGAGCTCTCTGGGTGGTTCACAAAATTTAAAAACATTCAAAGTATGAAACAACAGTATAAAACCATACTATAAAATACAATATAAAAGCTCAACCAGATAAAAACAGCAGCAATGCAAAATTACAAATTTAAAACAGAAAAGTTAAAATTTATTTATAGACTGTTAAAATGCTGGGAGAATAAAAAGGTCTTCACCTGGCATCTAAAAGCATATAATGTAGGTGCCAAGCGAACCTCCTTAGGGAGCTCATTCCACAGCAGAGAAGGCCCTCCTCCTGGTAGCCTTACACAGCTTGGGACCACAATACCTGACGGAACGCCTCTCCCGACATGAACCTACCCGTACACTTCGCTCAACATCTAAGGTCCTCCTCCGAGTGCCTACCCCGAGGGAAGCTCGGAGAATGGCAACCTGGGAGAGGGCCTTTTCAGGGGTGGCCCCTCAATTTTGGAATGATCTCCCCGATGAGGCTCGCCTGGCACCAACACTGTTATCTTTTCGGCACCAAGTCAAGACTTTTCTCTTCTCCCAGGCATTTAACAGCGTATGCTGAGTTTTTTAATTGACCGCAGAATAGTTGTTTTAAACAGATATTGTCTGTTTTTGTTTGTATTTTGTGCTTTTTATGGTTTAAATTTTGTATATTTGTTTTTAATGTTCACTGTTTTTAACTTTTTTAAACCGCCGGCTATGGGGCGGTATATAATAATAATAATAATAATAATAATAATCTCAGATGGTATCTGATAGTCTTTGTGAAATGACTTGTCCGAGGTCTTAGAAAAGTAGCTATTTCATTCCCAGATTTGATGGACGTAAGGACACTTAATCCCCCATTCATGATCAAACCATCCCAAATATTTTGTATTACAATAGGGGACAATATATTGTTCCTGGTTTTTTTTAAAATCATTTCCCCAGCTATTACGAGAATTGCAGCTAAGCTCAAACGAAACAGGTAATTCTGAGGGGTGTGTATGGCTAAATTTAACAGCCTGCACACTGTCCTGTTTTAATTGGATTTTACTGTTTTAAAATTTCATATTGGTTTTTAACATATTAATGGTTTAATTTGTTTTAGAATTGTAAATCTATCGTTCTATTTTAGATGTATGATTTTATTTATATGCTGCCCTGATATCCTTGTGATTTAGGGCGGGATATAAATCTTTTAATAGATTAAAAAATGAAATAGGATGAAATAGGATAGCAGGATGAATGTGTGTTTTTGATCTCTTGCTGTGATACGGAGGCGCATAACAGCTCTTTGGACCGGTGTGGTGTGCGGCCTTTTCTTCTCTCGTAAATAGCAGGTGTGGAATTACTAAGAGCATGAAAACGTTAGCATTTGAACCGGTGTAGCCCATTATATACTTCCAAAAAAGAAAGGGAAAAAAGATTTAAATGTCTCTTAGGAATTCAGCCATCACTTTAGAAGGAACCTGAAATGTCATCTAATAATCACCCTTCCGTGTGAGATCTGTTACGGATCCCCCTTGCCAGAGGGCTGAATTTAGCACAGGCAAATCTGTCAATCTTGCTTTTCCTCAGGTTCTTTCTTCCATTGAGAAGTTCATTCCGTCCCGTTTCTTCAGCAGATTGGGAAGTATTGTTTTTTCCGGTCTGCACAAAAATCATTCATATTTTTTGTGCGCATCTTTCAAAATGCATGCAATTTTTTAGCATATTTTTTAAATGTATGCATTTGTGTGCACATCTTTTTAAATGGTTTTTCTATTGGATAAATCAATTTGTGCAGGGTCTGCACCACCACCGCCACACACTTTTTGCACACACTGTTTCAAATGTATGCATTTTGGAGGGCATGCTTTTTCATAGAATCATAGAATAGCAGAGTTGGAAGGGGCCTACAAGGCCATCAAGTCCAACCCCCTGCTCAATGCAGGAATCCACCCTAAAGCATCCCTGACAGATGCTTGTCCAGCTGCCTCTTGAAGGCCTCTAGTGTCGGAGAGCCCACAACCTCCCTAGGTAACTGATTCCATTGTCGTACTGCTCTAATAGTCAGGAAGTTTTTCCTGATGTCCAGCTGGAATCTGACTTCCTTTAACTTGAGCCCGTTATTCCGTGTCCTGCACTCTGGGAGGATCGAGAAGAGATCCTGGCCCTCCTCTGTGTGACAATCTTTTAAGTATTTGAAGAGTGCTATCATGTCTCCCCTCCATCTTCTCTTCTCCAGGCTAAACAGGCCCAGTTCTTTCAGTCTCTCCAGGGGTCTTGTTTCCAGACCCCTGATCATCCTGGTCACCCTCTTCTGGACACGCTCCAGCTTGTCTGTGTCCTTCTTGAATTGTGGAGCCCAGAACTGGACGCAATACTCTAGATGAGGCCTAACCAGGGCCGAATAGAGAGGAACCAGTACCTCACGCGATTTGGAAGCTATACTTCTATTAATTTTGAAACATGCGCATTTATGTACACATTTTGCTTCTGTGAACTGCGTCAGAAACATCAGGAAAGTACAGTTTCCAATGTCTTAAATTCATTCTTGCTTGTGGTTAGGTTCAGGAAGTGCAAATTCTGCAAGTTTGTGTTTCAACGAATTTCTCACCCATCCCTGGCCTGAACTGATAACTTGCAGAGGTCTTTTGTTCCCTGTCTTGATCCAAGTGGAGAGGCAGGTAAGAAATAAATTATTATTATTATTATTATTATTATTATTATTATTATTATTATTAAATTGGTGCTTGATCGGCCTGTCCCATGCCTAAAGCAAGCCTGGTTGGTATTGTAGGGCACCTCAATGACTCATGCATTCATCCTAGGAGTGGCCAGCTAGCACCATACGGATTGAATCCAGCCTTGGAGACAATCTTTGTTGCCTCCTGGCATAGGGTGACCCTATAGAAAGGAGGACAGGGCTCCTGTATCTTTAACAGTTGTGTTGAAAAGGGAATTCCAGCAGGTGTCATTTGTATGCAGGCAGCATCTGGTGGAATCCCCTCTTCATCACAACAGTTAAAGTTGCAGGAGCCCTGCCCTCTTTTGTATCTGGTCATGCTAGGCAGGGCTCCTGCAGCTTTAACTGTTGTGGTGAAGAGGGGGTTTCACCATGCATACAAATGACACCTGCTGAAACTCCTTTACCATACAACTGTTACAGCTACAGGAGCCCTGTCCTCCTTTCCATAGGGTCGCCCTACTCTGGCAGGTCTACCAAATTTTAGCCAAGGTAAAATAATATATGCATATAAGGAAAACAAAATGCTAAGTGGAAGAGAGCGAGCTGAGGGTGGAATCATAGACTGTTCAATCCATCCTTCTGGTTGATGTTGTGCCTCTGTTCGGAACGCTCTGCCGGAGGAAAGCCACGTGCTCCGAAATGCCCCTTTGCTGAACCTGAGTTACTCGGGGCTCACAGGGCTGCAGCCTCGGGACTTTTTATAATATTATTAGCAGGGATGCGGATGTCAACTGGAACCTCACCCGGCTCAGACTTTCTTCTCCCTCTGAACTTAGCTGCAATCCTCACAGTAACTGGGGGTGGGAGAGAGGGATTTTGCAGCAACAGGGTATCGTTTTGACGTGTCCTGATGTCGTGCAAAGTACTTTGGTCTTGAATGTACCATTAAGACCTATTGGCTTTACAAAATCCTGCTGCTGATGGAGAGGAAAACTGCCAGAATTGATACGGGTCAATGCAGCTGCCTGCATTGCTGGATTCTCTTGGGGAGTGTGGCTGGGGGGGGGGCTGTGACTTTACCGACACCGCTGCTGTAGAGGGGCGGCCCCTCCCTCCTTTGCCATCCCTCCGGCCTCCCTTGCAAATCCCCCCAACCTTTAACTACCAGGCGGACTTGATGCAATCTTCAAGGAGCTTCTCTTAGGTATGGAACTGTGAAGGGGGGTGGCGGGGGGGGGATGATTAATGACTGAATTCCCAGCTAGCTAATCCCACTGAACAGGACTCTGGCTGTGAAGCACAATGGGACCGTTGCCAGAAGCGCTGTTCTCCAGGGAGGGAGCAGAGCCAGCTCTGTCGGTGGGCAAGAGGAGAGGGGCGTTGGGCGGACGAAGATGTTCTTGCTCTCTTCCCTCGTCAGGCCTATGCTGGGAGCATTTTATTCCCGTCCGAAAATGGGTGGGGGGCGCGGGCATGGGCACCAAGTCACTCCTTGGCATTCGCACAAGAAAATAAAGCTAGCTAATGAGCCGGGAGGGGGGGATTTAACTGCAGGCAAAAGACGTGCACACACGGCCTCTGCCAACCCGGTGCCCTCCAGATGTGCCCTATGAGGAGAGACTGAAAGAACTGGGCATGTTTAGCCTGGAGAAGAGGAGGGGAGACATGATAGCACTCTTCAAAGACTTAAAAGGTTGTCACACAGAGGAGGGCCAGGATCTCTTCTCCATCCTCCCAGAGTGCAGGACACGGAATAACGGGCTCAAGTTAAAGGAAGCCAGATTCCAGATGGACATCAGGAAAAACTTCCTGACTGTTAGAGCAGTACAACAATGGAACCAGTTACCTAGGGAAGTTGTGGGCTCTCCCACACTAGAGGCCTTCAAGAGGCAGCTGGACAAGCATCTGTCAGGGATGCTTTAGGGTGGATTCCTGCATTGAGCAGGGGGTTGGACTCGATGGCCTTGTAGGCCCCTTCCAACTCTGCTATTCTATGATTCTATGATTCTATGACTACAACTCCCATTAGTCCACCTGCCAGGGACTAATCTGAGCCCTGGGATGATGGCAGGGCTGCGCCCTCTGGCCTCAAGGGCCCTGAACTAGGCACTGAGTACTAGTCTTGAGTCTTATCCTCATCCGAATGCTCTGCTGCATATTGGAAGGCCTAAAGGTGGCAGAAGGTTTTTTTTTATGACAGCTACACCTGTTGAATTTCTACCATTGTGACTTGTGATCTGCAAGGTCCAGGGTACCCCTGAGTGAAATGTCAGCCTAGCCAGAAATTCCTCAAGTGGGCTTAGGCCGGTCTGGTTTCAGGGACCGCAAGCCATGCAGAATGCTTTCCGCTATGGCATGGTGATCTTGGACATGCTCAGTTTACTCTGCCCCGCTGCACCTAGGGCAGCAATAAAAACTTCCACCCGGCTTGACTGTCTTCCAGCGCAAGGCGGGCTCAGTTCTGCTCTGAAAAAGCCAGTGGCGCTAGTGGCCAAATGGAAGGCCAGGGGACATTCCTTGGCTCGCCCCAAGTGCCACGGCTGATGCCTCCATGCGTGCAGAGAAAGGAGGCAGATAAATGTCTTGGAAAAGCTGCTTTCTGCTGAGTAGACATAACGTCTCTGGGTTAACTGGACCAGAAAGCCCCGTATGGCTGCCTTCTGCAATCCCAGGGAAGGACCTCTGGCTCAGTCCGACCCAGTTTGGAGCAACCAATTGCCTTTGCCTCGCCCGTCTTGCAGAGCTGCCGTTACAACATCTGGCAGAGATGGCACACTCCTTCCTCCTCCAGCCAATTTCCTCTCAATCAACTCTTGTGTGCAGCCACAAACCACCTCCTAGAAGGGAGTCATAACCTTTCGCCGGGAAACTGTATAGCTGTCCATCAGCCGCCCCCTCCCCCTTCAAGGTCATTCCTCTGGGCTTATCTGTCGCCGGTCCATAGCAAGCCACGCTGCCGTCCCTCCCTCCCTCCTAAGGTGTTTCTATGACAACTGTCGCCATAGCAATTTCCAGGCCCCTCCCACATGTGGCCTGCTGTATCTTCTCTTAATTCATCCCAGTCCTGAAATCATGGTTGCTGCGTGTACTGAGTCTACCCTACCTCTGTTGGGCTAAGGGGATCTCTGGGGGAGGCAGGGAGGTGGAGGACCTGGATCAACCAGTTAAGGAGTCCAGTCAAAGTGTCAGACGAACGGGCAATCCCAGAGAGATGGTGCAAGGCCAGCCAGGTAAAGCACGCCCTCCAAATAGAGACGGTAGGCATGAGCGTCTCTAAGGACAAGTCAACTCATGTTTGCTGTTTTGCTGTCACAGATGGACCTGGATGCACAACTTGGAGAGCTCCTTTAAGAGTTCTGACTGGTTCTGACTGAAACCCGGAATGGATTCACTGCCCCACTGACATCAGAGCTAACAGCCGCCACTGCTTGAGCAGCACACACACACACAGACACACACACGCTTTCACACTGCTAAAGGCTCTTCTTTACATGCCGCCTGCTTTATTAATGTGCTCGGCAACAAAGTCCGTCTTGCAATCGTTTAAAAGCAGAGAGGGCAGCTCAGTTCAGACAACACGTTTTAGAACCTCACAGTTGAGTTTTTACACCACCGTTGAGAAATGTGTTCTCTGGCAGGAAAACTCCACGCAATGGTGGAGTTTTGTTTGTTTGTTTTTAAAAAAACACTCTATGCAGAATATCCACGCTGTGCAGAGGAGAACTCCTGCACAACCATTGTGTTGGTTGTTGTGTAGTGTGACCGTATAAAAAGGAGGACAGGGCTCCTGTATCTTTAACAGTTGTACTGAAAATGAAATTTCAGCAGGTGTCATTTGTATAGACGGAGAACCTGGTGAAATTCCCTCTTCATCACCACAGTTAAAGCTGCAGGAGCCCTGCCCTCTTTTAAATCTGGTCACTCTAGTATAGCTCCTGCACTTTAACTGTTGTGATGAAGAGGAAATTTCACCAGGTTCCCCATATATACAAATGACCCCTGCTGAAATTCCCTTTTCTATGCAACTGTTAAGGATACAGGAGCCCTGTCCTCCTTTTGATAGGGTCACCCTATTGTTGTGTTGGAGTTTTCCGTTGCGTTGCATTGACTTTTGAGTTGACTGGCTACAGAGTTCCCTGGCAAGAGCGGCGAGAGGAGGGAGTACCGCTCTAGGAGAGCTGCCAGGATTTTTTTCGCAGCAATGGCTGATGGGATACCATCGAGAGGACCGGAGGAGGAGAGAAGGTGGAGGAACTGTCAATCAAACATCACTATGGAATTGATTCAACACCACAGTAGCCCACAGTCACACAACGGTGGCATTAGAACACGTTGTGGGGGGAGTTCGTCCTAAAAACCATTTATCTAAAGACTACGACCCAGGAGGTTTTGGAAAGGGCTGAGGTCCTGTACTATGTTCAAGTGGGAGTGACACCTTCAACCACACTACTGTGGGAACTGTAAAGTCAGCCCAATTAAATTTCCAGGGAGCATACAGCAGCCTGCATTGGCCAGTGACGAAGACTTTGTGTTGAAATACTTTTGGCCTGTTTATCTTATGTTGTTTTTGTCAGACATTTTTTCCTGTGCAATATGTTATTGCAGATGCTGCCGGAGATCAAACCTGGAGCCTTCTGCAGGCAAAGCAGGGCCTCAAACACTGAGTTACTGTGGGCTCTTTCCTGCTAGCATAATGCCAGAGGCAGGATTGGACCCACCTGGTTGTTAATGTTCTTGCATGTGCATTTACATGAGATAGGATAGAGCTGGCCACGCCCCCACTCACCCCAGCCCTGCAGCCCTCCCCCATACACACACTTCTAGAGATTTAATAACTTCCAGAGTTTAAGGAGAACCAGGACTGAAAGCAGAATTCCAGCAACCTTCAAAAACGCAAGAGGCATTTGCAAAGTTCATAGAATCATAGAATAGCAGAGTTGGAAGGGGCCTACAAGGCCATCGAGTCCAACCCCCTGCTCAATGCAGGAATCCACCCTAAAGCATCCCTGACAGAGGGTTGTCCAGCTGCCTCTTGAAGGCCTCAAGTGTGGGAGAGCCCACAACCTCCCTAGGTAACTGATTCGATTGTCGTACTGCTCTAACAGTCAGGAAGTTTTTCCTGATGTCCAGCTGGAATCCGGCTTCCTGTCACTTGAGCCCGTTATTCTGTGTCCTGCACTCTGGGAGGATCGAGAAGAGATCCTGGCCCTCCTCTGTGGGACAACCTTTTAAGTATTCGAAGAGTGCTATCATGTCTCCCTTCAATCTTCTCTTCTCCAGGCTAAACATGCCCAGTTCTTTCAGTCTCTCTCCATAGGGCTTTGTTTCCAGACCCCTGATCATCCTGGTTGCCCTCCTCTGAACCCACTCCAGCTTGTCTGCGTCCTTCTTGAATTTTTGCACAAAACCGGAACAGTCATTTCCTTACATGGCAGGGGAAGGGTTAGGGTTAGGGGGGATTTTGTGAGCCACACACTGTCAGTCAGGGTGCTGTATCCTAGACCCCTGGGCCAAACCCGGCTTCCCTGAGCCCTAATCAAGCCCTCTGCCATTTCCCAAAGACCCACACCCCCTTCCCTATGCCCTGGCCCTACCCCTTTCTCCAAACCACTGATGTGTGTTCCTGATTTTGTGTGATTTCCCCCCATTTCTAAAATGCTGAAATGCCTGTCCGAAGGCCACTGGCAGTAAGAGTGTTCGGCTAAAATATGCTGGTATTTTTGACCCCTCTTCTTTTGCCTTGGGGCCTTCACCCCTTTGCTTTCGACCTCACCCACCCCTCGGATGCAGCGCCCGAGAGCATCCTCAAAACTGAGCTTGGCCCTTGGGCTGGAAGAGGTTCGCATCCCCACCCACCTGTCAAATGCTTTGCTGCAGAAGCAAAACTCCCTCCAGGGAAAGTAAAGGTTCTTGAAGCAGCAAAACAGTGCAGCCCTCAGCCCCGGTAAGACGGAGGGGCAGAGCCGGGTCAAGTGCCGGGAGAGTGATTCTGGCCGTCGGCTTCTTCAACAGCAGGATCTCTGCTGTGGCAAGAGATGCAACAGCATCCTCTGGCCATTTGCAAGGGGGCGGGATGGAGATCACGGCAGCAGGAGCCCGTTCACCCGCTGCTAGGGTGGCACATGGAGCAAGGCCAGACATGTCAACAGGCCGGACTTGAGACTTGGGCTGCCAGAGCAGGGCATCACCTGAGAATGCAGCCAGCAAAGGAGACCCCCCTCCCAAACTTCTCTGCCACCGTCTCCCCAATCCATCACCTATTCCTGGACAAGACACCCCGGTGTGCTGCACCAGCCTCCCCACAACCTGGGGTCCTCCAGAGGTGTTGGGACCACAACTCCCATCATTCCCAGCCAGCTGGCTGGGTTGTGGTCTCAACACCTCTGGAGGACCCCAGGTTTGGGGAAGGCTGTGCTGCATCGTCCCCAACTAACCTTCAGCTTATGCTCATGTTCTTTGTTGACCCGTGACAACAGCTGGGCTTTCCTCCGGTTGAGAGCGTCGATGAGGGCGTCGCATTGGGCAACCAGGCAGGCTTCGAACTCCACGCTGTTCTCCTGTAGGGCGAAACGCCTGTCATAGAATCATAGAATCATAGAATAGCAGAGTTGGAAGGGGCCTACAAGGCCATCGAGTCCAACCCCCTGCTCAATGCACGAATCCACCCTAAAGCATCCCTGACAGATGGTTGTCCAGCTGCCTCTTGAAGGTCTCTAGTGTGGGAATAGAGCCCACAACCTCACCAGGCAACTGATTCCATTGTCGTACTGCTCTAACAGTCAAGAAGTATTTCCTGATGTCCAGCCGGAATCTGGCTTCCTTTAACTTGAGCCCGTTACTCTGTGTCCTGCACTCTGGGAGGATCGAGAAGAGATCCTGGCCCTCCTCTGTGTACAACCTTTTAAGTATTTGAAGAGTGCTATCATGTCTCCCCTCCATCTTCTCTTCTCCACGCTAAACATTCCCAGTTCTTTCAGTCTCCCTTCAAAGGGCTTTGTTTCCAGTAGGGATGTGCTTCGCTTCTCCTCGAACCGGAGAAGCAGGAGTGGAGCGGGGGGCTTCGCCTACCCTTAAGGCAGAGGCGAAGAGAGTCAGGGGGGCTGCGGATCGAGGCGAAGAGGATCGCCTCAATCCGGAGCTTCGCCTGAAGGTAAGTGGGGGGGGAGGGGGACTAATCTGGCGCTGCCAGCGCCACCATCCATGCGTCGGCGGCGGCAGCACCAGGTAAGGGAGCAGGGAGGAGCGACGCTTACCTTCCTCCGTCGCCGGCTTCAATTGAGGCCCCGGTTGAAGCCGGAAGTGAAGGCCGAGGCCTCTTCCGGCTTCAACCGGGGCCTCAATTGAATCCCCGACGGAGGAAGGTAAGGGGGCGGGGTGGTTGGTTGGTTTCTCTTGCGCCGCCGCCGCCGTCCATATAGTGACGGTGGCGAAGCCGGATCTCGCTCCTCGGAGCGGAGCGGGAGACGGGCGGAGCGGCGCGAAGAGGATCGGGCCCGATCCGGATTTTCCGGATCCGGCCACGAGGCGGATTGGGGGGTCCATGCACACCCCTAGTTTCCAGACCCCTGATCATCCTGGTCGCCCTCCTCTGAACCCGCTCCAGCTTGTCTGCGTCCTTCTTGAATTGTGGAGCCCAGAACTGGACGCAATACTCTAGATGAGGCCTAACCAGGGCCGAATAGAGAGGAACCAGGACCTCACGTGATTTGGAAGCTCTACTTCTATTAATGCAGCCCAAAATAGCATTTGCCTTTCTTGCAGCCATATTGCACTGTTGGCTCCTATTCAGCTGTCAGTCGCAGCCACAGTGCAGGCTAAAGCAGCGCCTCGTCAGCCTCGTGGCTGGGTGAGCTGTGGAGTCCTTGACCCACCCCGGTCTCCTTCCGTTCCCCCGGATAGCTTTGCTCTCCCGTTCCATAGATCGCGGGGGATGGCAGGGAGCCAAATCTGTCCAACTGCTCAACGTTTCCCGGTAGTCCAACAAAAAGCAGAAAGCTTGCACCTCAAGGCATATTCTTGCCCTGTTCGCTGCTGCTGCCATCTGCCTTCCTCCACTGCCTCTCCTGTGACACATTTTGGTTTGTCAGCCCCTAGGGCTACCCAGAGAGAGCTTGCCCAGTTGTCTTCCTTCACAGAGGACAAATATAAAGAATCTGGGGCGCTCATGCCATAAATCCACACGGAAAGAACGGATCTCTATTCCGGCAGGCCTATCCAGTGAAATTTCAGAATGTTTTTAGGATGTTTTAAAGATGTTTTTAATCATGTATGGAATGTTTTTAATCAGTGTATTTTTTAATGTGTATTTTTTATCATGTGTTTATACTGTTGGTTTTATACTTTGAACGGTTTTAGTTTTTGTGAACCGCCCAGAGAGCTTCAACTATTGGGCGGTATAAAAATGCAATAAATAAATAAATAAATCTCAAGATGCTGGAAAATATAACTTTCTTTTCAATAAAGTCCAATGTGTTGTGGCCCTGATATTTTTAGGGGTGGTCGTCTTCTTCTTCTTCTTCGTCTTCTTCTTTTATTTATTTATTTATTTATTTATTGCATTTTTATACTGCCCAATAGTTGAAGCTCTCTGGGCGGTTTCTTCCTCCTCCTCCTCCTCCTTTTTATTTATTTATTTATTGCACTTATATATCATCCGCATATTGATGATACCTCAGTCCACTAGCCGATGGCTGGTTGGCCCCTGTGTGAACAGAGCGCTGAATTAGATGGACCCTCGGTCTGATCCAGCAGGGCTCTTCTGATGTTCTTCGTTTTGGCTGAAGAGTGGGGCAAAAATGCCGTACAGAAAGCAAGAGGCCCCCTCAGGCCGGCCCGCTTTCTGAAGACGTTCCTGGGAATCCAAACCCGTGATGGAAGCTCTTGCTTGCCTCCATCCACTGCAGGCTGCTATGTCGGGCAGCAAGAGGAGGGGAGATCATGGGTCCCCAGAGGGATTATTTACATCGAGCGCCTGCAAAGTGGGGGTGAAGGAGCTTGCAGGGAAATACGTTTCTAGGGGAGGAATTGAATAAAGAAGCGATGTGCTGATTAGAGGCAGAGTGGTGTGTGTGGGGAGGGGGTGCGGAAGGAACCGGGGATTTTAATTTGGCATCAGCACTGGCTTGGCTTGATGGATTACACTCCAGCTCATTCGGAAAGCTGCCATGGGGGGGGGGGGAAGGGGGGGTTGGAGAGCCAGCATTGCTGAAAAGCAAAGCATCCGTGGAGTAGCCACGCTTTCAATCAATCCCAGCTGAGAGCCCAGATTCTGCCGGAGGGGTTGCTAGGCATTAACCCAGCGAGCGTATTTACTGAGGTGTTATCAGGCTCAGCGGGGGATGCGAGGGGGGGGGGCTGTGAAGAGAAGAGTCATCTTGCATATGCCAGAGCTTCAGCCCCCACATTTCCCTCCCCTTCCCAGAAAGGCCGTGTTCCCGCGGAGGCTGCCGTGCCGCCAGCCAGAGGTTTCGCACGGGGGAGGGGAGAGGATAGATATAGAACAGGCAGAAGCGAAGGAAGTAGAGGGAGGCGAATCTCTGGGAAGCAATTTCATGGTGTCAAATGCGGATCGGTTTAATGTTAATTTTATTGAAACAAGTAAAGGAGCAGTGGTCAGTTATTCTGCAGCAGCCTCCCCCAATTCAGTGCCTCCCCCCTAGATGTGTTGGACTACAACCCCCATCATCCCTAGTCAGCATGGGAGTTGTAGTCCAACACATCTGGAGGGCACTAGGTTTTTGAAAGCTGTTGTAGTGGCTTTGCACTTGTTGGCTGAAATGAATACTGGGTTTTTGAGGGGGCAGAAGGCGGGATATAAATGAAAGATTGAAAGAAATCAAGAAAGGTGAACTTTCTTTAAAGGGCCTGGAATGTCCCATTTTGGCTACAGCCCTGTAATATCGTGAGGCAAGGAGAGGGAAAATTGGGAGTGCCATCAAGAGAGCTTGCAAGCAAGTATATTTATTTATTTATTTATTTATTTATTACATTTTTATACCGCCCAATAGCCGAAGCTCTCTGGGCGGTTCACAAAAATTAAAACCATCATAAAACAACCAACAAGTTAAAAATACAAATACAAAATACAATATAAAAAGCACAACCAGGATAAAACCACGCAGCACAATTGATATAAGGTTAAAATACAGAGTTAAAACAGTATAATTTAAATTTGAGTTAAAATTAAGTGTTAAAATACTGAGTGAATAAAAAGGTCTTCAGCTGGCGACGAAAGGAGTACAGTGTAGGAGCCAGGCAGTAACATCTCTTAAAGTTACTAGCCCATAAGAAAGCACAGGCACAACACACACACACCAGGCTAAGAGCCCATTTGCCTATGCTAACAACATATTTTTTTATTATGTTTTGATTATTTTAATATGAGGGGATTCAGGCCCTTTTGAGAGCCCAAAACTGCATATAAAATATTCTTATACATAAAATAAGTAAATGGATGATGTGAATATATTATGCCAATACTTCTGCATCTACACTGGCTGCCAATCTGTTTCTGGGGCCCAGTTCAAAATGCTGGTTTTTACCTTTAAAGCCATGAGCAGCTGGGGCCCAGGTTACCTGAAGGAGACTCTCCTCCCATATTTACCTAAGGTCATCATCCGAGACCCAGAGAGGCTTGTCTGGCACCCACAATATAAGAAAATAAGAAGAGCCCTGATGCTGTATCAGACCACGGGTCCATCTAGTCCAGCACTCTGTTCACATAGCAGCCAACCAGCCATCGGCCAGGGACCGACAAGGCAGGACGTGGTGCAACAGCACCCTCCCACCCATGTTCCCCAGCAACTGGTGCACACAGGCTTACTGCCTCGGATACTGGAGGCATATGGTCTCTCCGGCACCAGGTGAAGATCTTTCGATTGTCCGCGGCATTTTAAGAACTGTTTTTAGTGCTTTTAGATCATTGCTATTACTGCTGGTTTTACTTAGGTTTTATGTACTGGAGTGATTTTACTCTTTGCTCTTGGTTTTATCTCGGTTTTATTACGTTGCTGTTTATATTCATTGTTTTATTGTTTGTATTTTATGTTTTCATGTGTGGAAAACGTCTCCCCCTTTTGCTTGCCTGAAGGTGATCCTCTACTCACCAGAAGCAAGTTACCAAGGCCTGAACAAAGGACAGCACACGGGGGTGGGGTGATAGGGGTGGGCAGGAGAGACGGACTAGGCGTTTGGGAGATTCAAGCCGGTACCTGGATTTGCTGCACCATGTTCCGGAGCTGCACCAGAAACTCTTTGGCTTCTTTTGCTCTGTCCGAGAGTCCATTCAGTGCCTGAGAAAGCTGGCTCTGCAGGAAGGAAGGAAAGAAGGAAGGAAGGTGGGTTAGAAAAGTTCCTATTCTGATAGAACTTTTGTAAACCGCCCAGAGAGCTTTGGCTATGGGGCGGTATATAAATGTTAATAACAACAACAACAACAGTGGTATTTTTATTTATTTATTTATTTATTACATTTTTATACCGGCCAATAGCCGAAGCTCTCTGGGCGGTTCACAAAATGATTTTAGTAAGGTGACCCTATTATTATTATTATTATTTATTTATATAGCACCATCAATGTACATGGTGCTGTACAGAGTAAAACAGTAAATAGCAAGACCCTGCCGCATAGGCTTACAATCTAATAAAATCATAGTAAAACAATAAGGAGGGCATGAAAAGGAGGACAGGGCTCCTGCATCTTTAACAGTTGTACTGAAAAGGGAATTTCATTAAGTGTCATTTGTATATATGGGAAACCTGGTGAAATTCCCTCTTCATCACACCAGTTAAAGCTGCGGGAGCCCTGCCCTCTTTTAAATCTGGTCACTGTAGTATAGCTCCTGCACCTTTAACTGTGGTGATGAAGAGGGAATTTCCCCAGGTTCCCCATATATACCAATGACACCTGCTGAAATTCCCTTTTCTATAAAGATACAGGATATAATTTCTATATAATCCTTTTCATAGGGTCACCCTAATTATAGTTACTCGGCCATGCACTCTGCACATGCTCAGAGAGCACTATCATTCTCACACCTGTACCGGGGCTAATCCTCAGAATTCCAGGCAGGTTATGGCACCAAACCCTTGGGCTCAAAGGTGATGTGTACAGGGGCGGATCAAGACATACTGAGGCCCTAAGCCATATCAAGATTCAGAGGCCCCAGACCATAAAAGTATATATAGAGAAAAGTGTCTTATATTATAACAGGAATAGTAATGAAAGGGTAGTACCCAGGGTTAGGGGGTTGTTGTAGTTAAGTAGAGTTAGCCTTCTTTGAAGATACATATAAATGGCTGTAGCTTGGGCATATTGCCCTCAGTTCGTTGGTTTCTGTTCATCACTCTGCTGCTAAGATCATCTCTTTTT
The DNA here is from genome assembly GCF_023053635.1 of Elgaria multicarinata webbii. Taxonomy (NCBI): domain Eukaryota; kingdom Metazoa; phylum Chordata; class Lepidosauria; order Squamata; family Anguidae; genus Elgaria; species Elgaria multicarinata. Next base: position 179,695,478 of record NC_086172.1, on the reverse strand, counting down.
TTTGTGAACCGCCCAGAGAGCTCCGGCTATTGGGCGGTATAGAAATGTAATAAATAAATAAATAAATAAATAAATAAATAAATAAAATCTTCTTGGCTTGCCGCTCTGACCATGTTACTCCATGTCTGAAATCTCTTCATTGGTTTCCGATTCACTTCAGAATCCAATATAAACTTCTCCTGTTGACCTACAAAGCTTTTCACTGTCTAGCTCCTTCCTATCTTTCCTCTCTCATCTCACACTATTGCCCCGCTCGTGCTCTTCGCTCCTCTGATGCCATGTTTCTCACCTGCCCAAGGGTCTCTACTTCCCTTGCTCGGCTTCGTCCATTTTCTTCCGCTGCCCCTTATGCCTGGAACGCTCTTCTAGAACATTTGAGAACTACAAGTTCAATCGCAGCTTTTAAAGCTCAGCTAAAAACTTTTCTTTTTCCTAAAGCTTTTAAAACTTGATTTTGTTCTGACTTTTATACTGTTAGTTTTACCCTATCCTGTGCCTGTTTGGTGCATTCTCTTCCCCTCCTTATTGTTTTATTATGATTTTATTAGAATGTAAGCCTATGCGGCAGGGTCTTGCTATTTTATTGTTTTACTCTGTACAGCACCATGTACATTGATGGTGCTATATAAATAATAATAATAATAATAATAAATGCTGCGCTGCCACGCTTCCTCTATATAAGGCAACTCTCCTGTAATTAACACCAGACTTTCCAACATATTTAATCCGAAGCGATATAATCTTAGTTATCTTACATATTAGTTATCTCCAATAAATTTAGAGGCTCCTCATAATATATTATATTATTATATTATATTATATTATTATTATATTAAAGATGTAGGTAATAGCTATGCCTTTTTTTTGTTTTCTCAAAAATGCAAGGGACCCAATATTGATCCGGACCCTAGCCTGGGGATGTATAGGGGAGCTTTATCCCATTGGTCCCCATTTTGGTCCCAATCCAGACTGGAAAACCTGCACCTCCCATTTATATCACAGCGCTATCACTTCCTAGCAATGTAAACTGCAAGCATGGGGCAAGAAAAACATCAGGACCACAGCAGGGGCAGGGCAAAAGATCAAAGCCTTCTAAATCTACCCCTACCCTTCCACACACACATAGCAATATGTCATGTGACCCTGAGTGGTCACATTCCATAACCCAAGGAATAAGCACTGCATACAGGATCCGCAATATACATTCTCTCAGCAAGCAGTGGAGTACTGGCAGCATTCTTGCTTCGGAATGAAACTGAGCATGCACGGCATAACTTTGCCAGCAGTTGCTGCCATAGGCTTTAATGGGGCAAGCAAACCTTATTAACGTGTGAACCGCTGCCGAGAACTTAATTAGGGTGATCCTATGAAAAGGAGGACAGGGTTCTTGTATCTTTAACAGTTGTATTGAAAAGGAAATTTCAGCAGGTGCCATTTGTACATATGGGGAACCTGGTGAAATTTCCTCTTCATCACACCAGTTAAAGCTGCAGGTGCCTTGCCCTCTTTTAAATCTGGTCACTCTAGTATAGCTCCTGCAGCTTTGACTGTTGTGATGAAGAGGGAATTTCACCAGGTTCTCCATATATACAAACAACACCTGCTGAAATTCCCTTTTCTATGCAACTGTTAAGGATACAGGAGCCCTGTCCTCCTTTTGATAGGGTCACCCTAGTGTTGTGTTGGAGTTTTCCATTGCGTTGCATTGACTTTTGAGTTGACTGGCTACAGATTTTCCTGGCAAGAGCGGTGAAAGGAGGGAGTGCCGCTCTAGGAGAGCTGCCGGGATTTTTTTGCAGCAATGGCTGATGGGATTGTGATGAAGACGGAATTTCACCAGGTTCCCCATATATACAAATGACACCCGCTGAAATTCCCTTTTCTATGCAACTGTTAAAGATACAGGAGCCCTGTCCTCCTTTTCATAGGGTCACCCTAACTTAACCAAACTAATGAGGGGTTGCCTTCTACCCCAGTCAGCCACAACTAGGCTGACAACTGTGACCCAGAGGACCTTTTCTTCTGCTGACCCCCCCCACCCCATTCTCTGGAACGGCCTGCCAGAGGAGATTCATCAGCTTAATACTCTCTGAGTTTAAGACAGCCATAAAGACTAGTCTCTTCCAGCAGGCCTACTCAGATGAATTTTAAGATGTTGTGATTGTTATTTTAATATTGTAGTGGTTTTATATGCTCTTTTAACCTGTTTTATGTATTATATTGTATTTAACGTTCTTCCCCGCCTCGATCCAGAGGGAGAGGCGGGTAAGAAATTATTATTATTATTATTATTATTATTATTATTATTATTATTATTATTATTATTTTATTCAAGCCTGAATAACTGTATTTCACCAAAAATTGAAAGAAGATGATAACAGGCCTGTTTAAAAATGGGAGTAAAAGTACAGCATTTGTGTGCTTTCAAAGGCAGCCCTCTGTCAGGGATGCTTTAGGGTGGATTCCTGCACTGAGCAGGGGATTGGACTTGATGGCCTTGTAGGCCCCTTCTTCTATGATTCTGTCTGCAGCTGGAAATAACCTTTGGGGTTTCTCTCTAGAGATCTCCAACGCCACATACACCTCAGAATGCAAGAAAGGGAAATCTAGCTAAATTTGCCACTGACATCAACCCTTTCCCGGAAAAAGAATCATAGAATCCTAGAATAGCAGAGTTGGAAGGGGCCTACAAGGCCATCGAGTCCAACCCCCTGCTCAATGCAGGAATCCACCCTAAAGCATCCCTGACAGATGGCTGTCCAGCTGCCTCTTGAAGGCCTCTAGTGTGGGAGAGCCCACAACCTCCCTAGGTAACTGGTTCCATTGTCGTACTGCTCTAACAGGGAGTTTTTCCTGATGTCCAGCCGGAATCTGGCTTCCTTTAACTTGAGCCCATTTGCAGGCAGACGTGTTGCACTTCAGCACTCCAAAGACATTTCTGGAAATAAGGCTGGCTTATTTTCATAGCAAGGGTGACTCTTTTCTTAGCTTTGTGGCTGTCCCCTCTCCCCACCCTTCCAGCTTGGCATCTTAAAGGGACAGTCTCCTTTTTGACAGTACTAGGAATACATCTGTGGACCTGTTGGAATGTGCTTTTTTTATTCAAAAAATGTTTTGAATAAAAAAATGTTTCTTGGGGCCAAAAGAAACATGATTTTGGCCCCAAGAGGGCATGTGAAAGAAAGCCCGGCTACTGGGACACCCAGGGAAAAATCCAAAATGCTAAAATGATTCTACACACTACACTATTCTTCTGCACGCCCCGGACATTTCAAGCTGGAAACCCTCCTGAGAAGAAGGCAGCAACTTCAGAGCTGCGAATGATTCCTAGTTTCTGCACACCCTGAGCAGCAGAAATGCTCTTTCCGTCAGGGCTGGTGCCTTGACTACGGGAGCGAAAGACAAGGAGGCAGCAAGCCGGGTGAATTACTCATGGGTGCAACGCGCAAGCGGCGCCTCCTTGCAATCGATTGCTCCCCCATTATGTAAATTGGGCACCGAGGGGATGTTGGTGTGCGTGGCTGATTCCAGAGGTGCATTGATGCAGACCGGGAGGCTTTTCCGTGACAAGGGAGGGGGGGGAGATTTATATTCCAGGGAATTGCAGGCGCATAAAGAGCAGCCCAGAAGCAGAAGCCATTAGGCAGAGTGAATCAATTGGCGGTCTTTGACCTTTCCCGTCAGAACGATCAGGCTTTCTTAACCTTCTTCATCTGCTCCTCCATTACGTTGTCCCATCTCCAGGTTGGACTTCCCCAAGCTAGCGCCCTCCAGATGTGGACTACAACTCCCAATATCCCCAGCCAGGCAAAGTGGGAGATGATGGGAGTTGTAATCCAACACTTCTAGAGGTCACCCTCTTGGGCCTGGCTGCTCTAGGGAGACGCGTCTCTGCAATGAAATTTCTGGGAAACCTCTTTTCTTCTCAGCTTCCTGAATGCACATTGCTACGAACTGAATATGAGCTGTATCTGCTGCAGCCTAGCCCAGCTCCTAGGATGACGTCCATGCAAGCAGAATCGGAACGTGCCTAGGGCAAAGAACACATGGGACTGCCTTACACTGGCACCTTTGACCCTCCACAGTCTCGGGCAGAGGTCACGGAATAACGGGCTCAAGTTACAGGAAGCCAGATTCCGGCTGGACAGCAGGAAAAACTCCCTGACTGTTAGAGCAGTACAACAATGGAAGCAGGTGGTGGGCTCTCCCACACTAGAGGCCTTCAAGAGGCAGCTGGACAACTGTCTGTCAGGGACGCTTTAAGGTGGATTCCTGCATTGAGCAGGGGGTTAGACTCGATGGCCTTAGAGGCCCCTTCCAACTCTACTATTCTATGATTCTACAGTCTTTCACAGTGGAGGCTGGTGGCTCCTATGATGGTGGGGCAGTGAAGAACTGGTCAGAATGCTACTAGAATTGTAATAAATAGATAGAGATAGACAGATAGATAGATAGATAGATACCACAGAAAAGGGATACTGAGGCTCATGAACTTAAAGATCATGAGTGCAAAGCAGGGCTGGGTGGGGGAGGGACCCACACAGCCACGCAAAACCACAACCCACATTCTCCCACTCCAGCCACTCCCACTGCACAGATAATCAAGTGATTTTAAGATCATGTGTGCAAGACAAGGTGAGTGGGTGGAATTCACACAGCCAAGCGTTGTCCTCATCCTTATCCTCATCCCTTCTGACCCTTTGTGGAGAACATGCTTCTCGCGCTTGTGCCTTTCTGCATGGCCTGTTCCATCACACGGACCCGTCGCAGGCACAGGCAAGGAAGCGCCAGGCAAGCTGCAGGGCACAGGTTTTGCCAGTGCTGATCTGGATGCCCAGTATGGAAGCAAGTGCAGGGCACGGACAGAGTGGACACTGGGGAAGTCCCCCCCCTTCTCCCCTTTGCTCATAATACCTGAACTTGGGCCCCAATAAATAAATAAAACAGGAAGGGGAAACTGAGTCATAAGAACTTTAAGATCATGAGTGTGACATGGGGCCAAGGGGAAACCACACAAAAGCACAACCCAACATTATAGAATCATAGAATAGCAGAGTTGGAGGGGGCCTACAAGGTCATCAAGTCCAACCCCCTGCTCAATGCAGGAATCCACCCTAAAGCATTCCTTACAGATGGTTGTCCAGCTGCCTCTAGTGTGGGAGAGCCCACAACCTCCCTAGGTAACTGGTTCCATTGTCGTACTGCTCTAACAGTCAGGAAGTTTTTCCTGATGTCCAGCTGGAATCTGGCTTCCTGTAACTTGAGCCCATTATTCCGTGTCCTGCACTCTGGGATGATCGAGAAGAGATCCTGGCCCTCCTCTGTGTGACAACCTTTTAAGTATTTGAAGAGTGCTCTCATGTCTCCCCTCAATCTTCTCTTCTCCAGGATCAACATGCCCAGTTCTTTCAGTCTCTCTTCATAGGGCTTTGTTTCCAGACCCCTGATCATCCTGGTTGATGATCTCCCACTCCAGCCACTCCCATTGCACAGATAATCAAGAGGCATTAAGATCTTGTGTGCAAAACAAGGTGGGTGGGTGGAATTCACACAGCCAAGCATCCTCATCCTCATCCTCCTTTTCATCCTTCTCATCCCTAGCGACCCACTGCGGAGAACATCCTCGTTGCATTTGTGCTTTTTTGCTTTGTCTGTTGTCCATCACTTGGATGCATCACAGGCAGGGTCCCCCAAACAGGCCACAGAGTTAGGACACACAAGAGACAGGCCTGGCTGGATCTACACTATTGCTTTAAAGCGCTTTATAACAGTTTTATAGCACTTTAAAGCAGTTAAAGCGCTTTATAACTGTTATAAAGCGCTTTAAAGCAGTAGTGTAGATCCGGCCAGGGCATTGTTATACACCGTCTGTAATGAACGTACAAAATTCACGATTGCAGGATGTGGTGATAGGCAAAGAGCTTCCCCAACCTTGCGCGCTCCAGGTAAGTTTGGCTACAACTTCCATCATCCCCAGCTGGCTGGGGAGTTGTAGTGCATTGTATCTGAAGAGCAGTGGATTGGCAAAAGCTGGATTAGACAAATTCATAGAGGACAGAATCATAGAATCATAGAATCGTAGAGTTGGAAGGGGCCTACAAGGCCATCGAGTCCAACCCCCTGCTCAATGCTGGAATCCACCCTATCCATCATAGATCTATGAACAGCTGTTAGCGCAGCTATGATAGCTAAATGGAACCTCCACCAGCAGGGGCATTGTACCTCTGGATACCAAAAGCTTGGGACACTCAGAATGGGAAGCCCACCAACTGCATGCATTCAACTGTTCACAGGCATATGACTGGCCACTTTTGGAAGCAGAAAAACGGGATTTTATGGACCTCTGGGCTGTGCCAGCAATGCGACGTTTACGCTTTTAACAATGAGAGAGAGAAATGGAAGGGCCACGCCACTCTGGCTGCCAAAGAGAAGGGGCCTTGCTCTACAAATCTGCAAACGGAGAGCTCCTTTAGAGTTCTGACTGGTTCTGACTAGAACCCGGGGCGGATTCACTGCCCCACTGACATCGGAGCCACCAGCCTCTACTGGCCAACCTTCCCTTCAAAAACGCCACTGATGAAGATTCCACAACACCTAAAGGAAAGAGCTTCCCCTGCCCCCCCAATACAATATTCATCCTAGTCTTTGGAGGGTTTGTTGTGTTCACCCCCACCCCCTCTTTTCTGTTTGACTTCAGGAGGCAGGGAAAACATGTGGAGAAGGAGCGAAGATCATCCAGTGCTCAGAGGCTGGAAATTCATCTCCCACACCCCCAAATCCTGGAAATGGATCCAGTGTGTGAGAGATTAGAGAGGGAAGCTTAATGGACTGGAAAATTTTTCTGTTGCCTCTGCAGAAGGGTTTAATGCAACCCCGATCACCCTCCTTTCCTGGATAATTTATTGCAGCAGCATTAAGACAGAGAGCTAATCAACGGATCGTTCTCTAATTAAAATGACACCACTTATCAGTCCTGTGCCCTTGCCTTCCCTCCCTCCCCCCCACAAGTAACACAGAAAAAATTGAGGGGGGAGATTTTCAGGAAGCTTCAGGGCTAAAATCTCCCAAGACATCCTGGAGCTCTGGATATAAGAAGTGAAAATCTGGGGTGGTTGTGGGGTGGGAATAGCAACAAAACATCCTGGGCGCTTCACCCCCTGCCTCCAAGGAAGAACATCATGGCAAGAGGGAGGCCAACTAGGTCCCATACTGGGACCTAGTTGGCTACTAGGAGGAGGGCCTTCTCCGCTGTGGCACCCCGGCTGGGGAAGGAGCTCCCCAGAGAGGTCCGCCTGGTGCCTACACTGTACTGCTTTCGTCGCCAGCTGAAGACCTTTTTATTCTCTCAGTATTTTAACACTTAATTTTAACTTAAATTTAAATTTCACTGTTCTAACTCTGTATTTTAATCTTATATCAATTTTGTTGCATGGTTGTATCCTGGTTGTGCTTTTTATACTGTATTTTGTATTTGTGTTTTTAACCTGTTGGTTGTTTTATTATGGTTTTAACTTTTGTGAACTGCCCAGAGAGCTTCGGCTATTAGGCTGTATAAAAATGTAATAAATAAATAAATAAATAAATAAATAAAATACATCAGCCAGAGTGGGAGCAGCTGCAGCAAACATGTTTCACACATCCCCTCTCTCAGAAAGAACACCGAGTTTTGCTCTCTTTTTTCATCCTCCCTCCTAACCGTTTCTCCTCTTGTGCCGTGTCTTTTAGATTGTAAGACTGAGGGCAGGGATGGTCTCATTATTAATCTGTGTAAGCATCTCTAGGTGGCTTCTTCTTCTTTTTTTTTTTTTCTTTTTTTTGGCTGAATGAGCAGGGTAAACTAAAAATGCTGTAAATAAATATATAAACGTGGAAGCCAGGGTGCCCAGTTTCCTCTGGCCTTTGTCAGGATGTGTTTTGACGAGATAGGCCCATTTTAGGGAGGCAGGATTGAGGCAGAGCGCAAAGCACCCCAAAGAACTCCTTTAGAGTTCTGACTTGTTCGGATTGAAACCCGGAGCGGATTCGCCGCCCCACTGACGTCGGAGCCACCAGCCTGCACTGTTTTCAGGAAAGACCATTCAGTGAGCAAGTGCCTAAGCAATGGATTTGAACCCAGGAGGCAGGAACCCCATGTCCAAGGCTCGGAAATGACCCTCTGGGGTTAAGTAAGTCATGGAAAGGTTGGAAGCCAGGCTGCTATGACGTACGCCGGGGGTGGGGAGGGAAGAGGGCAAGAAGTACATTATTTCTTCAAGAGTGCACACTCGGCATGACGTCAGCCTCTGAAACGTTTGCAGGCCTGCTCCTGTTCTCTGCAAGCAGCTTTCCATCGTGATGCTCCATGTTCTGGAGGATTAGCGGCCTTTTCAGGCAGCTGCTCCAAAGAGTGGGTGGCTCACGCAGCATTCCAGGGAGACAAAACGGCCTGCTGGGCCGTTGTTGTTGTTGTTATTATTATTATTATTATTATTATACTTGCATAGACATCCACTAAGCTGCCCTCCTCCTCCTCCTCCTCCTCCTCTTCTGTTTGGCCTTTTCCAAACGATTAAGGCAGCCTTCCTCAACCTGGGGCGCTCCAGATGTGTTGGACTGCATCTCCCAGAATGCCCCATTCTGAGAGATGCAGTCCAACACATCTGGAGCGCCCCAGGTTGAGGAAGACTGCATTAAGGGATTCCGGCACAGAGGACAGGGAGCGCGGAACTCCTTGGCAACTGCTGGCAAAGGATCCATGAGCTCAGATGACCTTGAAGCAGCGAAGGACTCAGAAGGCCTTGCGTGCCTGTGGGCCGGAGGGTGTGGGTTCGGGAGGAAGCCACCCAGATTGCAATTAGCGGCCCATCTTTTGTGCCTGGATGCCAAGTGCTGCTTCAGGGAGAAATGAGATTACTGGAGCAGAGCGAAGAGGCCTCTGAGGAGGGAAAGATGAAGGAGGAGGAGGAGGAGGAGGAGGCGGAGGAGGAGGAGGAGGCAGAAGAAGGAAGAGCAGGAGAAAGCAGGAGGGGGAGGACTAGTCAGAAACAGCAGCAGTCACTGCAGCCCAGACCCCCAACGTCACATGCAAAAGAGAAGCTGAACGGAGAACAGAATGCTTTAGTTTGTTCCAGAGAGATTGACGGTGCTCTTCCTGCCTTTGACAGAGGGTCATAACATCTTGATCTGTATACATTGGAATGTGATTGTTTCGGGTACCTGTTATGCCTTCCCTCTGCCCTTTGCTTCCTCACCCAAACACCACCCAGCTACACAGCAAGGATGATCAGGGGTCTGGAAACAAAGCCCTATGAGGAGAGATGGAAAGAACTGGGCATGTTTACCCTGGAGAAGAGAAGATGGAGGGGAGACCTGATAGCATTAATAGAAGTATAGCTTCCAAATCACGTGAGGTACTGGTTTCTCTCTATTCGGCCCTGGTTAGGCCTCATCTAGAGTATTGCGTCCAGTTCTGGGCTCCACAATTCAAGAAGGACGCAGACAAGCTGGAGTGTGTTCAGAGGAGGGCAACCAGGATGATCAGGGGTCTGGAAACAAAGCCCTATGAAGAGAGACTGAAAGAACTGGGCATGTTTAGCCTGGAGAAGAGAAGATGGAGGGGAGGCATGATAGCACTCTTCAAAGACTTCAAAGGTTGTCCCACAGAGGAGGGCCAGGATCTCTTCTTGATCCTCCCAGAGTGCAGGACACGGAATAACGGGCTCAAGTTACAGGAAGCCAGATTCCAGCTAGACATCAGGAAAAACTTCCTGATTGTTAGAGCAGTACAACAATGGAACCAGTGACCTAGGGAGGTTGTGGGCTCTCCCACACTAGAGGCCTTCAAGAGGCAGCTGGACAACCCTCTGTCAGGGATGCTTTAGGGTGGATTCCTGCATTGAGCAGGGGGTTGGGCTCGATGGCCTTGTAGGCCCCTTCCAACTCTGCTATTCTATGATTCTATGATTCTATGATCTCTTCTCGATCCTCCCAGAGTGCAGGACATGAAATAATGTCCTGCAATACCTTCTACCACTGGACTGGACAAGGAATCTTAAGGCCAAAAGCACAATTAGAATTCAACAAAACAGAAAAATCCCACAAAGGATGCTGAAAAGCAAAAAAAATAGTAGCTTCACACATGCCGAATCTGATCAGTTAACCCTTTCCCCCACTGCAGGAAAAGTGCTGCATTCTGACAACATGGCAACCCACGCTGCAGAAAAAGGGCCACGTTCAGACAACATGATAACCCATGGTTCAACAATACCCTACACTGGGTGGGTTAGCGTGTGTGAATCTAGCCAAAGAGGAGGCGTAGGCAGTGACAACTCCCTATACATGCTCTGAACCAAGGGCTGGTGAAATCCCGGAAAGGGTAGAGTGGCCAGTTCCATCTCCTAGGGTACAGAAGCCTCCAGATCTGCCTTCCTCAACCTGGGTCCCCTCAACCTCAACGCATCTGGAGGGCCCCAGGTTGGGGAAGGCTGCTCTGTTTGACGGTGTCTTGCCTTTGAAGGGCTGTACAGTTCCATCTCCTTGGTAAAGATAAAGAACCTCTAGAGGGGGGAGCAGAAGAACACCCTCCAAGTTACCCAGGAATCATTAGCCACACCCGGACAGTGGACTGAGCGGCAGGCACAGAGGCCAGTGAATTCTAGTAAGAGACATTATTATAGGAATGTCTGCAGATGTTTTTATAACCCGTGGAGGAAGACCTTAAAACAAAAATAGTCTGAACTACATCTTCCACACTATAGTGAGATGAAGTTATTTAATTTCTATTTAAAATTACAGTAATGATTTCTAAAGCGGCATCTATACATTCGCACATGCAAACATTACGCAAATCTATCTCTTTTTTTCTGCCTTCTTTTCAGAGGTGATCTTCCTGGTTTTTTGGCAATGTGGAAATGACCACCCTACCCACAACCCAGACATGGCTTTGATATTCCCGGTCCCATCAGCAGCACAGAGGTTGTGGAAGTTCCCCCTCCCCCTTCTTTCTTCCTTGACCCCTCCTTTCCCTAGCTCAGGTTGGGAAAAGCTAAACCAGTGGGGTTTCAAAGACCATCTTCCAAATGGAAACGACCCCCAAAAGTGCAACCTTTTGGTAATCGAAGTGAGATGAGCCATGAACAACGAGCAGGTGCATCTGGGTATGTGTTCTCTGGGTAAATAACACACTGCATGTTTCTTGTTATCATCTGTATCAATACAAGAAGGGTTGTAATATCATAGATTCATAGAATAGTAGAGTTGGAAGGGGCCTCTAAGGCCATTGAGTCCAACCCCCTGCTCAATGCAGGAATCCACCCTAAAGCATCCTTGACAGAAGGCTGTCCAGTTGCCTCTTGAAGGCCTCCAGGGTGGGAGAGCCCACAACCTCCCTAGGGAATTGGTTTCATTGTTGTACTGCTCTAAGTTTTTCCTGATGTCCACATGGAATCTGGCTTCCTTTCACTTGAGCCCGTTATTCCGTGTCCTGCACTCTGGGAGGATGGTGAAGAGATCCTGGCCCTCCTCTGTGTAACAACCTTTCAAGTATTTGAAGAGTGCTATCAGGTCTCCCCTCAATACTTTTTAATGTTTACCATTTTTAACTGTTGTAAACTGCCCAGAGAGCTTCGGCTGTGGGGCGATATATAAATGTAATAAATAAATAAATAAATAAATAAGTAAATAAAATATTTTATTAGGCCCGTCATTGGGGTAGGAAGCTGGAAGCATCTTAGCTTAGCAGAGTCAGATTTATTAAAACTCAGTTGCTCAAGACCTCAATAACAACAATAAAAGTTGTTCTGTGTCAGTGATTATTGCTCTCAGCTACACAAACCTGCACATTTAATATTGGTTTATTTAAAGGGGGCCGGTATTGTGCTCTTCCCATACACTCCAGGGGGAAAAAACAGCCCTACTAAATTCAGCATGAGTAATAATTTCTTCAAAGATCCCACAGTTCCAGAAGGCTGGGCACATTCCACCAAGGAGTTCGCCTGTACCAGCCTCATCAAATTGTGCAGGAACCTGAAGTCCCACGTTTTGCCTCCTCCTCCGCCTCCTCCTTCTCTTTTTGCTTCTGTTTCTTTGCGGGTTCATCTCACCTAAGTTCAGGAAGTGGAAAGGAATCGATCTGACAACATGCAAACTGTTCTGCCAGTTCTCGGGTCTCACCCGAGCAACTTCAGGGCAGAAGGGCAGCCGATGCAGCACAGCTTGCCAGGGATGAACTTCTTCCCCAGGGAGGCCTCGTCAACGGAGCTGTCAAAATATTTACCCAACACGGGGCACAGGCTGAAAAGAAGCCAGCTTACCCAGGCAGGTGACTTTTGCCTGCAGAGATACGCTGTAATACCTGGTAGCGAGAGCAAGAGAAAGAGGCAACGCTGTGGACAGCTGGCGCCTTTCACAATGGAGGGGTGCTGGCTGATGGAGTTGGCTGCTCATTATGGGATTTGGTTAGTCGTTGACACGCATGCCGTCTGTACCTGCCTCTTTCTCATTGTTGTGGCCCAGGATTGGGAGGTCTGGGAAATGGAAGCTTCTAGCGGTTGTGACTCTGAGGAGGCACCAGAGCCAGTCCCTGGTCCTTCTGAACTGGGGCCCACTACCTCAGATCTCATACTCTATCCATGCTAATCCCAGGAGGTGCCACTGCCCCATGACTCGGAGGAGTGGACCAACAACTCCTTTAGTGAACAGGCAGGCCATGAGGAGCCACCCCCAAACTGGCTCCTCACTCATCCAACCTTTACACCCCAGGAGAAGCCCACAGAAGAAGGCAGCTGGCCAGGCAGAGGGCTCGAAATCCCTGCCTGTTGCTCCCAGCCAATGCTGGGTAACTTCCCTGTAGAATTGCTGCAGGGCTGCTCTCCAGGGTCCTGAAACCAACTCCAAGTCCTGGTCTGGTCTGTGGGTGCAGGCCCTGGAAACTAAAACTACTCCTAATGAAGTTGCCTGTTCGTGTTGTGCCTTTTTGCTTGACTCATTTGCAGATCATAGCATCATAGAATAGCAGAGTTGGAAGTGGCCTACAAGGCCATCGAGTCCAACCCCCTGCTCAGTGTGGGAATCCACCCAAAAGCATCCTTGACAGATGGTTGTCCAGCTGCCTCTTGAAGGCCTCTAGTGTGGGAGAGCCCACAACCTCCATAGGGAACTGGTTTTATTGTCGTACTGCTCTAACAATCAGGATGTTTTTCCTGATGTCCAGCTGGAATCTGGCTTCCTTTAACTTGAGCCCGTTATTCTGTGTCCTGCACTCTGGGAGGATCAAGAAGAGATCCTGGCCCTCCTCTGTGTGACAACCTTTTAAGTCTTTGAAGAGTGCTATCCTGTCTCCCCTCCATCTTCTCTTCTCCAGGCTAAACATGCCCAGTTCTTTCAGTCTCTCTTCATAGGGCTTTGTTTCCAGACCCCTGATCATCCTGGTTGCCCTCCTCTGAACACGCTCCAGCTCGTCTGCATCCTTCTTGAATTGTGGATCCCAGAACTGGACGCAATACTCTAGATGAGGCCTAGCCAGGGCCGAATAGAGAGGAACCAGTACCTCACATGATTTGGAAGCTATACTTCTATTAATGCAGCCCAAAATAGCATTTGCCTTTCTTGCAGCCATATCGCACTGTTGGCTCATATTCAGCTTGCGATCTACAACAATTCCAAGATCCTTCTCATTTGTAGTATTGCTGAGCCAAGTATCCTCCATCTTGTAACTGTGCCTTTGGTTTCTATTTCTCAGACAGAACAGGACAAGCGTATTTGTAACACTGGAGAATATGGCACAACCCTGTTCTTTAGCAGCCTGTCTCTTTCCCTTCCATCACTTGTTTAAATGTAAGAATTGCCTCGCTGGACCAGTCCATAAGTCTATCTAGTCCAGCATTCACACATATGAGCCAACACTTGCAACCTGAAATGCCCTAGGCACAGGTTTTCCACCTCCATGAGAGCTAGGCCTCTGTCACCAGCCAGGTCTAATTTCCTTTGTATTCTTAATTCCACACTGGGATGTAGGCTGTTTTCATGGAGCTGCATTGTTGTTGCTTTTATCTTTGAAATCTCCAGAGATTTTGGGGGCTGGGGGGGCATTGACACTGGAGGAGGTAATTTGCAGCAATTAGCACCCAGCTACAATCATTGCACAAGCAACTCATGGGTCACATCTCGTCTTCTCGCATTGCAAGGAATGTGGCCAAGATCATTTGTGTCAATGTAGGAACACTCTGCGCTGAGACAAGTTGTGAAATGTCCTTGGCATCACATTTCTGCTATCAAGAAGGCACTAGAATTGGGGACACAGAAGGGGCAGGACCTGCCTGTTCCACCCTGTAACAGATTTGTAATTTGAATAAATTATGGCTTCCACTTTGTAATAGAAGCATCCAAACAGGTGGGTGAGCACCACGTCTTCTATGGTGCCCTAGCTGATGTGGCAGCACAGTGGGGGTAATCCCCACAGTGCAAGTGACAGCCCACTTAGGGGCCTGGTGACCTCTCAGCACATGGGGAACACATTTCTCATGGTGTCAAGAAGTCTGTGCCTCTGTGATAGCATCCAAACAGTACCCGCACACTCTGCTTGCTCCGCCTCATTGATTCCATGGGGCAGTCAGGATGAAAGCAAGAGTGCAATCTCCATCATGCATGCAACAGTCCGACCAGGGGTGGTGTTAGGAGGATATAGGAACCGTATTCTGTGCTCTGGCAACAGGATCACTTGCCTGGTAGCCACAGCAGGAGAAAGGCGATTTCTTTTATGCCCTATCTGTGGGCTTCCTAAACGCACCCGTCTGGTCTCTTTTTGAAACAGGATTCTGGACTAAGTGGCCCTTTTCTTGGGTTCAGCACATTCCAATAAGCCTGGGTTCTATTTCAGTCAGGGCTCTTCTTTTGATGGAAGACCCAAATCAGTAGTGAAATTCAGAGGCCACCAAATTTGGCAACAGGCCTGATGGAAGCAACGGTCAAAGAAATGATGCAGATAGAAGAAACGAGGCATTCATGTCTTGGATCTGGAAGGACACGTGTGACGTTTCTCCCTGTAAGAGTTTCCTGTTGTGTGCCTAAAGGGAAAGGATGTAAACAAGACTATTCATACTCAGAAATATTCCAAACTGGTGAATAAATTCATCTGCAATTTGTCGGTCATATAAAATGCTTGCCACTGTGAAAAATCACTCCAAAGACAAAATGTGGGCAAATAAGTTGACAGTAGAGCACGTGCTTTGCATGCAGAAGGACCCAGTTTCAAACCCTGGGTATCTTCTGTTAAAAGGATCTCACCCAGAAGATCTTGGAGCTGGGGGAGATGAAGGAATAGAAACGTCTCCTAATTTTGTATATAATTAAGTTTGGATATCATAGGGTTAAATTTCCTTTCTGTGTGTACTAAAACAAAAGGTCAAAAGGTCAGGCCTTGGTGCTTCTAAGTGTTCAAAAGCTGAAGAGGTAAAGGAAGTGAGCAGGAGTTGAACACATGGCCAGAGAGATCTTGGAATTTTTGTAGATCACAAGCTGAATATGAGCCAACAGTGTGATGTGGCTGCAAGAAAGGCAAATGCTATTTTGGGCTGCATTAAGAGAAGTATAGCTTCCAAATCGCGTGAGGTACTGGTTCCTCTCTATTTGGCCCTGGTTAGGCCTCATCTAGAGTATTGCGTCCAGTTCTGGGCACCACAATTCAAGAAGGACACAGACAAGCTGGAGCGTATTCAGAGGAGGGCAACCAGGATGATCAGGGGTCTGGAAACAAAGCCCTATAAGGAGAGACTGAAAGAACTGGTCATGTTTAGCCTGGAGAAGAGAAGATTGAGGGGAGACAGGATAGCACTCTTCAAATACTTAAAAGGTTGTCACACAGAGGAAGGCCAGGATCTCTTCTCGATCCTCCCAGAGTGCAGGACATGGAATAATGGGCTCAAATGACAGGAAGCCAGATTCCAGCTGGACATCAGGAAAAACTTCCTGACTGTTAGAGCAGTATGACAATGGAACCAATTCCCTAGGGAGGTTGTGGGCTCTCCCACCCTAGAGGCCTTCAAGAGGCAGCTGGACAGCCATCTGTCAGGTATGCTTTAAGGTGGATTACTGCACTGAGCAGGGGGTTGGACTCGATGGCCTTGTAGGCCCCTTCCAACTCTACTATTCTATGATTCTATGATAAAGAGCCTGTTGGAAGGGTTTGTGGCACTGAAAGGTTTGTAGTTTCAGTTTTGCAGAAATGTGTGCAAAGAGCTCAGCCGAAGAAATTCAGCTTAAAGGTGAGCCCTCTTGATTGGTCAGAGTTACAAGAACATAGGCTAGCTTTAACACATAAAAACTGGAGGCCCAAAAGAGAATTGTTAGAGAGAATGATTGGAAGGAATGAAGAATCAGAAAGAGAGAAAAAACAGAGGGCTCCTGGGGAGAAGCTGAGTGCTTTGAGACAGCTGAGAACTCACATGGTAAGATACTGTAGGGAAGGATTTAGAGAAAACAGGGACAGTTTAGTTAAATTTAGCTGGATGCATTAAACCCTAATTACTTTCTTTTACCATTTTGCTCTTATGATTTTAGTTTTGTGTTTGTGTGATGTAACCATTCAGATGTTAAAACCTTTTCAATAATAAAAATAACAATAATACCTTTCAGTGCACTTTTAAAAAATTGTTGTTTAAAATTTGTGATCTCTCTTTTTGTTGGGTGACCCAGCCCACAACTAAAAGCCAAACCATTCCCCTCCACTGCCTAAAGATGTACCCAGCAGTGGAGGCAGCCAGAGGAAATAAAGAATTCTACCTGGAGGCACCAAAAAGGCAGTGGGCCACGGTATTTGGGGCACGCTAGAAATGGATCAGGGGAGAAATTTCTTACTGAGACCTTGGACAGCTGTTAGCAGTCAGAGCAGATAATATTGGTCTAGCAGGACAAATGCTCTGACATATTAGAAGGCGGGTGAGGCAGTGGCTGTTCTGAACCAGTGCCTGGGCATGGTAATGGACTGGATGAGGGCTAACAAACTGAGACTCAATCCACACAAGACGGAGGTACTGTTAGCGGGTGGTTCATTTGTCCAGCGAGGTGATGTTTGCCCTGTCCTGGACGGGGTTGCACTCTCCCTAAAGGATCGGGTTTGTAGTTTGGGGGTGCTCTTGGATCCAGAACTGTCACTTGAGGCACAGGTGAACTCAGTGGCAAAGAACACCTTTTATCGGCTTAGCCTGATATATCAACTGCGCCCTTATCTGGACAGAGATAGCCTAGTACAGTGATCCATGCTCTGATAACCAATCGTTTGGATTACTGCAATGCGTTATACGTGGGGCTGCCTTTGAAAACGGTCCGGAAACTTCAACTGGTACAAAACAGGGCAGCGCGATTACTAACAGGGACTGGCCAATGAGACCACATCACGCCAGTCCTTTTCCAGCTTCATTGGCTGCCAGTCCAGGTCCGGGCCGGATTCAAAGTGCTGGTATTAACATTTAAAGCCCTAAACGGCCAGGCTATCTGAAGGAACGCCTTCTACCATATGTACCTGCGCGGACCCTAAGGTCATCCTCAGAGGTCCTTCTCCGCAAGCCCCTGCCAAAGGAAGAGATACAGGTGGCTACCAGGAGGAGGGCCTTCTCTGCTGTGGCACCCCGGCTGTGGAACGAGCTCCCCAGAGAGGTTCACATTGTTTTCCTTTCGTCGCCAGCTGAAGACCTTTTCATTTTCTCACTATTTTAACACCTAATTTAACTTAAATTTAAAACATTAAATATGTTTTAATCTCATATTTTAACCTATATCAATTTTTGCTGTGTGGTTTTATCCTGGTCGTGCTTTTATATTGTATTTTGTATTTGTGTTTTTAAATTGTTGGTTGTTTTATTATGCTCTTCATGGTTTTAATTTTTGTGAACCGCCCAGAGAGCTTCAGCAATTGGGCGGTATAGAAAATAAATAAATAAATAAATAAATGTTCATAGAGTATTATTATTATTATTGTTAAGAACTTCTCCAAATTCAAAAAGTCCATAAACATTTTGGGCACGCAACCGTACGGATTGGATCCAGGCTTAGCCAAGCTTTGAGTAGACTCATTGAAATCATTGGCATTTAAGGTAGTCATAACTAACTTGCCCCACTGATTTCAGTGGGTCTACCCTAAGCATGACTAAGCCTGGATCCATCCCTATATGTGATATATGTCTGGCAAACACCAGTTAATGCAGGCATAGCTTGTTCTCATTATTATTATTATTATTATTATTATTATTATTATTTATTTATTTATATATATAGCACCATCAATGTGCATGGTGCTGTACAGAGTAAAACAGTAAATAGCAAGACCCTGCCGCATAGGCTTACATTCTAATAAAATCATAATAAAACAATAAGGAGGGGAAGAGAATGCATGAATTAACTATTCTCCCTGCCCCTCCCTCGTGCCTTTGTGTTGCCAAAACATTTTTTAAAAGCTTAATTAGGACACAGTCAAAATCCACAGGGATCAAAGCTTTGAACTAATTGCACAATGTGGGAATTTCTTTCTGCATCCAGAAACCTCCAAAGCGGATGTGAGTGCCCCAAAGCTGCTCTCCTTCCCGACGCTGTCCTGAGCTCCCAAATCAATTCACAACAGCATGGCAAGTGATCATGCAGAAATCCCAGTCAATGTACAGCAGTTAGTTTTGCAGTGCCCGGATGTTAAAGGCTAACATGCTAGGATCAGAGACCCAGTGCATCGTGTGTGCATATTTCGAAGGCGAGTTCTGGACATAAATTTACGTGGGCGTTCAGACTCATACATTATTGGATGCTTTAGGGTGGATTCCAGCATTGAGCAGGGGGTTGGACTCGATGGCCTTGTAGGCCCCTTCCAACTCTGCTACTCTATGATTCTATGGATGGCAAAAGGTAAATTGGTACACATGCAACATTACAGAACTTTGGCAGTCCTTGCTGTATGTGTCCCGGGGAAAGTGGAACTAGCAAATGTTGCAGAGCAGCTGCGATAACTATGGTTCCGTCAAATTCAAAAGCTCTATTTTTCTTTCAATCAAAAAGAAGACGGAAAGGAGAGAAGCTGGGGAGATGGGTTTTCTTCGGCATCAAAGGCCTCCAACTGTGGTTCACAACAGAACTCTGGAGATTGTATTTGCCTCTCTCTCAGCCCCCTTTAAAAGAGCCATTCCTAAAGAGGTCACCTGGGTGGTTTTTGTACTCCTAGTGAATTATATGGCCTTTTCTTCGCATATTGGGTAGAAATCTCAAAGCCTCAGAAATCTCTCCGAGTCCTCAGACAATCCCGGAATAATGCCTGGCAATCACAATCTCTGAATCTCATCTTGGTTTTGTGAACAGGCCCCGTAGGAGGCACGGTGAAATCTCGTATTTATTTATTTATTCATTTATTTACTCCGTATCCAAAGATTTTGGAGGGATGAACAGCAGAATACAAACAACCATGTTGAAATGATCAATATTTTTTAAAAGGAAACAAAAACAGTTTTGATAAAATGGAGTTTTGATAAACCGCGGCCCATCACTAAAGGGAGGCTTCCTAAAATAACAATGGTTTCAGGAGGAGGCGGAAGAAGCATAATGTTGGCACTTGCCTGACATCCAAAGGCAAAGAATTTCATAGGAATGGGGCCACCACACTGAAGGCTCTTCTCCTGGTGGTGGACTTTAAACAGGCCATAGGTCTATGTGGAAGCACCAGGAGCAGGCCCTCAGATGACCTCAGTGACCGGTCAGGTTGGTAATGGAGAAGACATTTTCTCAGGTACCCTGGTTCCACATTGTTTAGGGCTTTGTAGACTAGTACCAAAGCCAAATAGTGAATAGGCAGCCAGTGCAGTTCCCTCAGCAGAGTTGCTGAGTTCCGCACTAGCTCCATCTTCTGGAGCAGTCTTAAGGGCAGCCCCACATAGAGCACATTGCAGTAATCCAGGCTTGAGGTTAGTAATGGCTGTACCATTGCGCCCAAGCTATCCCTGACCTGGAGAGGCTGGTGAACCAACCAAAGCTAATAAAAAGCACTACAAGCTACCGTGGCCACTTGGGCCTCCAGGGACAGAAGTGGATCTAAGAGTACCTCCGACCTACAGACCTGATCTTTTAGAGGGAGTGCAACTCCATCCAGAAGAGGCAATGAGCCTATCTTCCACACTAAGGAACCACTCACCCCCAGGGCCTCTGTCTTGCGAGGTTTCAGCAACAACAGTTTATTGCAGTCAATAGACCATTCCAACAAAAATCACATACAAAAGGACTGAGCATACAGTTAGCTATTAAAAAGACAAGTAATCATAGAGGATCTAATAGAAATGGCCAAGTTCAAAAACTTGGCCGCTTGCTCGGTGATTGATTTGTCTGAGTTGCAAAGTAAAAGAGACATTAAGAATTCAGTTGGGTGACCAGGAAAAGATTGTAAAATGGGGTTCAGAAGATCATTCCTAGCCCCTTGGTAAAATCTACAGAACAGTAACACGTGTGATTCAAAGAACTGAATATCTTTTGGGTGCTATTTTGGGCTGCATTAATAGATTTATAGCTTCCAAATCACATGAGGTACTGGTTCCTCTCTATTCGGCCCTGGTTAGGCCTCATCTAGAGTATTTTGTCCAGTTCTGGGCTCCACAATTCAAGAAGGACGCAGACAAGCTGGAGCGTGTTCAGACGAGGGCAACCAGGATGATCAGGGGTCTGGAAACAAAGCCCTATGAAGAGAGACTGAAAGAACTGGGCCTGTTTAGCCTGGAGAAGAGAAGATGGAGGGGAGACAGAGGAGGGATCTCTTCTCGATCCTCCCAGAGTGCAGGACACGGAATAATGGGCTCAAGTTAAAGGAAGCCAGATTCCATCTGGACATCAGGAAAAACGTCCTGGCTGTTAGAGCAGTACGACAATGGAATCAGTTGCCTGGTGAGGTTGTGGGCTCTCCCACCCTAGAGGCCTTCAAGAGGCAGCTGGACAACCATCTGTCAGGGATGCTTTAGGGTGGATTCTTGTTTTGAGCAGGGGGTTGGACTCAATGGCCTTGTAGGCCCCTTCCAACTCTGCTATTCTAGGATTCTAGGATTGTTTTCTATAACTATACTAATGCCCGTGCTATTGTAACCTTTGATTCCTGTGACATAGCTGCAAAAATCCTAAGTGCCAGAGAGGTACTACTCAATAAGGATGTAATTGTAAATAGACACTTTGTTAACACCATCCCGGCTTTCCACTTAAGAGGTTTGAGAAGAGGTACAAGCCTTGTCAATGCACCTAGCAGAGAACCTCCTGTTGGAGACCTAATTGATCTCAGCATGCCCTCAGATTCTTGCCAGGTTTCAGCTTCAGTTTATTGGCCCATCACTGAGTGGCGAGGGAGTTTTAAGATATTTGACCAAGGGGCTCAGAGACAGACAGATTTGCTCTGGGCAGAATCCTGTACATATTCTGTAAGCACAGAAAACGGTGTGAGATGCAGAATGGAATGCACTGAAAATGTTTTTAAAAGAAACAAGTTCCTAGTCCTCATCATTGCAGCAAAAATGTGCGTGGAATGTTTGGTGGACTATCAAATCAGAGCAGAGGAGGCCGTGCTTTTTCCCACTGGGCAAGTTTGCAGCTCTGATTTGGATTCTCTGGGCGCAAAATTCCTCTTTGTAAAAAATCAAAAGTACCTACAGCAGCATTGCACAAAGGCACCTCATTCTGTGCATTTGCCAATTTTTAAGACACTGAAAGATTTATCTCTCTCCAACGTTGAAATCCTTCTACTCTGCCCTGTCTTTTGATCCATGCTGAAAATAAAGGCTTCACAATAAAACTCCAAAGAAAAACTATGGGTATATTTTAAAATACTTGCATCCATTCACATCATATTCCTACATGCATCCTGGAAACTGTGCTGTAAGGCTGGTTGAACTGAGTCTCAATTGCTTCCAGGAGCTTAGATCTGAGCTATCTATTTGCTCATATTTAGCACGGTTTCTCTTAATTGCCAATCAGTTGAGGTCTTTCAAGGGGTGTGTGCTGTGCTCTAGGAGCTCAGGTTTTGCAAGGCTCAGTTCCACTGAAGAGCAACTGTCTTAACAAAGGACTAGCTCTTATCTAGTAAGCCCAGCGCCTGGAAAAGAAACTGTTAATACCGTTATTTAAGAAAACGTGAACACAAGTGAAATTGAGCAAAACAAAGGACAAAGTGTATGTGAGAGAGAGGGGGTTGGGCTGAATTTACGGTCTGAATGCTCACACAAATCCCATATGCAATAGGATACCTAAATCATCAACTGTGCAGGAAGATCAATAGTGAATCTCGCCAGCACTCTCAGCCACAAATTTATTGACCGGTTAGACACTCGTGAGCATCTTCGCAAGTGCAGGGTGATAAGCTTTATCAATCTTGCCAGTGTTTGTACATCCAGGGCTATTTCCAATAGAACTATTTACCGTTGCACATTGCAGCCCTGTAGATGGGATTCTTGAGAAAAAACATCTAGACCCTGAAGATAACATCAGGGGAGCCTTTTCAGTTACACACACACAGAGAGAGAGAGAGAGAGAGAGAGAGAGAGCGCTTCACCTTCAATATCTCCCCAGATGGGGCAAATAAGAAATGCTTTGCTAGGACGTACCACCAGGACATTTCCACCAGAGCTGATGAGATGCTTCTCAGAGCTTAGAAGAAGGGCCTCATAGCTTGGTGCTTGTCTCCCGCATCTTTTGGCTATTACTCAGGATATACTGCTTTTAATGAACATGGACGTTCAGCACATACAGTACAGCTCTTGATAGACCAAAGCTCTATAAATTTGTCTAACGCTTTAAAAACACACATTCACACAGTCTAAGAGGACGGCTGCCACCACCTCCCGTAGTGAGGGATTCTGCAGGTTAATGATGCTCTGGGTTGCCCTTCTTCCAGATGTGTTAGACTGCAACTCCCATCATGGCCAGGGATGTTGGGATTTGTAGTCCAACATATCTGGAGAGCACCAGATTGAGGAAATCCTTGCTTGGTGCCAGTCCTGAATCGACTATGGAACAGCTTCATGAGATAATAACCCACAGGTGTCCCTCACAGCTGGATTGTATGCCTAAGGAGTGTTTCCTTGACTAGAGCAGACTCTCAAATGATAGAGGAACTCAAGGAAGAACTTAAAAACATACACACAATAGCCACACAACAGAAGGTCACAACTTGGATGGATTCCTCAGGACAGTCCTGTTCCCTCTTCCAGTTCCTGTTCCTCATCTGTCAGCTCCTCCTGCAAATTTCTCTGCGTTTCCTTCGGTCTCTGCGGATGAACTGTCTACAATACTGCGCTCTTCGAAGCCTTCCACTTGTTCTCGTGATCCGATTCCTTCTCGCGTCTTTATTAATCTTATTCCTGCTATCCTCCCTTCCTTGCTACATATTATTAATCTTTCTCTGTCCTCTGGTTCATTTCCTTCTGCTTTTAAACATGCTACAGTCTCTCCCATTCTCAAGAAACCTACTCTTGATAGGCTATCTCTGTCTAACTACCGACCTGTCTCTTTGTTGCCGTTTGTTTCAAAGATCCTGGAGCGTGCGGTCTACTCTCGCTGTCTTGACTTTCTTTCTAGTAACTCTGCTTTGGATCCATTTCAATCTGGATTCCGTCCTCTGCATTCCACCGAAACAGCCCTTACTAAGATCACCAATGATCTCCTTACTGCCAAGTCTAAAGGCCATTATTCCGTTCTTATTCTCCTTGATCTAACTGCAGCCTTTGACACGGTTGATCATGATCTTCTCTTAGATTCCCTTCATGACCTTGGATTTTGTGGCTCTGTCTATAACTGGTTTGCCTCCTATCTAGCGGGTCGCTCTTTCAGCGTGTTGACTAATGGCAGCTCGTCTTCCTCCTTTCCCCTTTCAGTAGGGGTTCCGCAAGGCTCGGTGCTTGGCCCGTTGTTGTTTTCCTTATACATGTTGCCCTTGGGCAAGCTTATTCAATCTCATGGCCTCCAATATCATCTGTACGCCGATGATACACAACTATATCTGTCATCTCCGGAACTTTCTCCTGATGTTCACGATCGTATCTCGGCATGTCTTTCAGATATCTCAGCTTGGCTGCTTCATCGTCGCTTGAAGCTTAACATGGCAAAGACTGAATTGCTTGTTTTTCCTCCTAAACCTTCTCCTCATCTCTCATTCTCTCTTACTGTCAATGATGTTACGCTTACTCCGGTCAAGGAAGCTCGTAACCTTGGCTTTATCTTCGACTCCTCGCTCTCCTTTATTCCTCATATTGAGGCAGTAGCTAAATCTTGTCGATTTTTCCTGTATAATATTGCCAGGATTCGATCATTTTTGTCTGTCTCTTCTGCCAAGACGCTTGTTCATGCACTGGTTATTTCACGGTTGGACTACTGCAACCTTCTTCTCTCTGGCCTTCCTTCTTCTCACATCAGTCCGTTGGTTTCTGTTCACCACTCTGCCGCAAAGATCATCTTCTTGGCTCGCCGCTCCGACCATGTTACTCCGCTTCTGAAATCTCTTCATTGGCTTCCAATTCACTTCAGAATCCAATATAAACTTCTCCTGTTAACCTTCAAAGCTTTTCACGGTCTAGCTCCTTCCTATCTCTCCTCTCTCATCTCACACTATTGCCCTGCTCGTGCTCTTCGCTCCTCTGATGCCATGTTTCTCGCCTGCCCAAGGGCCTCTACTTCCCTTGCTCGGCTTCGTCCATTTTCTTCTGCTGCCCCTTACGCCTGGAACGCTCTTCCAGAACATTTGAGAACTACAAGTTCAACCGCAGCTTTTAAAGCTCAGCTAAAAACTTTTCTTTTTCCTAAAGCTTTTAAAACTTGATGTTGTGCAGACTTCTACTGTTACTTTCTACTGTTAGTTTTTCTCTACCCTGTGCCTGCTTACCCTTCCCTGTACCTGTTTGCATTCTCTTCCCCTCCTTATTGTTTTACTATGATTTTATTAGATTGTAAGCCTATGCGGCAGGGTCTTGCTATTTACTGTTTTACTCTGTACAGCACCATGTACATTGATGGTGCTATATAAATAAATAATAATAATAATAATAATAATAATAATAATAATAATAACAGTCTTTTTCATATGACCATTGTGCATACTTGTTACAGGGAAATCTAGTAATGGGGAGGAATGCTGGGAATTAAGAACATCAGAACATCAGAAGAGCCCTGATGCTGGATCAGACCAAGGGTCCATCTAGTCCAGCCTTCTGTTCACACAGTGGCCGACCAGCCATCGGCCAGCAATGAACAAGCATGACATAGTGCAACAGCACCCTCCCACCCACGATCCCTAGCAACTGGTGCACACAGGCTTACTGCCTTCAATACTGGAGATAGCATACAACCATCAGGGCTAGTAGCCATTGATAGCCTTCGCTTCCACAACATCTGGGAGGCATCAGATTGAAGAAGGCTGACCCAATGCTGGCCAGGTCCCACTGCAAATGCATTGATTGGTTTGATTTGTATTCCACCTTCCTATCAAGGAAAATGGCAGTCAGTCATGACAATGATACTGCTTAGAGCAGGGATGGGCACAGGGTGGATGATGTTCCACTGATGGATCAAGGGCTAATTTCTGACGGTCCTCCAAGTTCCTGGACTTCTTGCAAAGAATGCTGGTCTGGCTGTATCCTGGTCTGACCCAGCACAACACTTCTTAACCCAGAGTGCAGACTCTGTTTTACCGAACGGGGGTTATTTCATCATTAAGTGATTCTGAGCCTATACAATCTTGCTTTGTGGTCAATTTAACACAGAGGAAACAGTGGACCACAGGGAGGCAAGTAAAAATATATAGTAGACTACACAAGATGAAAACCAATGCACCCCTGTCCTAGAGCTAGAAAAGTCAATCTGTTCCTACCAATACCAGCACTTCTGAACTGTCGATGAGGCTTTCCTCTAGATGGCATCTTGCAGTGGGGGTTATATTATCTTCTACCAAGAGCAGAGGCTTTTTAAAATAAATAAGGATTTAACCAAATTTGCAAAGTTCTTCATTTGCAGGAGAGAAAGTAATTAAGATTTTTTTAAAAAAAATTGAATGGGGGAGAAAGACCATGTGAAAAGGAGGACAGGGCTCCTGTATCTTTAACCCTTCCAACTCTGCTATTCTATGATTCTATGTGGTGACCCATCCTGGGCTTGTGCAAAGTAGCCATTTGGTTTTTCAAAAGAAAACTATCATGTCTCCCCTCCATCTTCTCTTCTCCAGGCTAAACCTGCCCAGTTCTTTCAGTCTCTCTTCATAGGCCTTTGTTTCCAGACCCCTGATCATCCTGGTTGCCCTCCTCTGAACACGCTCCAGCTTGTCTGCGTCCTTCTTGAATTGTGGAGCCCAGAACCGGACACAATACTCAAGATGAGGCCTAAATGGGGCCGAATAGAGGGGAACCAGTACCTCACGTGATTTGGAAGCTATACTTCTATTAATACTCAAGATGAGGCCTAACCAGGGCCGAATAGAGAGGAACCAGTACCTCATACGATTTGGAAGCTATACTTCTATTAATACTCAAGATGAGGCCTAACCAGGGCCGAATAGAGAGGAACCAGTACCTCATACGATTTGGAAGCTATACTTCTATTAATACTCAAGATGAGGCCTGACCAGGGCCAAATAGAGAGGAACCAGTACCTCATACGATTTGGAAGCTATACTTCTATTAATACTCAAGATGAGGCCTAACCAGGGCCGAATAGAGAGGAACCAGTACCTCATACGATTTGGAAGCTATACTTCTATTAATACTCAAGATGAGGCCTGACCAGGGCCGAATAGAGAGGAACCAGTACCTCATACGATTTGGAAGCTATACTTCTATTAATACTCAAGATGAGGCCTAACCAGGGCCGAATAGAGAGGAACCAGTACCTCACGTGATTTGGAAGCTATACTTCTATTAATTCAGCCCAAAATTGTGGAGCCCAGAATTCAAGAAGGATGCAGACAAGCTGGAGCGTGTTCAGAGGAGGGCAACCAGGATCACGCTAACTCTATGAACTGTGATTTTATTCATCCTACTGATGATTTGTCTCAACTGCTCAGAGTTGGAACTGATTCTAAGTGCAAAAAGGTCAAGCAGGTCTGACCAGAGAGCCCTTGGAAACTGCTTTTCTTCTGGCGTCCAGGGTGGGCTACACTGCCAAGCGATGAATCCAGCATTAATTAAAGAAAGATACCTGTGCCAAAGGAGAGTTCCCTTTCACACAGCTTGGCTAGAGGCCTTCAAGAGGCAGCTGGACAACCATCTGTCAGGGATGCTTTCGGGTGGATTCCTGCAATGAGCAGGGGGTTGGACTCGATGGCCTTAGAGGCCCCTTCCAACTCTACTTTTTTTTTAGAATGTTTTAGGATGTTTTTAGGATGTTTTTAACAATGTATATTATGTTTTAATTCAGTTTTATGTATTTTATTGCTTATTATTGGTCCCCACCTCGATCAAAATGGAGAGGCGGGTAAGAAATATTATTATTATTATTATTATTATTATTATTATTATTTGACTCACAATATAAACACCAACCAGGCAAGTGCTGGAGGAAGAGAGCAGTTTTGGGTACCACTAGCAGCCAATGTCCGTGCTGCTGGGGATGATAGGCATTGCAGTCCAATAAATTTAGAAGGCACCAGTTGGGGATGGCCAGTCTGTATAGGAACTTGAAAGTCAAAAGCTATGCCAGGTAGTTAGTGGGTGATGGGATAGGGGAAGAGGAGGGATGGGAAGTAATGAAAGAATGGAATAAATCCTCCCAGGATAAGGACTGCATTACTGAACTGCATTACTAGATCAGATTAAAGGTCTCCCTACTACAACCTACTTTTTCCAATGGCAGCTGACCAAAAGCCACAGGGAGTTCACACAGAGATGGGGGGGGCAACTAAAATCTAACCCAAACACACACACACACACCAGCACTATAGTGTTCCCTGCCTGTTCGTTTCTTGATCTGCTGCAGCTTTGGCAGATGCTCAAACAAATAAAGACCTCTCAATCTTCTTCTCGGAATCATAATCCCAGCCAATCAGATGACATATGGCGAACATGACACAATGCGGCCGGATTTGGCTGCATGACAAATTAAGCCAACTCAGAGTGACAACAGTGCCTTCACTCTGAATGTGCACACCATTTCAGGCTTTTATGCCAGTACAGAGTACTCCCTGAAAATCAACTGAAGTGGGGAGGGGAGCTTTTTGCTGTTGGATCCCTGCTGGATCAGACAATAGGTCCATCTAATCCAGTGTCCTGTTTCCCACGGTGGACTATCAGATGCCTCTGCAAAAAGGGCATTTATTTATTACATTTTTATACCGCCCAATAGCCGAAACATGAATACAATACAGTAGCCATTGCCTGCTCTTAGCGCCCCAACAACTGGCATTCACTGGGAAAGGGCCTCTGAACCTGGAGATTTCGTACAGCCATCATGGACAGACCTCTTCCTCTTTTCCTTCCATGAATGTGTAAAATCCCCTTTTGAAGCCATCTAAGCAGTGGAGGCTGGTGGCTCCAATGTCAGTGGGGTGGTGAACGCTAAAGGAGCTATCCAAGGTGCTTCACAATACTTTGGATAGTTCCTTTATTCAACAAACCAGTTATAGCAGTTTTCCTCGCCATCAGAAGCAGGCCTTTGGTTAAGCAAATGTGTCTTAACTGCCCATTCAAGAAGAAGACACCCCAAAACACTTTCCATTACAACAGGGAGAGCTCAGAACAATGGGGGGAGGATGACATCATCATCCCTGGTAATGTCTAGTAACCTCCAAGTTAGATTACTGCAATGCGCTCTACGTGGGGCTGCCTTTGAAGATGGTTCGGAAGCTACAATTTGTGCAAAGTGCAGTGGCCAGATTGATAACTGGAATCAGAAGGTTCAAACATATAAGACCCACTCTGGCCCGCTTGCATTAGCTTGGAAAAAAGGAGGCTAAGGGGGGGACATGATAGAGGTGTACAAAATTATGCCTGGTCTGGAGAATGTGGATAGGAAGACATTTTTCTCCCTCTCTCAAAATACTAGAACCCAGTGGGGTCATCCCATAAAGTTGATTGGTGGGAGATCCAGGACAAATAAAAGGAAGGACTTCTTCACACAGCACAGAGTTAAATTATGGAACTCACTACCACAGGATGTAGCGACAGCCACCAATTCGGATGGCTTTAAAAGGGGATTGGATAAATTCCTGGAGGAGAAGGCTATCCATGGCTGCTAGTCCTGATGGTCGTGTGCTATCTCCAGTATCTGAGGCAGTAAGCCTGTGTGCACCAGTTGCTGGGGAACATGGGTGGAAGAGTGCTGTTGCACCATGTCCTGCTTGTTGGTCCCTGGCCGATGGCTGGTTGGCCGCTGTGTGAAGAGAGTGCTGGACTAGATGGACCCTCAGTCTGATCCCGCATCAGGGCTCTTCTGATGTTCTTAGGTTATTAGTTTTCAGCACCCACAGAAACCTGTTTCACAACCATCCCAGCCAAAGGTGGCAAAATGTGTCAATTTTTTTTTTAAAAAAAGTGGGAGGGGTAGAGCCCTTTGGTGGGTGCCAAGCAAGGTGTCTGGGGTTGCCTTGGTGTCCGTGGGCATCACATGGCCTCCTCTTGCTCTAACCACTAAACCACACTGCGATGCTAGTGCAGCACATACAGTGCACGGCGTGATCTCATCACGCTCAGAGAAATGACAACCCGTGTGGGAGCGGGTAAGGAAGCAGGTGGGTGGTGATGTTGGTCTCTTGTAGCACCAGATGTCCTGGGGGAGAACGGAGGAAGGCCCACGGGGGCTGCCGTGCCTACGCTGCATTTTGTTCCAGCCTGAAATGTGAGATGCCATTCCATCATAAGCAAAATGATTTCTTGGCTAAATTTCACCCGGGGAGTTTTTGTTTCTTTTCGCCAAGTGCCACGCAAAGCTGAGTCGCCAACGGTTTTTTTTTAGCACTTTATCAACTTCTGCATATTCCCCTGGGCAGTGTTTGCTTTGCCCCCTGCGTGATCTGGTTTCATATAAACTGGAAGCTGTAAACCAAAAGGCGCTTCTGTGAGCAGCAGTTTTATGGGCAGGATGGATCCTTACAAGAATATCACCTTGAAGGGAACTTTATAGCTTTGCCACCATCATGGTCTTCCGCTCCAATCACATACACTGTCTAAGGCCTACCCAGATGAATTTTAAACCTAAGACTTTTAAGATGTTGTGATTGTTATTTTAATACTGTATTGGTTGTATATGCTCTTTTAACTAGTTCTATCATGTATTATATTGTATTTAATATTGTTCCCCACCTCTATCCAGAGGGAGAGGCAGGTAAGAAATAATAGAATCATAGAATCATAGAATAGCAGAGCTGGAAGGGGCCTACAAGGCCATCGAGTCCAACCCCCTGCTCAATGCAGGAATCCACCCTAAAGCATCCCTGACAGATGCTTGTCCAGCTGCCTCTTGAAGGCCTCTAGTGTGGGAGAGCCCACAACCTCCCTAGGGAACTGATTCCATTGTCGTACTGCTCTAATAGTCAGGAGGTTTTTCCTGATGTCCAGCTGGAATCTGGCTTCCTTTCACTTGAGCCTGTTATTCCGTGTCCTGCACTCTGGGGTGAGCGAGAAGAAGAAGGAGGAGGAGGAGGAGGAGGAGGAGGAGGAGGAGGAGGAGGAGGAGGAGAAGTAGTAGTAGTAGTAGTAGTAGTAGTAATGTGGCTCTTCTTCCAGGCCCCATCCCGCCTTCTCTGGAATATAGGGATAATAATACTGCTGTAGGGTTTGAGCATAGTGGTGAAATTGCTAACAAACACCCACTTCAATGGCCATGAGAACTTTAAATACAGGATTTTACCAGTCTTCTACTGAGTCAGACCCTTGGTCTTTCTAGCCCAGCATTGTCGACACTGACTGGCAGCAGCTATTCAGAGTTTCAGGCAGGAGACTTTCCCAGGAGACTGAACCTGGCACTTTCCACATGCAAATGAAGAGCCATAGCCCCTTCCAGTACGTATCCAGTTGCAATCGGAAGTGCTGGTTTTAATCTACTGAACCTGAAACAGCTTGAGACTGGAATAACTGGAAGACCACTCCTCCCATATAGCCTTACCTGTAGAAACCCTGCCGTGTGTGACACAAAGTCCTCAAAGATTAGGAGGGCGGTGGCTGGAGACAGGGCCTTTTCGATGGTGGCACCCTGCCTTTGGACTTCCCTTCCTAGAAGAGTTCCATTGGCCATCACACTGATCTGTTAGGCACCATTCTCCTGTATTCTTTATTTGTTATTGCTCTGCCTGTCTCTTTGATGCTGTTGGATTATGCACTGTCATTTTGGAGAGCATTTTAAAATTCTGCATTAAGTTCCTTTATGACTTTTATGTAAGCTCCCCTGAGCACTTCTGTGGAAAGATGAACAGAAATATTCAACACTTCCTTTCCTTTCCTTTCCTTTCCCTCCTACCCTCTTTCTCTTCCTTCCTTCTTTTTAACAGAGCTTGGACTATTTGCTAGTGCACTCAACGCTTATATGCTCCTGTACTCCAAAACAAGCTACCCCATAGTGGGAACAGGGAACTGGGAACTAGTAACCAATTTCAGCCTTGCGTGATGTACAAACATTATACGAGGCTGTGGGAATTGCAGAGATGCTCCAGACTTGACAAAGGTGGAGCTGAGCAAAGTGTTCGTTACTTGGGAGAAGACTTGGGCTGGGGGGTGACAGATGCAAATTACAGGGATATTTTTTTCCAGCTGCCTTGTCTTAGCAGCAAATATTGTCCTTCGCCAAGGCAAACACAGCTTTGTTCCTGCGTTGGCTCCGTGAAGATTCCCATGGGTAAAGCATGCTAACAGGATTCTGCAAAAGCCGACTCTAAGAGCATGTCAACGAGGCCTAGAAAATACTGAGCTGCATTTTTGCCAAGAGCCATCCTAGGGGCCTTTGAGTTCTCCAACTGATGGGAAAGTCTGGGTGGGACCAGGGTGTAGTGGCTGAGAAGTTCACATTTTTATCTGCAGGGCCAGGTGTTGGGGAGCCCCTTGATGGAGTACTCTTGGTGCACCTTGGAGTGGGCCCACCTCTTCCACCTCCTCCTCCTCCTCACCATCACTAAGGTGACCATGTGAAAAGGAGGCCAGGCCTCCTGTATCTTTAACAGTTGTATTGAAAAGGGAATTTCAGCAGGTGCCATTTGTATGCAGGCAGCACTTTCTGAAATACTCTCTTCATCACAACAGTTAAAGCTGCAGGAACCCTGCCCTCTTGACCAGATGCAATAGAGGACAGGACTCCTGCAGCCTTAACTGTTGTGATGAAGAGGGGATTTCACCAGGTGCTTCACGCATACAAGTGACACCTGTTCGGATTCCCTTTTCTATGCCACTGTTAAAGATACAGGAGCCCAGTCCTCCTTTCCATAGGGTCACTCTACTATCGCCCATTCGCCTTCCCTCTTCCTTGAGTAGGGTGACTATATGAAAAGGACAGGGCTCCTGTATCTTTAAGAGTTGCATAGAAAAGGGAATTTAAGCAGGTGTCATTTGTATATATGGGGAACCTGGTTAAATTCTTTCTTCATCACAACAGTTCAAGGTGCAGGAGCTATACTATAGTGACCAGATTTAAAAGAGGGCAGAGCACCTGCAGCTTTAACTGGTGTGATGAAGAGGGAATTTCACCAGGTTCTCCATATATACAAATGACACCTGCTGAAATTCCCTTTTCAATACAACTGTTAAAGATACAGGAGCCCGGTCCTCCTTTTCATAGGGTCAGCCTACATATGGTCACTCTACTATCGCCCACTCACCTTCCCTCTCCCTTGAGTAGGGTGACCCTATGAAAAGGAGGACAGGGCTCCTGTATCTTTTAACAGTTGCATAGAAAAGGGAATTTCAGCAGGTGTCATTGGTATATATGGAGAACCTGGTGAAATCCCCTCTTCATCACAACAGTTAAAGGTGCAGGAGCTATACTAGAGTGACCATATTTAAAGATGGCAGGGCACCTGCAGATTTAACTGTTGTGATGAAGAGGGAATTTCACCAGGTTCCCCATATATACAAATGACACCTGCGGAAATTCCCTTTTCAATACAACTGTTAAAGATACAGGGGCCCTGCCCTCCTTTTCATAGGGTCAGCCTACAGTTGAGACCTGGTCCATACAACTGGCCAGAGGATGCTACTAGCCCTCATGGCTCTTGCCACTGCTTGCACGTTCTGAGAGAACACAAGAACAAGCTAAGACAGCAAGAAGGAGCAGCCACAGCAGGGCCAGGAGCATTCAGGATTCAGCAGTGGTGTCAGAGTGGGGGGTGGGTACTGGGGGCTGGTTGGCCTTGGCAGGTGCCTGGCAATTCTGATCCCTCAAACCACCGGCCCTGCAAGCATGACGATCCTGGGTCACGTCCAAAGCGCTCTCTCAAGACTTTTGCTTGGTCCCTTGCCGACGAAAAACACTTCATTTAATAGCAATTACTTGGCCATTCAAGCATTCATATATCTATAAATTATGAGTGATGGTCTCAAGAATAATGCAATTCAGTACATCTCCTAAGATCTTTAGAATCCACTTGCAATGAAGAACTAAAGCATACTTCAAGAGGCGGCTTTTACTCACATTGCTGTTGACGTTACTTAGCTGGAGACATTACTCTCGGTGAAGTACTGTTAGAGCAGTACTTTTAGAGCAGTACGACAATGGAATCAGTGACCTAGGGAGGTGGTGGGCTCTCCCACACTAGAGGCCTTCAAGAGGCAGCTGGACAACCATCTCCCAGGGATGCTTTAAGGTGGATTCCTGCATTAAGCAGGGGGTTGGACTCGATGGCCTTGTAGGCCCCTTCCAACTCTGCTATGCTATGATTCTATGATAAGTGATGCCACTCGGGTGTGTTGGGAGAACCGGCTGGGACTGGGGAGGTCTGGGGTCAGTTTTGCTGCTCAGCCATGAAACTCACTCAATAAGCTTGGGCCCGTTGCTATACTTCAGCCTAAGCCTACCTCAAAATGTCGTTGTGAGGATACAGAAGGGGAGAGAACCACTCACACTGCCAAGAGCAACTTGGAGCAAGCTGACAACATTATTTGCAGTGAAAAAAAAATTGCTGGGTGGCCCCAGACAAGACCCTGCAGCCTCCTAGGGGACAAACTACCTTGGGGACCCTTGGCTCAACAATATTACAAGTGAGAAGGATCTTGGAATTGTTGCAGATCACAAGCTGAATATGAGTCAACAGTGCGGTGTGGCTGCAAAAAAAAAAAAAAAGGGGGGGGAAGCAAATGCTGTTTTGGGCTGCATTAATAGAAGTATAGCCTCCAAATTGCACAAAGTACTGGTTCCTATCTGTTTGGCACTGGTTAGGCCTCATCTTGTCCAGTTCTGGGCACCACACTTCAAGAAGGATGCAGACAAGCTGGAGGAGGTTCAGAGGAGGGCAACGAGGATGATCAGGGCTCTGGAAACAAAGCCCTATGAGGAGAGACTGAAAGAACTCGGATGATCGAGAAGAGATCCTGGCCCTCTGTGTGACAACCTTTCAAGCACCCAATTTCTTTGATTCTAAGACACACACTTTTCCCCATATAAACATCTCTAAAAATGGGGTGCGTCTTAGAATCGCGGGTGTGTCTTAGGTTTTTTTTTCTGTTGGTGGTACTGGAATTAGTGTGCGTCTTACAATCGATGGCGTCTTACAATCGAAGAAATATGGTATTTGAAGAGTGCTATCACGTCTCCCCTCCATCTTCACTTCTCCAGGCTAAACATGCCCAGTTCTTTCAGTCTCTCTTCATAGGGCTTTGTTTCCAGACCCCTGATCATCCTGGTTGCCCTCCTCTGAACACGCTCCAGCTTGTCTGCGTCCTTCTTGAATTGTGGAGCCCAGAACTGGACGCAATACTCTAGATGAGGCCTAACCAGGGCCGAATAGAGAGGAACCAGTACCTCACGTGATTTGGAAGCTATACTTCTATTAATGCAGCCCAAAATAGCATTTGCCTTTTTTGCAGCCACATCACACTGTTGGCTCCTATTCAGCTTGTGAACTCCAACAACCACTCCACGATCCTTCTCATTTGTAGTATTGCTGAGACAAGCGTCCCCCATCTTGTAACTGTGCATTTATATATTGTGCATATATTGATCATCCTTACACTTCTGTGAAGTTTTGTAGCCACTCCGGGGATAACGTGTCCCTGAGTGGTCCCTGCCACCACCACCCGCCCCCTGCCATGTTGTATGCGCCACATCCTGGCTCCGTGCCTGGACAGCGCAGGGAAGGGATGGGGGATGGGGCAATCAATTGTGTCAATGTGCACCCATGCGCTGCAGCTTACGTGTTCCATCAGGGTAGGTGGGGGAGGAGGGGACATCCAGCCACATCACAGTCAGTCCTCTGCCCTAGTTACCTCAGAGACAGGGTCGCCATCGTGCAAACGGATCCCAGATGAAAGCTAGATGGAGGTGGGTGGTGTGGGGCTAGGCAGAGGGAGGGTGGATTTGGTGCTGGGGGGTGGGAAGGAACTGCAGCCTTAATCTCCGCTCTTGCCTCGAAATCTCTTCAGTTCCATTTCAGGCGCTCGCTTTGCCAAGGTACGTGCGTTATAAAGCGGCAGAGAGGATGATTAGCATTCTGAAGAGAAATCTGCTCTAGTGTTGCCTTCCCCATACAATCCAAAAATCCATCCGCCTCCAGTGTTCTCCAGATCTCTCACTGGCTCAACACCCCTCACCCCTAAGGTCCCTCCTTACCAGCCAGTCACCCAAGGGCTTAATTTGAGCCAGGCAGAACCCCAGAACATTCTCCCACCCCCACCCCCAATGCCTGTGTTCAGTCCCAGCATCAGAAGACCGTCTCTGAGCATATGCAAAGTGTGTTCCCTGCCCCCAGCACAGAATAAAGATGACACATCCCTTTGTTATCTGGAAGGAGGCAGCACAGTTTCCAGATCAGACCCTAGGAGAGGAGCGGAGCCAAACGTGAGCCCCCCACCGCCCCCGCCGCTCCTCTATGAGTTCAGATCTCCGGCACGGCCTCTGCAGCCTCCATCTCTGCATCCTTGGCAAACGAGACGTCTGTGCTGGCACTGCCAGGGAGCATTTGAAGGCAACAGAAGCCTGGGCGATGCTAGGGGTGATTTAAGGGAGGGGGCAGAGGGGGCAGCAGCCCAGTCTGTCCCATGCCAGCCCTGCTCCTGGACCGTCGGCCCCCACAGCACTCATCTGTCAACGTAAAATTCACCCTGCCCCCACCTACAACGCTGTGCTGCTTGCTACTGCAGGCAGCTTGGTGCAAAGACTTGAATGGCAGCCAACAAAGGACAGTGGTGGCAGGAGGGGGGGGCAGAGGGAACCCAGGCAGAAGGATACCCTGGTGGCCGAATGAGCAGCTGGACCCCTCGGAAAGTGGGGGGCACTGCAAGCCCATAGAGAAGCAAAGACTGGGGGTGGCATTAACGGAAGCATTAGAGGTGGGGAGGGAGAATGAGATGGCGGGCAGCTGAGGTGAGCAAGAGGACCGGAGGGGCAGAGGCGGAACGGGCTGATGAGTAGGAAAGGTACGGATTGCCTGGATGGATAAAATGCTCAGAGACAGAGAGAGAGAGAAGTAGCAGAGAAAGGGGAGGCAGACCTGCCTCCCCCAACCTGATGCCCTCCAGATGTGCTGCACTCGGCCTCCCATCATCCCCATGCTGGTTGGGAATGGTGGGAGTTGTGGTCCTACACATTTATTTATTTATTGCATTTCTATACTGCTCAATAGCCGGAGCTCTGTACTTTAAAACCATTCAAAGTATAAAACAACAGTATAAAACCATAATATAAAATACAATATAAACGCTCAACCAGATAAAAACAACACCAGGTTGGGGATGGCGGGTGTAGATAGGAAGGTAGGAAGTCAAGTGATGCAGGGAGGGAGGGAGGAAGAGAGGAACCACTGGTGCAGCCTTCTCCCACCCCTGGGTGCACCGCTGGGCTACAACCCTCATCACACCTACCCTTGGCTATGTTGGCAGGGGGATGTTGGGAATTGTAGTTCCCTACAATGTCTGGGAAGCCAAGTTGGGGAACGGCTCGAGGGAGTCAGGCAGATGGGAGGACCAAGGAAGAAGGGCTGGAGAGGGCTTTAGAGCAACCTTTGCCCACCTTGTGCCCTCCAGAAGTTTTGGGCTTCCATGCCCATCAGACCAGCCAGTGTGGCAGGAATGCTGGGAGTTGTAGTCCAAAACATCTGGGCTGGTGGAGATTGTTTTAAAGAGCAGCATTCCCCCAACCCGGCACGGAGCAGATGTGTTGGACTTGTAAGGGCCAGAATCTCCCAGGCTAGTGGATTCTGGGAGTTGTAGTCCCAACACATCTGCACGGCGCTGGGTTGGGGGAGGCTGTTTGGAAGCAAGACGAGCAAGGAGACGGGGCGAGAGGGGGGAGCAGCGCCCGGGTCGTGTGTCCCCCCCCAGCCCTGCAGAGCCCCTCCCCCCGCAGCCGGCCTCTCCCCCCCAGCCCCCGGGTCGTGTGTGTGTGTCCCCCAGCCCTGCGCCCCTGCAGAGCGCCTCCCCCCCGCAGCCGGCCTCTCCCCTCCAGCCCCCGGGTCGTGTCCCCCCCCAGCCCTGCGCCCCTGCAGAGCGCCTCCCCACCGCCGCCGGCCTCTCCCCTCCAGCCCCCGGGTCGTGTCCCCCCCAGCCCTGCGCCCCTGCAGAGCGCCCCCCCCCGCCGCCGGCCTCTCCCCTCCAGCCCACGGGTCGTGTCCCCCCCCCCCAACCCTGCGCCCCTGCAGAGCGCCCCCCCCCGCCGGCGGCCTCTCCCCCAGCCCCCCCCCCCCCGGGCCTGACCTTGTGCAGCTTCCACATGGCCCCCAGCGCCTTGACCTCGTGGCTGGAGTGCTTGCCCTCCTCCAGGCACTGGTAGCAGACGGGCGCCTTGCACTGGACGCAGTACATGCTGTGGTTCTCGAGCTCGTGGTCGGTGCAGGTGGAGATCTTGCGCGGGCTGAGCCGGCGGCTGACGCGGCCCTGGGCGGGCGGCAGCAGCCGGTGCTTGGCCAGCGGGCCCCGCGGCGGGTGGCAGCGCAGGCGGCAGGGCTCGCAGTAGAAGACGTCGCACTGCTCGCACATGGCCGTGGCCTCCTTGGGCGCCTTCTCGCACAGCTGGCAGCGCAGCGCCGCCGCCTTGCTCTGCTGGTAGCGCTCGATCACGCCCTCCAGCACGCGGTTCTTGGGGAAGCCGCGCAGGCCCCGCTCGTCCAGGATCAGGCTGCGGTGGCACTGCGGGCACGTCAGGCACGCGTTGCGCGGCACGGGCGCCAGCGAGGAGGAGGAGGCCGCGGCGGCGGCGGCGTTGGCGGGCGGCGGCAGGTGGTGCGGGTGCGGCGGGTGCGGGTGCGGGTGCGGCGGCGGCCCGGCCGGCGGGAAGACGCGCACGCCGTTGGGCGACTTCTGGCAGGGCGTGGTGGGCGCGCTCGCGAAGCCGCCGCCGTACGAGCCGTAGCCGCTGTCCGCCTCGCTGTACAGGCTCATCTTGTCCAGGTCCAGGTAGTCGTAGTCGGAGGCCGAGCCGGCCGAGCCCGAGGCGCGCCGGCTGCGCGGCGACTCGGCCTCGGGCGTCTGCACCAGGATGTGGCGGGCGCAGGCCTGGCACAGGTTGTGCGAGCAGGGCAGGATCAGCGGCTCGCGGAAGAAGGAGCCGCACACGGGGCACTTCAGCTCCTCCTCCATCTCCTCCATGGCGCTGGCGCGGCGCGGCGGGCGCGGGCCCTCGGCGGCGCCCAGCAGCACGGCGGCCAGCGAGGCAGCCAGCGAGCCGGCGGGCGGGCGCGCCTCCAGCACCGAGGACAGCGCGCGGCGGCGGCGGCGGGGTCGGCGGCGGGGTGCGCCTGCTGCCTGCTGCCTGCCTGCCTGCCTGCCTCCAGCCAGCCAGCCAGCGAGTCAGCAGCGCCGCCCCGGCCGTCGGACGCGCAGCGCCCCGGCCCCGCCCGCCCCGCCCGCCCCGCGCGCCATTGGTCGCCCGCGCACGGTGCCCGGCCGCCATTGGGCGAAGGCCAGCTCCCAGGCCCCGCCCCTCCTCGAGCTGGCTGCTGCTGCTTCCCACGCGCTTCCCCGGGCTGTGCCGAAGAAGGCAGGCAGGCAGGCAGGCGGCTCGGTTGCTGCAGCTGCAGAGAGCCTCGGATCTGGGCTGATGGAGGCAGCTCGGGGGCGGTGGGGAGGAAGCGAAAGGGCAGGTTCCCTTGGTTCGCGGAGTGGCGGTCAAAGACTCTCAAGGCACGATTTCTCTCGTCTTGGAAAAGTTTTATTATGAGCAGCCTGCAGTGCTGCAAGGCGGCAAACCCTAGAGCAGTGGGTCCCAAAGTGGAACCAAAATGGAACCACCCTTGGGGGCGGTGGGATTGCATAGGCAAGGGGCAATCCCCCGTTAAGAGGCAAGGGGGTGGCAGAGGGGCGGTTGAGGTGGTCTTTTCCGAGAAGCGCCTCTCCAGAAGGTCTTAAAACCCAGGGACATTCTTTTATGGGAGAAGGTAGTTTGGTCCCAAGCCATATAGGGGAAGAATCCACGCATGTATTAATAGCATTTAAGAAGAGTCCTTTTAAAGGTGAATTGAAATGTTTCAAAAGCACCAAAACACTAATGAAGAGACATACCCTGCTTGGTGTGCCCCGCCACGCCGGCTGCAAAACAGAGGCGGTCGCTCTCTTTTCCCTCCCTCCCTCGGCAAGCCTGTGGCAGGTGCTTCCCATTTAAAGGGCATTCTGAATAATGATTTTTATAGTGTAGGATGGGGGCACTGGGCATGAGTTTGTAGAACCAAGGGGGCAGTTACCTGAAAAAGTTTGGGAACCACTGCCCTAGAGGATCTGAAGGACTACCCACTAGTTGTAGGCAACGCTAAGATACTTATAGGGTAACATCTTCGGAAGCAACAACAGAACTTCCTCATATAATAAACCAATCATAAGACAGTTTTGCAATACAGTAACCAATGGTAAACAAGGCATTTATGCATGTGCAGAGTGCAGATAATTCTAAGACTAGAAAAACAATACGTAGATGGGTATTGCAATCCTGGAACATCTGTTCCTTTGTGATTACTACTCTTCCTGTCCTCGCTGCAGACGCCCTTGAATGGCTCTGTATGCCATAGGAAGAGGTCGGGGGGAATTTCCCAGCCCTTCTGATGCAGGTCCCTGGGCGAAGAAGCCCTTAATTCTACCGCAGTGGGGATCAAGGCCCCAGGGTCCAGTTGGGAGGCCGGCAAGAGCCCAGGGGCGGGTAAGAAAAAACATGGCTCCGATCGGGACACACCAAAGATCCTTCCAGTCCAGCACCTTTTGTTCCACCGGTGTCCAGGCAGGAAACTGGCAAGCCTGAAAGAGCAGCCCTCCCCCACACTTCGCTTCCCCCTCCCCTTTATAGAAATGATGCAATGACCCTCCTTGGAGACTGAGGTGTCCGCAAGGAAATTGGTGCGTGTACCAACATACAAAGCCCACCCTGCAATCGATCCACCCCATAACAGGTCAATCGATCAGCCTTCAAGGAATTGACCATCCCTTGTTGTTCTAATGGCACCCCATAATCTGCCACCTCACGCATGCTGCCTCACCTTGCCCAATGGTTAGGCCACCTCTGGTGGGTCACACCTGTTGCCTTCCTGCTGGTAATCTGACAGTTCCAGCTTCCTCAGGCCATCCTTTTGACCACCACGTACAGCAGGGGACACATGAGGCAGGAGCACAAGAGCTCCTGGTTCCTCTCTATTCGGCGCTGGTTAGGTATCAATTCAATACTAGTATCAATTCAATACTACAAACGAGAAGGATCTTGGAATTGTTGTAGATTGCAAGCTGAATATGAGCCAACAGTGCGATATGGCTGCAAGAAAGGCAAATGCTATTTTCGGCTGCATTAATAGAAGTATAGCTTCCAAATCACGTGAGGTACTGGTTCCTCTCTATTCGGCCCTGGTTAGGCCTCATCTAGAGTATTGCGTCCAGTTCTGGGCTCCACAATTCAAGAAGGACGCAGACAAGCTGGAGCATGTTCAGAGGAGGGCAACCAGGATGATCAGGGGTCTGGAAACAAAGCCCTATGAAGAGAGACTGAAAGAACTGGGCAGGTTTAGCCTGGAGAAGAGAAGATGGAGGGGAGACATGAGAGCACTCTTCAAATACTTAAAAGATTGTCACACAGAGGAGGGCCAGGATCTCTTCTCGATCCTCCCAGAGTGCAGGACACAGAATAACAGGCTCAAGTTAAAGGAAGCCAGATTCCAGCTGGACATCAGGAAAAACATCCTGACTGTTAGAGCAGTACGACAATGGAACCAGTTACCTAGGGAGGTTGTGGACTCTCCCACACTAGAGGTCTTCAAGAGGCAGCTGGACAACCCTCTGTCAGGGATGCTTTAGGGTGAATTCCTGCATTGAGCAGGGGGTTGGATTCGATGGCCTTGTAGACCCCTTCCAATTCTGCTATTCTATGATTCTATGATTCTTTGTGTATGCATTCCTAAAATCTCTTGACAGCTGCCTCCAGGTGCTCATTTATTATCTTGATTGCCTTCTCTAGCTGCATTTTCCTCCCCCCCCCCCAATACTCCAGAGCCCAGCTTCCCTTTGGCTAAATAAAAGAACCACCCTCTCTCTTGCTTTGCCAGTTCTGGGTTGTTGTTTTCCACTGTATCTGGGTAAGATACGTGGTGGTTTAAATCATCTGTTTAACGTGCAAATCGATACACAAACATGCCACAGACAGGGAAAGAGGACGAGTGCAGCTGCTCTCTATGCAACCCTCCCCTTGATCATGAACCATCATCTCATCCTGCCG
Organism: Elgaria multicarinata webbii; assembly: GCF_023053635.1. Taxonomy (NCBI): domain Eukaryota; kingdom Metazoa; phylum Chordata; class Lepidosauria; order Squamata; family Anguidae; genus Elgaria; species Elgaria multicarinata. The sequence goes on along the minus strand of NC_086172.1, from coordinate 179,653,712 downwards.
TTTTCTACCTGACGCGGCGTCTCAGCCCTTTCTAATTCAGCGAGATAATGCTTTGGGTCATACAAGATGCTGCTGCTATTCCTTGTCATGTTCAATATAGCCCTGAGGAGTGTTGCTGTTTTCCAAGCCAAAAGAGCTGCAATCATCCCTTCCCTGGTTGCTAAACCCTTTGGAGGGAGGCAGCAGCGGTTAGATGTGGAGGGAAAGGTTATGAAACCAGATAGATTCCCTGGCTCATCAGGGACAGCTTTGTGCATGCGCTCTATGCTTTATGTCTGCCTTTAAAAGAGAAAGTGCCGTCATCTGGAAGCAAGACCCTGCTCTTCGTCAGGGCAATGTGCCTCTTGCAACTCTATGAGGTGGTGATACAAAGGCAGACTTTAGCATCCTGAGAAACTGTGCTCACTTAGAATCATAGAATAGTAGAGTTGGAAGGGGCCTCTAAGGCCATCGAGTCCAACCCCCTGCTCAATGCAGGGATCCACCCTGAAGCATCCCTGACAGATGGTTGTCCGGCTGCCTCTTGAAGGCCTCTAGTATGACATTCTTAGCATCTGATCAAGGGGAGGATCTCCCCTATGAGGGAAAAAAGAGGGTAAGGGGAGTGGAGAATGTAAATAGGGAGACATTTCTTACATAATACTAGAAACCAATGGGGTCATAGAATCATAGAATAGTAGAGTTGGAAGGGGCCTATAAGGCCATTGAGTCCAAACCCCCCCCCCGATGCAGGAATCCACCCTAAAGCATCCCTGACAGATGGTTGTCCAGCTGCCTCTTGAATGCCTCTAGGGTGGGAGAGGCCACAACTTCCCTAGGCAACTGGTTCCACTGTCGTATTGCTCTAACAGTCAGGAGGTTTTTCCTGATGTCCAGCTGGAATCCGGCTTCCTGTAACTTGAGCCCATGATTCTGTGTCCTGCAGTCTGGAAGGATCATAGAATCATACAACGGTAGAGTTGGAAGGGGCCTAGAAGGCCATCGAGTCCAACCCCCTGCTCAATGCAGGAATCCACCCTAAAGCATAGCTGACAGATGGTTGTCCAGCTGCATCTTGAATGCCTCCAGTGATGGGGGAGCCCACGACCTCATTGTCGTACTGCTCTAACCGTCAGGAGGTTTTTCCTGATGTCTAGCTGGAATTCAGCTTCCTGTAACTTGAGCCCATGATTCCGTGTCCTACACTCTGGGAGGATCGAGAAGAGATCCTGGCCCTCCTCTGTGTGACAACCTGTTAAGTATTTGAAGAGTGCTCTCATGTCTCCCCTCAATCTTCTCTTCCCCAAGCTAAACATGCCCAGTTCTTTCAGTCTCTCTTCATAGGGCTTTGTTTCCAGACCCCTGATCATCCTGGTTGCCCTCCTCTAAACACGCTCCAACTTTTTCTTTCCTTTTTTAAAAGAAAGTTTCTAGCCCCTGTGATGGCAAAAGAATATGTCTGAATAATGTCAGAACTCGGTAGAATGGGGAGGACTGGAGATAATGTCTAGGGGTCAGAGGTTGAGGCTTAAGACAAATTCATGGAGTATAAGGCTGTCAAAGGCTACTTTCAGTTCCTCTGGGACCTTCACAGCCCTGCATAGGATATCTATAATCAGGGCCTGTGTTTTGGCTTTTTACCTAGGGTGACCCTATGAAAAGGAGGACAGGGTTCCTGTTTCTTTAACAGTTGCATAGAAAAGGGAATTTCAGCAGGTGTTATTTGTATATATGGGGAACCTGATGAATTGTCTTGAATTGTCTTAATTTTGTAAACTGCCCAGAAAGCTTTGGCTATTGGGCGGTATAGAAATGCAATAAATAAATAAAAAAATAAATTTCCTCTTCATCTCCATAGTTAAAGCTGCAGGTGCCCTGCCCTCTTTTACATCTGCTCACTCTAGTATAGCTCCTGCAGCTTTAACTATGGTGATGAAGAGGAAATTTCACCAGGTTCTCCATATATACAAACAACACCTGCTGAAATTCCCTTTTCTATGCAACTGTTAAAGATACAGGAGCCCTGTCCTCCTTTTCATAGGGTCACCCTATTTTTACCTGCATAGCAGTGTAGAGGTCTGGATTGGGATCGCAAAGCCAAACATGTGGTTTTAACCCTTCCCAACACTGCCATTTGTCCCACACATAGATGGGGAGAGATACAGCCCCCCTATCCTAATATCACTAGCAGAGAGCCAATGGCAGACGTTCAGGCCACAGAGTTTGTTTATCTGGTGGAGTAAAGATAGGTCCTGGGACAAAATGTACAGTACCTGCCTTTCCCTGGAGCATTTCTGCTGCTATGAGGAAGTTTTTGAAATTAACCAGATGCGTTTCTCATGCCTATTTCTCTTTTTCCAACCAAATGCTCCTCCAACTCCTCCTTGTAAGTGATGAGAACATCATGAGCTCAAACGGGAAACCAGGCAGGATGTAGACTCACACACTCTGAGGATGGCCAGACTATGAGAACATCTGATGTAGCCTGAATTTTAACAAATCCTTTGGGAACTAATATTGTTCTGGTTTCAGAACACTCTAGATCAAGATTGCTTGCATTCTGGAAAATGTGATCTCTCGTATACTATTTCTTGTTCCCCCTTTAATTCATTCATTTATTCATTATATTTATATCCCACTTTTCCCTCAAGGAGCCCAGGACAGCCTATACGACCCTTCTCCTCTCCATTTTATCTTTATGACATCCCTCTGAGGTCGGTTAGGTTGAGAGTCAGTGACTAGCCCAAGGTGAGCTTCATGGCTGAGTGGGGACTTGAACCTATGACTTCTGGGTCCCAGTTCAACACTCTAACCACTAGGCCACACTGGCTCTCAAAGGTGCATTGACCAGAAAAGTCCCATAGTAGTCTTCAAAGTTGTTGTTTTTCTTTTACTTTGGAATAGTGGGATGCTCAGGTCTGGCTTTATTAAAAGGCAATGGAAAACAGTCTCTGGCAAAATAAGAATAAGATTAACAAATGGGGTTTTTTAAAGTTGGCAGCAAAGTGGGAGAGGTATCAGATCTGACCTAGGGAGCGCAATCCAATAGTGTTTTTGTGCAATTCCCAGAACAGGGTGACCATATGAAAAGGAGGACAGTTGCATAGAAAAGGGAATTTCAGCAGGTGTCATTTATATGTATGGAGAACCTGAGCAGGATCTACACTACTGCTTTTAAAGCACTTTATAACAGTTTTGACAACTGTTGGGGCCCAGGACACACTCTATATACAGTTGTCAAAACTGTTTTAAAGCGCTTTAAAGCAGTAGTGTCGATCCGGCCCTGGTGAAATCCCCTCTTCATCACAACAGTTAAAGGTGCAGGAGCTATACTACAGTGAGCAGATTTAAAAGGGGGCAGGGCACCTGCAGCTTTAACTGTTGTGATGAAGAGTAAATTTCACCAGGTTCCCCTTATATACAAGTGACACCTGCTGAAATTCCCTTTTCTATGCAACTGTTAAAGCCCTGCCCTCCTTTTCATAGGGTCACCCTAATTGAATAATTCCCCCCCCCCATTAATTTCAATGGGGCCTATATAGGCAAGCTTCTGGTGAACTTGAGGGAATGAATGGAAGGGAGGAGAAAAGGGATCTTGGACTGGCCCCACATTCACCCCCATGAATATGGCAGCAGGGAGGACCACAGGAGTCCAGTGCAGATCCGTTTGTGTGCCACATCCATGGGGCTTTGGGATTTCTTTATTTTTTTGCATAGGATCAATGAATGAAAGTCTTCAGGAGTGAAACTGGGTCAAGCAGGCTCTGCTCCAACTACTCATCATTTGGATGCAGCAGTGAGGAGGGGCTGGCTGGGTCAAGCGGGCCACCAAGAGGGAGCTTTTCTATGGGTGAATTGGAAAGTGATGGCAGGACAACAGCACGATAACAATACAAACACCCAGACAGCAATTTGAGGGGGGGGCACTTAAAATGTGTGCAGAAACCTCATAGAGTGATGGCCAATAGGGGCCAATGATTCCTGGAGAGGGGCTACCTGAGTGCCCGCTCTCGCTATCTAGTGCAAGGTCTCCAGCTCATCTCTTCCAGGACTTTGTGCTACTGCTGCTGCCCCACCAGCTCTTACCCCGTTCTTCTCATCCATGAGGATGACAAGTGGGATGAGAACGGTGTGTTTATCCTAGCAGTGGCTGGGGTGAATAGAATCATAGAATAGCAGAGTTGGAAGGGGCCTACAAGGCCATCGAGTCCAACCCCCTGCTCAATGCAGGAATCCACCCTAAAACATCCCTGACAGATGGTTGTCCAGCTGCCTCTTGAAGGCCTCTAGGGTGGGAGAGCCCACAACCTCCCTAGGTAACTGGTTCCATTGTCATAATGCAGCTCCAAAGCACACATTTATTTATTTATTTATTTATTTATTACATTTCTATACCGCCCAATAGCCGGAGCTCTCTGGGCGGTTCACAAAAATTAAAACCATTCAACATATAAAACAACAGTATAAAACCATAATATAAAATACAATATAAAAGCTCAACCAGATAAAAACAGCAGCAATGCAAAATTACAAATTTAAAACCATGTTATTTAAAATTTATAGATTGTTAAAATGTTGGGAGAATAAAAAGGTCTTCACCTGGCGTCTAAAAGCATATAATGTAGGTGCCAAGCGAACCTCCTTAGGGAGCTCATTCCACAGCCGAGGTGCTACAGCAGAAAAGGCCCTCCTCCTGGTAGCCACCTGCCTCACTTCCTTTGGCAGGGGCTCACGGAGAAGGACCCCTGAAGATGACCTTAGGGTCTGGGCAGGTACATATGGGAGGAGGCGTTCCTTCAGATAACCTGGCCCCAAGCTGTTTAGGGCTTTAAATGTTAATACCAGCACTTTGAATCGGCCTGGACCTGGACTGGCAGCCAATGAAGCTGGAAAAGGACTGGCGTGATGTGGTCTCGTCGGCCAGTCCCTGTTAGTAAGCGTGCTGCCCTGTTTTGCACCAGTTGAAGTTTCTGGACCATTTTCAAAGGCAGCCCCACGTATAACACATCCTAATTCCTCCGGCAGAATGGCCGGACTGGGGTGGGTGGGATCTGGCAGCACACACCCCTGGCATTGTGTCTGCTCAGCATTTCCCTGTAGTACCAGCACCCAGGCCAAAGATCCGCTTCCTTAGTGTGCGGGCCTGCTCTGAAATTGACGTTGGCTCTTTGGAAGAGGAGGACGGCCTAATCTACACCAGCCATTTATTTTGGAATAAAATCATAGTCGTCCCTACCGGGTCCCATGACGTTCACCTACTCCTGCAGTGATCTAGGATGACCCCTCAGTGATTCAGGAATATCGCTGACTGCTTTTGGCATGCCTTTTCAGGCTCTCTCGCTACGATCCCAAAGTCCGCAGCTGGTGTGTCCCCTCTTCCCAAAGCTCTTTCTGTCAAGGCCAGGAGCGCCTGGCTCAGCAAACAGCCAACCCGCTGTCAGGGGCATGTGGAGCGTTTTCGGACATGTGCGGGAGTGGGTGGCCGCCATTTTCAGCACAGTTTTTGATTGGCTATTGGCGTGTTTTGGTGCCAACCATGTGTATTTTGTTTTTAACACAACTGTGGCATTACCCACATTTCTATTCCCTTAGGTATATCTGTGTAAGTATGTCTAGAGCAGCCTTCCTCAACCTGGGGCGCTCCAGATGTGTTGGACTACAACTCCCAGAATGCCCCAGCCTGGCTGGGGCATTCTGGGAGTTGTAGTCCAACACATCTGGAGCGCCCCAGGTTGAGGAAGGCTGGTCTAGAGAGTGCGGAATGTTGGGCTGAGTGGGTGTGGCTGGTGATGCTGTGGAAAGGGGGAGGAGTCTATATATTGGGGGGCTGAGTGGTTTGAGGGTTCAGTAGGTGATGGGGTTTGGAGGGTAGATGTGTTTAGTTGTGTGATTTCTTGTCAGGAGTTGTGTGAAGAGTGAGTGAAAATAAGATTATGTTCCCAATGGTTTTAATTTTTGTGGACCGCCCAGAGAGCTTCGGCTATTGGGTGGTATAAAGATGTAATAAATAAATAAATAAGATCATAAGGACTAAGGATCGTTATTATTATTTGATTTGTTACGACCTGTATTCTTAAGAATAGGCAGGATTGGAATGGAATTCGAAGGAACTAAGAACTGTAAACTACAATAAACATTTTCTTTATTTTGCTACCATAAAACCACGTGTCAGTTTGGCTGTGTCTCCTGCTCTATTGGTTCATAAATAAGCACATTACATTAAACCTTCAGCCTGCTCTAGTCACAGAAAAGCCTTTTCCAAATCTCCTTACCTTTTCCCTCTGCTACAAGGGAAAGGTGATACTTTTCTTTTTACCCCTTCCTCAGGTATTTAAGTGGTGGTGCTTAGCCTGAGGGAGGGGTGTGCGTCAAAGCCTTGTGTGTGAGGGGGTGGTGTTGCAACAACCATGTTGATGCATAGGAGAGCATTTTTGACACAGTACGTATCCTCCACCCCCCTGCGTTTCTATGTATTTCTGCTAATGCACATCTTGGAGGAGTTATTAAAAAAAAATATCCGTGCCCCATACCCATCTATCCAGTCCCACCCATTTCTCCCGATACACCTTCGCAAGCGCCATTACAGGGTGCATGTCCTCCCACAATGGCTCTGCTTTACTCGTGGGAAACTTTCCTCACGTGTGCCCCGTGAGGGACGATCGCACAAGTGGAAAACCACACAATTATCCCTCCTCCGTTGCGAAATGGCGGCAGGTGTAGATTAGGCCGGCATCTTCTAAAACACTGCAAGTGTAGCGACGGCCCTCTCCTGTCTCAGTTCTTGGCGCCTTCCTTGCCAAGCTCTGTGACTCAGCCACTTTGCATGAGTCATGTCTCCTTCCCAATTCTGCAATAAGAACCTCATGCCAAAATTATTCCTTGGACAACTGTTCTCCATAAAGTTGGATCCAATTCACCACCAACTCACAGAAATTACTTGGCTTGACCAAACAGCACTCCGTCGACTCCAGGATTTTTCATCTGGCCAAAAGCCTCCCTCGGAAGCTCATAAACAAGGTGTGACAGAGATGGCTCTTTTGTCCCCAACATTTGGTCATCAGAGATGTTTTGTTGTTTATTCGTTCAGTCGCTTCCGACTCTTCGTGACTTCGTGGACCAGCCCATGCCAAAGCTTTCTGTCGGCCGTCGCCACCCCCCAGCTCCCCCAAGGTCGAGTCCATCACCTCCAGAATATCATCCATCCATCTTGCCCTTGGTCGGCCCCTCTTCCTTTTGCCTTCCACTTTCCCTAGCATCAGCCTCTTCTCCAGGGTATCCTGTCTTCTCATTATGTGGCCAAAGTACTTCAGTTTTGCCTTTAATACCATTCCCTCAAGTGAGCAGTCTGGCTTTATTTCCTGGAGTATGGACTGGTTGGATCTTCTTGCAGTCCAAGGCGCTCTCAGAATTTTCCTCCAACACCATAGTTCAAAAGCATCTATCTTCCTTCACTCAACTTTCCTTATGGTCCAACTCTCGCAGCCATAGGTTACTACGGGGACTACCATTGCTTTAACAATGTGGACCTTTGTTGTCAGTGTGGTGTCTCTGCTCTTAACTATTTTGTCAAGATTTGTCATTGCTCTCCTCCCAAGAAGTCAACGTCTTCTGATTTCCTGGCTGCAGTCAGCGTCTGCAGTAATCTTTGCGCCCAAAAATACAAAGTCTGTCACTGCCTCCACGTTTTCTCCCTCTATTTGCCAGTTATCAATCAAGCTGATCCTAACTACAGTTTGTTTGTTTGTTTACCATGATTTTAGTCCACCTTTAAGGGTCATGGCCTAAGTTGGTCACCCAATAGACATTCATATACCTATTATCTTCTATGAATCTCTCCACTCTATTTTTAAAGACATCTAAGCCAGTGACCATCAGAAGACAATGAACACCATGTTAATTATGTCAAAGTGATCAGATACTTGGGAGAGCACCTTCTTCCTCATCCACCTGCCTGGTCACTGAAGTAGGGTGACCCTATGAAAAGGAGGACAGGGCTCCTGTATCTTTAACAGTTGCATAGAAAAGGGAATTTCAGCAGGTGTCATTTGTATATAAGGGGAACCTGGTGAAATTCCCTCTTCCTCACAACAGTTAAAGGTACAGGTGCCCTGCCCTCTTTTAAATCTGCTCACTCTAGTATAGCTCCTGCAGCTTTAACGGTTGTGATGAAGAGGAAATTTCATCAGGTTCTCCATATATACAAATGACATGCAACTGTTAAAGATACAGGAGCCCTGTCCTCCTTTTCATAGGGTCACCCTACAGACTGAAGTCATCAGAAGGCCTGTTCCTGGTGGTTCTGCATAGACCTATGACTAGGGAAGTCCAACTGGGGAAGAGCCTTCACTGTGTTGGCCTCTTCCTATGGAACTCTCTGCCTCTGAAGGTCAGGCAAGCACCAATACTGTGTTGTTTCTGGTGCTTCCTAAAATGAGCTTTATTCTAGGAAGCCTTCCTTGACTGACCCCCCATGGTTTTCATTTGTACTGTGTTTTTAAAAACCATAATTTTTAATATGATGTTGTTGTTTTCTTTTTATCATTTTTATCTTTTATTGTTCATTGCTCCAGAATCTGAAATATAAATGATATAAATGGATAAATTCTTCCTATTACTTCTCTTTCATCTGCTGCCATCAGTTTCATTGGATTCCTGCATTGAGCAGGGGGTTGAACTTGATGGCCTTGTAGGCCCCTTCCAACTCTACTATTCTATGATTCTATGATTCATTGGATGGGTTTGTGTTGTGGTCTTCTGCGAGAGAGAAATCTCTCCCATGGCTGTCCCTCCTCCATTCACAACCTTAGAAATCTCTATCATGCCATCTTGGGCTTCCGCCTCCCGCTAACTTAAAGAGAGAGATAAGTCACGGCAGAGGAGCGGTTGAGACACGGCCTTCCCAGCTCACACTGAGATGCATGAAAAAGGTCAACAGTTCTACAACTGCTAATTAATTTTAGAAACACCGTCACCTTCTTGGAAATGTCACTTTCTTGGAAATGTTCAGACACCTTTTTTTAATGACTCCTTATTAGGATCAAGTAGTAATTAAAATCTGGTCTCCTGCTTTTCTAATGAAGTCGAGCAGATAAATTATCTCCCTCCTCTATGGCCTGCTTCAGGCGTCGCTGACATGAATGTCTCTTGTTGTGTTAGAAACTGATATCGGCTAAGGCGGGAGACATTTCAGGGCTGGACTGGGGTCCGAAGTTTGCAGGGAGCCTGGGGCTAGGAAACAGGAGCTGTAGCACCAGCCAGGAGTGAAGCGTGACCAAGGAGAAGGGAAGATGCATCGCATCATTCCCATGGGGGTCATCCCATGAAACTGAATGGCGGCAGACTCAGGGCAGAGAAAAGGAAGCGCTGGCAATTTGCTTCCACATGTTGTGGCAGAGATATCAATGGCTACTCGTCGTGATGGCTATATGGACCATTCAGGTTTGAAGGTGGTGAGCCTCTGAATGCCAGTCACTAGGAACAACAGCAGGAGAGGCATCTGCTTGACCATGGTAGGAAGCAGGAACAGGGAATGCATGGGTCTTTGCCCTGACCCAGCCATGGGGCAGGAGCACTTCTTGCATTCTTAGGACTGACCTGAAAGCACACACACACACACACACACACACACACACACACACACACACATGCTCATAAACAAGCCTAAGCAATGGAGGCTGGTGGCTCCAAAGTCAGTGGGGCAGTGCATCCTCTCTGGGTTTCAGTCAGAACACTAAAAGAATTCTACCCCCTGGTGAGCTCCTTTAGAGTTCTGACTGGTTCTGTCTGAAACCTGGAGTGGATTCACTGCTCCACTGACATCACAGACACCAGCCTCCACGGACCCTACCCCGATGGCGGTGATCTGATGGGGCCAGCAGTAGACAAGGGTGATCCATTGGACGTTGTCTACTTGGACTTCCAGATGGCCTTTGTCAAAGCCCCTCACCACAGTCTCCTGAGCACTTTGCTGGAGCGTGTTCAGAGGAGGGCAATGAGGATGATCAGGGGTCTGGAAACAAAGCCCTATGAGGAGAGACTGAAAGAACTGGGCATGTTTAGCCTGGAGAAGAGGAGATTGAGGGGAGACATGATAGCACTTGAAAGGTTGTCACACAGGGGAGGGCCAAGATCTCTTCTCGATCCTCCCAGAGCGCAGGACACGGAATAATGGGCTCAAGTTACAGGAAGCCAGATTCCGGCTGGACATCAGGAAAAAATTCCTGACTGTTAGAGCAGTACAGCAATGGAACCCATGACCTAGGGAGGTCATGGCCTCTCCCACGCTAGAGGCCTTCAAGAGGCAGCTGCACAGCCATCTTTCAGGGATGCTTTAGGGTGGATTCCTGCATGGAGCAAGGGGTTGGACTTGATGGCCTTGTAGGCCCCTTCCAGCTCTACTATTCTATGATTCTATGAAATTTAGCAGTGGTCCTGTTATGGATCAGGGACTGTTTAAAGAACAGAAAGCAGCAAGTAGGAGTAAATGGTGTTCTTTTCTTCTCAGGCTGTTTTCTACAGCCAGAAGAGAAATACAGTTATTGCCAGTGGCGTAATTGAGAGGGACAGCTATTCCTGGAAAAGAAAGGTAAATGTTGTGAACCGCTGAGAGATTTTAATATATTCAGTGGTATAGAAATACCACAAATTATATAAATACGTAATACATAAGCTGTGGATGCAGTCCGAGCCATTGCCATATTGACCAATGAACAGCCTTCCCCAGTATTCTGCCTCCATCACAGGGTCCATCGCTGAACAGTGCTGAAGCACTGGTTTCCATCCCCTGCTGCTTACCTCAGAGCTTCTGTCTGGGCCAGAAACTCTGGAGGAAGTGGACAAAATGAAACGAAGGAAGGTAAAGTGGGTCAGCATGTTATTCTGTAGGTGGAGATTGTACAGGCTGTCTAATTCCGTGCAATCTGTTCCACAGTGGGTTTTTCAGAATGCTTTGAGTAGGAGGCCAAAGAAGTAAAATAAAGAAAGAAGTTAGTTTTATCTTGTATCTTAAGGCTGAAATCTCGCTGCTGCCATAGCAACCAAATTAGCTAAAAATAAAAAAGCACTTCCTTAAAAGGCAAATCTCGGCACGCTTCCTCTGACGCTGAGCATTCCCAACTCGAAGTGTATCTTCGTGGCTCTCTCGCAGTATTCAAAGGTGCAAGTAGCCAATTAGCAGAGGAGTTTATCTCTGAACAAGGAGTTCCCTGCCAACCTGCCTTGAAATCAGGGACAGGCCTTTACTGTAGCTGCATTACGGCTCCTTAAATCTCCTATTATGCTTAATAAAAAATTGTCTTGGGACACTGTGGAATCTCCTACCGTGCAATTACATTTCATAGAATCATAGAATAGCAGAGTTGGAAGGGGCCTACATGGTCATGGAGTCCAACCCCCTGCTCAATGCAGGAATCCACCCTAAAGCATCCCTGACAGATGGTTGTCCAGCTGCCTCTTGAAGGCCTCTAGTGTGGGAGAGCCCACCACCTCCCTAGAGAACTGATTCCACCGTCGTACTGCTCTAACAGTCAGGATGTTTTTCCTGAGGTCCAACTGGAATCTGGCTTCCTTTAACTTGAGCCCGTTATTCCGTGTCCTGCACTCTGGGAGGATCGAGAGGAGATCCTGGCCCTCCTCTGTGTGACAACCTTTCAAGTATTTGAGGAGTGCTATCATGTCTCCCCTCCATCTTCTCTTCTCCAGGCTAAACAGGCCCAGTTCTTTCAGTCTCTCTTCATAGGGCTTTGTTTCCAGACCCCTGATCATCCTGATTGCCCTCCTCTGAACACGCTCCAGCTTGTCTGCATCCTTCTTAAATTGTGGAGCCCAGAACTGGACGCAGGCAGTATCTATACGTCCTGGCAAAGTATGAACTGTTGGTTATTACCTTTAAAGCCCTACATGGTTTGGGTCCAGATTACCTGCAGGATCGCCTTCTCCCATACAATCCACCCCACACACTCAGGTCCTCTGGGGAGGATCTACTCCAGTCAGTGAAGACTAGACTGACAACCTTACCCAGAGGCCCTTCTCTTCTGCCACTCCCAGAATGGCCTGCCGGCCGGGACAAATCTACCAACTTAACAGTCTTTCTGAATTCAAGAAGGCTATAAAGACTGATCTCTTCTGGCAGGCCTACCTAGTCAAATTTTAAGATGTCTGACTGTTATTTTAATAATGTACCGTATTTCTTCGATTGTAAGACGCCATCGATTGTAAGATGCACATTAATTTCAGTACCACCAACAGAAAAAAAAACCCTAAGACACCCCCACGATTCTAAGACACACCCCATTTTTAGAGATGTTTATATGGGGGGAAAAGTGTAGAATCGAAGAAATAGGGTATTAGTGTTATATGTTTTTAATCATATTTTATGGTATTTTTATCTAATGTTGTTCACTGCCTCCATCCATAGGGAGAGGCCGGTAAGAAATAATTTTATATTATTATTATTATTATTGTTGTTGTTGTTGTTGTAGCTTTCCCCTACTTGGAGCCCTCTAGACGTGTTGGATTGCCGCTTCTGTCATTCCAGCAGCCTTTCAATCCCTGTCTTTGAGCCAGTAACACTTGGGAGTCCCTGGCTCTTCAGGACAGATTGGAGCAGGGAGTTAAGCTCATCTGACCATCTGGCGGGAAGGGCAAATTTTCCTTGAGCTGCCAATCCGAACAGAAGGGTGATTCTGCCTTTTAAGCAGTTGGCAGCTCCGATCGCTTCCGCACCTCAGCAGGCCCTCCGGGGTCATGGTGAATGCAGAGGGACTTGCTCCCCTTCTGTGAATCGCCTTGGTTTGGCAGCTAGTTTGGACATGAATATTTGGCTCGTCGTGGTCGTTTTTAAACTTCTCAATGCTTCTCTCCTTGCAAATGTCTCACCCTTTGGGAATACTCTTATTTCTTTCAGTATTTCTATTCAGCACTGGTTAGGTAGGGTGACCCTATGAAAAGGAGGACAGGGCTCCTGCATCTTTAACAGTTACCTAGAAAAGGGAATTTCACCAGGTGTCCTTTGTATATATAGAGAACATGGTGAAATTCCCTCTCCATTACAACAGTTAAAGCTGCAGGAGCTATACTAGAGTGACCAGATTTAAAAGAGGGCAGGGCTCCTGCAGTTTTAACTGTTGTGATGAAGAGGAAATTTCACCAGGTTCTCCATATATACAAATGACACCTCCTGAAATTCCCTTTTCAATACAACTGTTAAAGATACCGTGAGCCCCTGTCAAAGGAAGTGAGGCAGGTGGCTAGTAAGAGGAGGGCCTTCTCCGCTGTGGCACCCCAGCTGTGGAATGAGCTCCCCAGAGAGGTCCGCCTGGCGCCTATACTGTAGTCTTTTCGTCGCCAGCTAAAGACCTTTTTATTTTCTCAGTATTTTAACACTTAATTTTAACTTAAATTTTACAGTTCTAACTCTGTATTTTAATCTTATATCAATTTTGCTGTGTAGTTTTATCCTGGTTGTGCTTTTTATACTGTATTTTATATTTGTGTTTTTAACCTGTTGGTTGTTTTTATTATGGTTTTAATTTTTGTGAACCGCCCAGAGAGCTTCGGCTATTGGGCGGTATAAAAATGTAATAAATAAATAAATAAATACAGGAGCCCTGTCCTCCTTTTCATATGGTCACCCTATGGTTAGGCCTCATCTTGAGCATTGCATCCAGTTCTGGGCTCCACACTTCAAGAAGGACGCAGACAAGCTAGAGCGTGTTCAGAGGAGGGCGACCAGGATGATTAGAGGTCTGGAAACAAAGCCCTATGCAGAGAGACTGAAAGAACTGGGCCTGTTTAGCCTGGAGAAGAGAAGGCTGAGGGGAGACATGAGAGCACTCTTCAAATACTTAAAAGGTTGTCCCACAGAGGAGGGCCAGGATCTCTTCTCGATCCTCCCAGAGTGCAGGGCACGGAATAATGGGCTCATGTGACAGGAAGCATTGAGCGCGGGGTTGGACTCGATGGTCTTGTAGGCCCCTTCCAACTCTGCTGTTCTATGATTCTATGAGTCTATGAAATAAAAGGAAGTACTTCTTCACATAGCGCATAGTTAAATTATGGAACTCAGTACCACAGGATGTAGTGATGGCCACCAATCTGGATGGCTTTCAAAGGGGGTTGGATTAATTCCTAGAGGAGGAGGAGACTATCCATGGCTACTAGCCCTGATGGCTATGTGCCATTTCCAGTATCTGAGGCAGTAAGCCTGTGTGCACCAGTTGCTGGGCACCATGTCCTGCCTTGTTGGTCCCTGGCCGATGGCTGGTTGGCCACTGTGCGAACAGAGTGCTGGACTAAATGGACCTTTGGTCTGAACCAGCCTCAGGGCCCTGATGTTCTTATGTTCTTAATTCCCTTTCCCCCATCACAGGTTGGGACTCACATCCGGGCCAAGAGGAAGCGTGAAGAACTCAGCGACATCCTGGCAGCCATGAGGAAAGCAGCAGCCAAGAAGGACTAAACTCTGTAGCCTAATAAAGCTTTATTTTGAAAACCCAGCAAGCAGACTGCAGTGTCTTCTTGGGGTGAGGGGCTTTGGGCTGAAAGCCTGATGGGAAGTCAAGGGGGGGCTCCTTGAACTGGGGTGTTTGTTGAGGGGTGATAGTTTCGGGGCAAAATAAATATTTGGAGGCGAGAAATGCTGTCCTACAAAACAACGTCAGGAAGCAGCTGAATTTTTTAAGCCAATCCAATCTTACAGTCCTAGACCAGCAGATTAACAAAAGCTAGATGGTATATATCCACTCCTACTCGGAACGCTGCAGGGGATACGTCTCCCAGATGATCCTAGTGAGTACTCCTCTCCCGAGGAAAGGGCAGCTAAGCGTGGGGTGGACTCTGTGGGCACAGAGCTGTGAGACGCTTTGTCAAGAGAAACTAGAGCGCAGGAACCTAGAAATAAGCCAGTGTGCCTGTGCCTCTGTGTGTGTGGATGCCTGCAGCACCAGGTGAATACCCTCTTCATCCCAACAGTTAAAGCTGCAGGAGCCCTGCCCTCTAGCTAGAGCGACTGAGATCAACTCAGCAATCTTTATGAATAAAGCTAGAGATAAATTAAGATGCTGTCCTAGACTTTTAAAAAAGGAGGCGGGAAGGAATAGAAACCAAATTGGGTAGTTTTACCTAGTGGTTGGAGGGGTGAACCCTCCAAGGCAGCTGGACTACCATCTGTCAGGGATGCTTTAGGGTGGATTCCTGCATTGAGCAGGGGGTTGGATTCGATGGCCTTGGAGGCCCCTTCCAACTCTGCTATTCTATGATTCTATGAGTCTCAGCTTCATGTGATGTAAAATCCTCTTCCTCCAGTGTAGACTGGATTTCCTCAGTAAGCTGAATCTAACTTGGAACCAGTTACCTAGGGAGTCTGTGGGCTCTCCCACACTAGAAGCCTTCAAGAGGCAGCTGGACAACCATCTGGGATTCCTGCATTGAGCAGGGGGTTGGACTTGATGGCCTCCTAGGCCCCTTCCAACTCTGCTATTCTATGAACTCCCCCCCCCATTCACAATCAGATGGACTCGATTTGGGAAAGCAACCCTGAGCTTGTATGCTTGGGCATAAAACCCCAGAGGCCTTTGGCAACCAGATGGCCACAGCTTGCCATCAGGGACTAATCCTGCACGGGGCTTCTAATGAAAAGTGATTCTTGTTGGCATGGGAAGGAGAAACCCTTTTTGCAACAAGGCCAACACCTGCCAAGATTTAGAAACGCACGTGAGAGGATTCGAATGCCCCCAACCCCAGCCATGAAATCCCCAAATCCTCCCCTTTTGCACCTGGTTCAGGAGGGAGCAGGGAAAGACACCGGGAACCTATAGGAGCCCAGAAGGTAGAGTATTTAACCTGGTTTCCTATATTTGGGAATTGATAAGTTTGACATACAATTTGGCATTATAAATGCTCCAAAAGCAAAAAAAAGAGGAACCCTCACTGTGAAACTGAAAAGAAGAGAAAAAGACCCACCAACACTCGTGCGCTCAACTTCAAGAGTGTTTCTTGGTGGACTTTTTCCCCCCCCTTTTCAATTATAAATGCTCCTACGTAGTCCTGATAATTGGGATGGCGTATAGTCAGGTGATTGTGGAGTTCAATTATTATTATTATTATTATTATTATTATTATTATTATTATTTATATAGCACCATCAATGTACATGGTGCTGTACAGAGTAAAACAATAAATAGCAAGACCCTGCCGCATAGGCTTACATTCTAATAAAATCATAATAAAACAATAAGGAGGGGAAGAGAATGCACCAAACAGGCAGTATAAAAGTCAGAACAAAATCAAGTTTTAAAAGCTTTAGGAAAAAGAAAAGTTTTTAGCTGAGCTGCGATTGAACTTGTAGTTCTCAAATGTTCTGGAAGAGCGTTCCAGGTGTAAGGGGCAGCGGAAGAAAATGGACGAAGCCGAGCAAGGGAAGTAGAGACCCTTGGGCAGGTGAGAAACGTGGCATCAGAGGAGCGAAGAGCACGAGCAGGGCAATAGGGTGAGATGAGAGAGGAAAGATAGGAAGGAGCTAGACAGTGAAAAGCTTTGTAGGTCAACAGGAGAAGTTTATATTGGATTCTGAAGTGAATTGGAAGCCAATGAAGAGATTTCAGAAGTGGAGTGACATGGTCAGAGCGGCGAGCCAAGAAGATGATCTTAGCAGCAGAGTGGTGAACAGAAACCAATGGACTGATGTGAGAAGAAGGAAGGCCAGTGAGAAGATGGTTGCAGTAGTCCAACCGAGAAATAACCAATGCATGAACAAGAGTCTTGGCAGAAGAGACAGACAAAAATGATCGAATCCTGGCAATATTATACAGGAAAAAACGACAGGATTTAGCTACTGCCTCAATATGAGGAATAAAGGAGAGCGAGGAGTCAAATATAAAGCCAAGACTACGAGCTTCCTTGACTGGAGTAAGCCAAGGTCTCTGACTCACTGTGTGATAGACGCTTTAGCTTTCGTGAGTCCCCAAACCCATATTTATTTATTTATTTATTGCATTTTTAGACCACCCAATAGCCGAAGCTCCTTGGGTGGTTCACAAAAATTAAAACCATTCAAGGTATAAAACTAACAGAATAAAAACATGATATACAATACAATATAAAAAGCACAACCAGGATAAAACCAGCTGCGGTGCATAAATACAAATTTAAAACAGCAAAGTTAAAATTGAATTGATAGACTGTTTAAACGCTGAGAGAATATGGCATCGGTCGCGAATTTGGGGGCAAAATAAATATTGGGAGACACAAGAAATGCTGTCCTGCGGAACGGCATCAGGAGGCAGCTGAATTTTTAAAGCCCTAATAAGAAAAGAAAAGACATTAAAAGGAAGATAAACATTCCATTGCACTGGAAATACTTTTAATTAGAGTTCGTATTTCAGATCATTCAGCGTGGAGCAGGTGTCAGTGACCAAGTCGGCAGGAAACAAGGGGGCCGTCATTTACAGGAAGTTCCTTCTGCTTGGGGAGCACAGAGCAAGATGTTCTCCGTCTCCTGCTCCTTGGGTTAGATGTGGGGAGGGGGGGATCGGGACCCCAAGGGCTCCTTTGCGGAGTGGGGCCTGGATGTAGATCATGTTTTGGTGGCCGGGAGAGGCTGACACCGTGACCAGAATCTATAGAGGTTGCCATGGCAGCAGCAGCACCACAAAAAGCTTTGGATATCAGCTTGGGGCAGCCTATAAAACATGCCGGTTACTCAGGCAAAGCCTGCAGGAGAATGGTTGCTCAGCTAATCTCTCTCTCTCTCTCTCTCTCTCTCTCTCTCTCTCTCTCTCTCTCTCTCTCTCTCTCTCTCTCTCTCTCTCTCTCTCTCTCTCTCTCTCCCCCCCCCCCTCAAACCTGTGTGCTCTAGGATAGATTTGTAATACCAGTTACACACACCAGGCATTTGGGTACAGCAAGGGAAAGGAGCACCACGCCATATCTCTGCATTTATTTATGGGATGAGCATAATGTGTCCCACTTCTGACACCATGTAGTATTTTTGGTTTCATATATCTGAAGAACTTCCTACAGCCAGCATACGAAGAATAACCTTTATTTCAAGTGAGTCACGATACATACAAAAACTGCCTCTCCCATGTCAGGTGAATGCATTTATACAAATCACTAGAACACTCACTCAAGTCAATTAACCCAATCAGCACACAATCATTACACTTTCCCTTTGTGAATCTTGAGCAGAAGCAACTGAGCCATCTAGAGCAAAAGGTGGGGCTTCCAAAGACGTGGGGGGAAGCGAGGGCCAGGCTGCACCCGGAGATCACAGAATCATAGAATAGCAGAGTTGGAAGGGGCCTACAAGGCCATCTAGTCTAACCCCCTGCTCAATGCAGGAATCCACCCTAAAGCATCCCTGACAGAGGGTTGTCCAGCTGCCTCTTGAAGGCCTCTAGGGTGGGAGAGCCCACAACCTCCCTAGGTAACTGATTCCATTGCTGTACTGCTCTAAAAGTCAGGAAGTTTTTCCTGATGTCCAGCTGGAATCCGGCTTCCTGTAACTTGAGCCCATGATTCTGTGTCACTTCACTCTCTCCCCTTCAGACTAACGCGTTCTCTCTGAGGTTAGCTGAAATCTTCACATTATCTCTGTGTGTGTGTGTGTGTGTGTGTGTGTGTGTTTTGTATATTGTACCCTGTTGCAATGCAAACCATGGAGAGGGGTTGTCCTTGAATGGGGAAGTAAGACCTATTCACTTTACAGAAACCTATTGGCGGAGATCATAGAATCATAGAATAGTAGAGTTGGAAGGGGCCTACAAGGCCATCGAGTCCAACCCCCTGCTCAGTGCAGGAATCCACCCTAAAGCATCCCTTACAGATGGTTGTCCAGCTGCCTCTTGAAGGCCTCTAGTGTGGGAGAGCCCACCACCTCCCTGGGTAACTGATTCCATTGTCGTACTGCTCTAACAGTCAGGAAGTTTTTCCTGATGTCCAGCCGGAATCTGGCTTCCTGTCACTTGAGCCCATTATCCCGTGTCCTGCACTCTGAAAACTGGCTTCTTGATGTAGATCAACACCACCGATCTTTTGGACTCCCCTTGGGGACATCTCTATGGGGGCTGTCATGATGGGTGCAGGAGCTTCAAAATTTACTGCCACACCACTGCTTCCCAGAGAGGGAGAAAACTGGTTGGCCATGAACAGAAATCTGGATGTAGAATTATTAAGTCATGAGGAATATAAAGGCAGGAGCAGAAGTGGCAAATCAGACTCATTGAATTGGGATATACATTTGAGCTGCCAATTCTTTTTCTTTCTTTTTTTTAAGGATCTAATTCAGCATCTTTTATTTGCTGCTAGAAAAGTAATAGCATTACTTTGGAAGGACCTTAAATTTACAGACTTGAATGAGTCGCATAAATTGGGGTGGAAGACCGCAATAATGGGGAAATGGCCATATAAATTACAGATCATGTGAGGTCAGCGAAAGTATGATTCTTTGTGGCTCTTTGGTTACCATTTATTGAATATACTAATGCAGCAGAAAAGGCGGAACAGTAGCCACAAGTTATAAATCATGATGGTGGCTGAAAATTATTTCGTATTGTTTTATTTTCAAAAGTTAAATATGCTTCCTGAGGGATTCTGTATTTTTGTACTTTGTGACTCAACCTAGGCGTAGGAAGGGAGGGTGGGAATTGTTGTATGATTTTGTATTTTGCAAAACGCAATATAATTTCCAAAAACAGAAAATGCTGCCAGCTCTTGAAGCAGCTGCCAGGACTTCGCATGTGCTGAACTCCAGTTCATGGGCCCTATAAAGCCTTACATGGCTTGGGACCACACTACCTAATGGAACACCTCTCCCGACATGAACCTACCCACACCCAACGTTCAACAGTTAAAGCTGCAGGTGCCCTGCCCTCTTTTAAATCTGGTCACTCTAGTATAGCTCCTGCAGCTTTAATTGTTGTGATGAAGAGGGAATTTCACCAGGTTCCCCATATATACCAATGACGCCTGCTGAAATTCCCTTTTCTATGCAACTGTTAAAGATACAGGATCCCTGTCCTCCTTTCCATAGGGTCACCCTAGGATATGGACTGTTTTTGTTTGTATTTTATGCTTCTTATGATTTTAAATTTTGTATGTTTGTTTTTAATGTTCACTGTTTTTAACTTTTTTAAACTGCCCAGAGAGCTTCGGCTATGGGGTGGTATATAAATGTAAATAGTAGTAGTAGTAGTAATAATAATAATAGAGAACTATCAGTCCAAGGGATCTAAAACAGATGGGAGTCAGGTACACAGGATAATAAGAGGGTCAAGGTTGTGGGCTCTATTCCCACACTAGAGGCCTTCAAGAGGCAGCTGGACAGCCATCTGTCAGGGATGCTTTAGGGTGGATTCCTGCACTGAGCAGGGGGTTGGACTCGGTGGCCTTGTCGGCCCCTTCCAACTCTGCTATTCTATGATTCTATGATTCTATGAAGGAGGAGTAGAAACAGGTGGGTACTCCAAGAGAAGCAGGAGCCATGTGCCAAAGGAGTGATTAGAAGCAGGAGCGCGCTCATGGGTAGCATCCTTACACATAAAAGAAGTGGCTCAGATCCAAGAACAAGAAGAGCCATGAAGCTGGATCAGACCAAGGGTCCATCTATTATTTATTTATTTATTTATTTATTTATTACATTTTTATACCGCCCAATAGCCGAAGCTCTCTGGGCAGTTCACAAAAATTAAAACCATCATAAAACAACCAACAGGTTAAAAGCACAAATACAAAATACAGCATAAAAAGCACAACCAGGATAAAACCACGCAGCAAAAATTGATATAAGATTAAAATACAGAGTTAGAACAGTAAAATTTAAATTTAGGTTAAAATTAAGTGTTAAAATACTGGGAGAATAAAAAGGTCTTCAGCTGGCGACGAAAGCAGTACAGTGTAGGCGCCAGGCGGACCTCTCTGGGGAGCTCATTCCACAATGAGTGCCATAGTTTTTATCTGGTTGAGCTTTTATTTTGTATTTTATATTGTGGTTTTATACTGTTGTTTTATACTTTGAATGGTTTTAATTTTTGTGAAGTGCCCAGAAAGCTCCGGCTATTGAGTGGTATAGAAATGCAATAAATAAATAAATAAACAATCTATTTAAAACTAAACTAAAAAAACGACAACCACAAACCTTAAAGCCTGAACACACCCTTCCTCATGACGTGGGATAACAGCAACGCACTACAGGAGAGGTGTAAAGAGGCTTGGGACGTACAAGCGCACAGGTGTAAGTTTGCAAGGTTTCATACGCTATGGAAACGAAGTTGGATAATTCGAGGGAAAACCAGGACAAAAGTGGAGGTGAGATGAATCTCTGTATGGGCCACTTCAGGCCTATGGGATGAAGGTTGCCCTCCCTGTTCTAAAAGGAAAACTTTTCAGCTGTAAGAGTGAAGTGGGCTCCCAGTTTGGAATAATGGGGGAAAGGATGTCTCAGTTGTCAAAAGGGTGTCTCGGTTGTCAGGCATTTGGGAACCACAACTTCCTAACAGACGCAGCCATAGGAAAATTAGCTAATGTGGCCATGCCAAGTTGCCCTGCATTCTGCAGGGTGGAATAGCTAATACTCTGGAAGACAGAAACAAACTTCAAAGTGATCTTGATAGGCTGAAGTGCTGGGCTGAAAAGAACAGAATGAAATTTAATAGGGATAAATGCCAAGTTCTACACCGCCCAATAGCCGAAGCTTTCTGGGCGGTTAACAAACTAGCTAAAAGTGGGCTAGATGGGACAACTATTAGGTGGATTCACAGTTGGCTGCAGAATTGAATTCAAAGAGTACTTATCAATGGAACCTTCTCAAACTGGGGAGAAGCAACAAGCGGGGTACTGCAGGGCTCAGTCCTGGGCCCAGTGCTCCTCAACATTTTTATTAATGATTTGGACGAGGAGGTGCAGGGAACGCTTATCAAATTTGCAGATAACACAAAATTGGGTGGAATAGCTAATACCCTGGAAGACAGAAACAAACTTCAAAGTGATCTTGATAGGCTGGAGTGCTGGGCTGAAAACAACAGGATGAAATTTAATAGGGATAAATGCCAAGTTCTACATTTAGGAAATAGAAACCAAATGCACAGTTACAAGATGGGGGATACTTGGCTCAGCAATACTACAAACGAGAAGTATCTTAGAATTGTTGTAGATCACAAGCTGAATATGAGCCACAGTGCGATATGGCTGCAAGAAAGGCAAATGCTATTTTCGGCTGCATTAATAGAAGTATAGCTTCCAAATCACGTCAGGTACTGGTTCCTCTCTATTCAGCCCTGGTTAGGCTTCATCTAGAGAATTGCGTCCAGTTCTGGGCTCCACAATTCAAGAAGGATGCAGACAAGCTGGAGCGTGTTCAGAGGAGGGCGCCCAGGATGATCAGGGGTCTGGAAACAAAGCCCTATGAAGAGAGACTGAAAGAACTGGGCATGTTTAGCCTGGAGAAGAGAAGATGGAGGGGAGACATGAGAGCACTCTTCAAATACTTCAAGGTTGTCCCACAGAGGAGGGCCAGGATCTCTTCTCGATCCTCCCAGAGTGCAGGACACGGAATAACGGGCTCAAGTTGAAGGAAGACAGATTCCAGCAGGACATCAGGAAAAATTTCCTGACTGTTAGAGCAGTATAACAATGGAACCAGTTCCCTAGGGAGGTTGTGATCTCTCCCACACTAGAGGCCTTCAAGTGGCAGCTGGACAGCCATCTGTCAGGGATGCTTTAGGGTGCATTCCTGCATTGAGCAGGGGGTTAGACTCGATGGCCTTGTAGGCCCCTTCCAACTCTGCTATTCTATGATTCTATGATTCTCAGCTGGCTTAAGGAAAGATGCTCAATTCATTTGGCAAAACTCATTTTAAAAAATCATGCACACACACACACACACACACACACACACACATACACAGAAAGAGAGAGAGAGAGAGAGAGTGCTCCTCTTTCATTCTATTGCGTAACCAGGCCAGGCTTAGATGAACTGCAGGGTGCTTCAAAATGGCCCCAGAAACCATTGCTGGTTCTTTTGTGACATGATTAGCAGCAGCCAGCAACATCCTTCAGTGCAGTTGAGTGGCCCATTACCTCCCCGAGAAGACCAAGGGATCTCCTCATTATTGCTAGCAGAATGAATAGGGGAGGAAAAGGGGGACTGATAAGTGGTCTCCATGCTAAAGTGGTACTTGCAGCAAAATCAAGAGATTGATTAATTGATCAGGACATGATGCTTTTGTGCAGGCGTCGTTACTAGACGAAGGAAGCAGGGTGTGGAAAATATCAAGATGCTCTCAGGTAAGGAAAGCTTCTGCAGCCTGCCTAGCTTTGGTGTGGGCATAAGCTTGTAAGCCAAACCCTGTTCTCTTTTTGATGTTGCACCATCTCAGGGCCTTTACTCAGCAGTAGAAGACATGCTTTGGATGCAGAAGGCCCAGGTTCAGTTGGCTACAAGAGTAGCAGGGCTGGAAAAGGTCTCTGCTGGAGACCATAGGAGGACACTACCAGACAGAATAGAATCATAGAATAGCAGAGTTATTCTGCTATTCTATGTAAGGGGCCTAGAAGGCCATCAAGTCCAACCCCCCACTCAATGCAGGAATCCACCCTAAAGCATCCCTTACAGATGGTTGTCCAGCTGCCTCTTGAAGGCCTCTAGTGTGGGAGACAATAGTTCCAAATTGGCTTGTTTCAAACAAACCATTATTAATGTTAACCATAGTTTGTTGTTTCAAACATAGTTTGTTTGTTAATTTGTTATATCCTTCATTTCCACCAAAGAATGGAGCTCAAAGTGACTAGCAATAAAATCCAGATACAAAAGAGGGCAGGGCTCCTGCAGCTTTAACTGTTGTGATGAAGAGGGAATTTCACCAGGTTCTCCATATATACAAATGACACCTGCTGAAATTCCCATTTCTATGTAGCTGTTAAAGATACAGGAACCCTGTCCTCCTTTCCTTGTGGTCACCCTAGTTGGGGAGAGTGTCTCCAAGTGTTAGTTTTTGGGGAGCTGATGCTGCTTTACCCAATACCATTCTCTGCGGAGGTGCTCGGCTATTCCCCAAACGCCTGCTGACTAGCGTGGGCCACTTGCAAAACAGTGTTTCTCTAGAGCAAGTGTTGCCACCTGCATGCAGCCCTCAGCCTCATTTCAAAAGCCTTCTGCAAGCAACCGGTTCAGACCTCTACCAAGAGCAATCTGTCCCTCACTGAGCAGAATGTGGGGGGGGGGGGAGAGAAGGGGATGTCAGAAAGAGAGAGAGAGAGAGAGAGAGAGGGAGGAAGGAATGGGTTGGCCCTGTCTGTTTTTGGTACTGGCTGTGCCCAGCATACGGCCCCCAGCATGTTATAGAATCATAGAATAGTAGAGTTGGAAGGGGCCTACAAGGCCATCAAGTCCAACCCCCTGCTCAATGCAGGAATCCACCCCAAAGCATACCTGACAGATGGCCGACCAGCTTATGGCCGAAGGATTGCTGTCGTCAACAGAAAAAAGATTCCCTGCCTCTTTCTAGGAACTGTGAGAACCACTGGCCCAGTACAGGTCAAGTGAGTCAAGAGCCCCTGATCATGCCGCAAGGCGTTCCCTCTCTTCCCTGTCAATACAATCTCTAATTTCTGAGCATATCCATAAACTAGGTGGTGAGCTTCCGGATTGCTACAAAGCTCCACACCTCTCCAAATTAATACAGACATGGTAGACAAGTTTCTTTTTAAAAAGAAAAAGGTGTGGGGGGGAGACAATCCACTGGAAGTCACCGAAGATTAGAATAATAATGTTTTTAAAAAATGAAGTCTGAGGCTTAAATCTACTGTTTGGCCTTAAAGCACCATGAATTATCAATGCTTTGACTTCTAACATCCATTTAGCGATGTAATCGGGATGAATGAAAACTCTTCAAATACCTGACCTAGTTTTTAACGGGCTTTGCTTTTAAAATATGGATTTGGAGCATTTAATGGGATGGAAGGGGATTTCTAGGTCAGGAAGACAAATCTATGAGCGGCGATAGCCTTTATTGATAGGGGTGTAGCGAGAAACTCGGGCTTCCTGTACTTGCCTGGATAGTTCATGTCACATGCTGCTTTAAGAAAATGTTGCTGGTGGCTGGTGGCTGGCTTCTCATGCTCCAAATCTTTGGCCTGGGAAGGCTGCAACCTTCTAGCTCCATGGAGCCAAACTACCTGTGTGACCAGGGCAAACTGGTCCATACATGCAGCAAATCAGTTGGTAGAGTCAATACAGTGGACTGTACCATGTCAGACTCCAGGGGAATCTCATTTTGGACAAGGAGCAGGCCGAGGAAACTTCGGGGGCCTACTCCTGTTGGACTCTTCCCCTCAGGGCCGGTGCCAGACTATTTTGCGCCCTAGGCAAGGTGAGCTACTTTCACACACACACACACGCACACCAAAAATGCCAACTTTGATTTTTATAACAGATGTTTCCTGGAAAAAAGTAAGAAACACAAAACTTGAAACTGTTAAAATGATTTTAAAATGCAAGAAATACGTCATGCCAATTATAGCAAACAAATTGGAAAGGAACGTCTATGGGTCTAAAATGCATTATTTAATAGAAATATCACCTCCAAATCATCCCCCCCAACTCACACATGTACACACGCACACACACTCAGCATCACTCACTCCAAACAAACACACGCATGAACACATGCATTCACTCAAAGATCCCATGCACCCCATTCACCCATACATTCTCTCTCTCTCTCTCTCTCTCTCTCTCTCTCTCTCTCTCTCTCTCTCTCACACACACACACACACACACACACCCCTCAGTCTTACCTTACTCATTTCTTCTCTTTCTTCTTCTCCACCTCCCGGTGCTTGCTGCTTGCTTCTTCTTGCTTCTTCTTCTTCCCCCTCTTCTTCAGCGCTTGGGGGGGTGGGGTGCTGGAGGCCCAGCCACTCGCAAAAGCGAGCGAACTGAGCCCTGCCCCCTGCCTCGCGTTGCCCTCATGCTGACGAGAGGGCGCCCCACGCCCGCCCAGCTGAAGCAAAGCCAGGGACGCTGGGGTGGGGGTGGCGGCTCCTCCACGTTCGGGCTTCCGGGCGTGTTCAGGAAGTCCAAACGTGGAGCCGCCCCATCTCCACCCCAGTGTCCCTGGCTTTGCTTCAGCTGGGCGAGCGCCATCTCACCCGCCCAGGCCCAGCTGAATCCTCGGGCCGGGCCGGCTCACAGCCAACGCGCATGAGTGCTGCTCTGTGCCCGGCGCCCCTCTTAGTTTGGCGCACTAGGCAGCTGCCTGAGTGGCCTCTATGGTAGCACCGGCCCTGCTTCCCCCACCCCCAAAGGGCAAACTGTTATCTTGGCCCTGTGGGGGAGAAGAAAGAGCAAGGGGACAAAGAGCAAGGGGACAAAGAGCAAACATCAGGGCCTGCTCCAGTTGGACTCCCCTCCTTCGGGAGCAGGACAGTCCCATCAGCCCTGTTGCCGGTCCACTTAATCTCTCTCTCTCTCTCTCTCTCTCTCTCTCTTTCTTTCTCTTTTCTGTCTTCCCTCCTGAACTCCTTTTCCTTGTGTGTCATGTCATTATTATTATTTATTATTATTATTTATTTATATAGCACCATCAGTGTACATGGTGCTGTACAGATTACACAGTAAATAGCAAGACCCTGCCGCATAGGCTTACAATCTAATAAGTTGTAGTAAACAATAAAGAGGGAAGGAGAATGCAAACAGGCACAGGGAAGTGTAAACAGGCACCGGGTAGGGTGAAGCTAACAGTATAGAGTCAGAACAAACTCAATATTTGAAGGCTATAGGGAAAAGAAAAGTTTTTAGCTGAGTTTTAAAAGCAGTGATTGAGTTTGTAGTTCTCAAGTGTTCTGTAAGCTTGAGGGCAGGGACTGTCTTTTTTGCTAACTAATTGTAAGCTGCTCCGAGAACCTTATTTGGCTGAGGAGCGGGGTATAAGTATGATAAATAATAATAATAATAATAATAATAATAATAATAATAATAATACTTTTCCAGTGTCCCATATATATGGACAGGTAAGCCCCCCCTCCCCCCTGCCCCCTTACCCGGCTCCGCTGCCTCTCTGGCTGACAGTCAGAGAGGATTATTCCAGGCTGGGTGGACAAAAGTCTAAAGCAGCTCCTAATGGAGCTGGAAGTGTGGGTGCCTATCAGATGCACACCCCAAGCCAGCGACATTCAATGAGATGCTGCGAAGGCTGGTGGCTGCGGTGTCAGTGGGACAATTAATCTGCTCTGTTTCAATCAGAACTCTAAAAGAGCTAGCCAAGGTGGGTTTGGACTAATCACCTGCACCAGTGATTACACGTTCTGCATCGGAAATCTGACCTACAGGATTACTGCGACATCCCTAGAATCATGGATGGCAGCAGCTGGTCCAAGACCAGGGGGCTGTCTGTGTGCGCGCTCAAAGCCTCACGGTGCCTGCAAAGCTGGGCTGCTTCAATTATATGACACAGTCGCAGATTGGCAGCCCACCACGGGGCTTTTCCACGAAGCTGCGCAGCGAAAGAGGCTGGGACTTACCCAGACTTTTTGGGTGGGAGCGAGGTCACCCTGGGTCTTCCGCCATCTGAACTTGTTCCATGGCCAATTCAGGGGGCAGTCCTGGAGCATGGTGACTGGTGATTGGTTCATAGAATCATAGAATAGCAGAGTTGGAAGGGGCCTACAAGGCCATTGAGTCCAACCCCCTGCTCAATGCAGGAATCCACCCTAAAGCATCCCTGACAGATGGTTGTCCAGCTGCCTCTTGAAGGCCTCTAGGGTGGGAGAGCCCACCACCTCACCAGGCAACTGATTCCATTGCCGTACTGCTCTAACAGTCAGGAAGTTTTTCCTGATGTCCAGCTGGAATCTGGCTTCCTTTAACTTGAGCCCGTTATTCCGTGTCCTGCACTCTGGGAGGATCGAGAAGAGATCCTGGCCCTCCCCTGTGTCACAACCTTTGAAGTATTTGAAGAGTGCTCTCATGTCTCCCCTCCATCTTCTCTTCTCCAGGCTCAACATGCCCAGTTCTTTCAGTCTCTTCTCATAGGGCTTTGTTTCCAGACCCCTGATCATCCTGGTTGCCCTCCTCTGAACACGCTCCAGCTTGTCTGCGCCCTTCTTGAATTGTGGAGCCAGGAAGAGAGAGGGCAGTTCTAGTACCTGGATGACTGCTGGAAACACCGTTCTCCCTTCTTGGCATGGAGATTCCCGGACGCCACCCTGGCTAAGCCAAACCATGGGGCAACCCTGGATTAACCTTTAAGCCATATAGGCATGTGCTTAGGGCACCAAGGGAAGGGTGCACCACATTGCATTTGTAGTCCCCCCCCCCCTTATAACAGTTTGTTCTGTTCTGCAGCTGTCTTGATGTGGGCTGAGCCTCTTCGAGTGCTGGTGAGGCCCGAGTGACAGGGTGCTGCTATGAATTGGACTTTTACAGGGGTTTGGGGCAAGGCAGTTTAAAATGCATAAAACAGTGATGAAAATTTGTATTTTTTCCCCCTGTTGCCCTAGTTATAAGTAAGTAATTGGCTTATATTGCTTGCTGCTATTTAGCGTTAAATAAAAATAACAAAAACCAGTTTATATTTAATATAGCTGTGTGTTCTGGTGTGGGGGGTGACCTTGAGGAAAACTGAGTTTTTAATGCCTTATTTCACCTTCAGCACTTATTGAGTCTTTGGGCTTTGCTAGACCTACCTCTTAATCCGTGCGGGAGGAGGGACGAGCCTGCGGTGCAGTTACCGCGGGCTGTCGCTCTAATCCAGACGTCAGACGCGACGGGCTAAAGGAAAGCCCCGTCACGTCCGCCATTTTTTGTGTGTTTAAAGGGGACGCTGCGCAGGAACGCTCGAGCGGCAATAGTAAGTCTTTTTTTAAAAATAATAATTATTATGTCGCTGCTTCCCCCAGCCTGCCCAAATCTCCCCCCCCCCCCCGATCTCCCTCCCTGGCTCTGATCTCTCTCCCCCGATCTCCCCACCCTGGCCCTGATCTCTCCCCCCGATCTCCCCACCCTGGCCCTGATCTCTCCCCCCCGGCCCCGATCTCCCCCCCAGCCCTGATCTCCCCCCCAATCTCCCCACCCTGGCCCCAATCTCTCCCCCCAATCTCCCCCCTAGCCCCGACCTCTACCCCCAATCTCCCCCCCGGCCCTGATCTCCCCCCCGATCTCCCCTCCGGCCCCAATCTCCCCCCCAGCCCTGATCTCCCCCCCAATCTCCCTACCCTGGCCCCAATCTCTCTCCCCAATCTCCCCCCTAGCCCCGACCTCTACCCCCGATCTCCCCCCCGGCCCTGATCTCCCCCCCCGATCTTCCCCCCCGGCCCCCATCTCCCCCCCTGGCCCCGATCTCACCCCCTAATCTCCCCACCCTGTCCCCAATCTCACCCCCCGATCTCTCCCCCTGCCCCGATGAACCTAGTGCTCCTGTGGAGTGCTGTGCCCCGTGCGCAGCTTCTCCCGGCTCCTCACGAGTAATCGCCCGAAGCCGGGAGATGCCACGAAACCGGCTTCTTCCCCCCCCCCCCCCAGACCACGGGAAATACCGGGCTACAACTGGAGCCCGTTATCCCGGGGCAAGGGAAGGTTGACCCCTGCCTGAGCCCGGGATCCCCTGTGCATCATCAGGACACACAAGGGCGAGCCCAGGTATCAGCCCGGGCTAAGCCCTGGTCTAGCAAAGCCCTTAATGTCTTGCCGGCTAAGGGGGCACCATTATTGGGCTGTGCTTAGGGCATCAGCTGGCCTGAATCCAGCCCTGCCATGGCGTTTAGGGGGGACGCAGCACCAATTCGTGCCTTGAAGACAGCCCAGCAGAGGAATGCCCTGGTAAATGGCTGGGAGTTTTACTGAGTTCTGGGCTACCTTCATCTACCAAGAATGCCTTTTCTGTTATCCCACCCTACATACACACACACACACACACACACACACTTCTCCAGCTTCACTGATGTGCAGCATGTGGGTGGAAAACAACTTGTCAGAATCTCCACTGAAGATGAGTGGGAGGGCGCTTATGAAGTCACTTGCAGCCAGCCTGAGAGGCACAGACGAGTCATTGAATAAGCCTTAATTATTTTTTTATTCCTCCATCTAACAATAGAGGGTTGCAACCTCTAAAAACAAAGAGAAGATCCCAGAATGAAACACACTCACCCCACTTTCTGGAAAAAAAACCCCAACCCTGCTGTAGAACCTTCCACAGTGGGGAGGGGGTCTCTACGTTCCATCTGACTTAACCCCAATCGCAAGATCCTAAAAATAATGATTTGGCTGATGGATGTGAGGATGGAAGGACATACAAAGATCATGTATGTTAAGGCTGGGGAGCCAAGTGCTGCAACCAACTGTACTACAGACTCATTGGTTTTATACCAGTAATTGTTTGGGGAGGGTGCTGAGACTTCTCCATGAGCGATAGCCTCCCTGCAGCAAAAAATAACAGCTCCCAGTGTATCCTGGTGAGAAGCAGTAATATATAGAACCAGCCTAAGTGTATTGTGTAGAGCAGGGACGAGCAGAAGGTAGATCTCCAGATGTTTTGGCCTCAGCTCCCAGAAGCCCTTGCCAGCACAGCCAGTGGGCAGGAATGCTGGGAGTTAGAATCATAGAATAGCAGAGTTGGAAGGGGCCTACAAGGCCATCGAGTCCAACCCCCTGCTCAATGCAGGAATCCACCCTAAAGCATCCCCGACAGATGGTTGTCCAGCTGCCTCTTGAAGGCCTCTAGTGTGGGAGAGACCACAACCTCCCTAGGGAACTGATTCCATTGTCATACTGCTACAACAGTCAGGAAGTTTTTTCTGATGTCCAGCTGGAATCTGGCTTCCTGTAACTCGAGCCCGTTATTCCGTGTCCTGCACTCTGGGAGGATCGAGAAGAGATCCTGGCCCTCCTCTGTGTGACAACCTTTCAAGTGTTTGAAGAGTGCTATCATGTCTCCCCTCCATCTTCTCTTCTCCAGGCTAAACATGCCCAATTGTTTCAGTCTCTCTTCATAGGACTTTGTTTCCAGACCCCTGATCATCCTGGTTGCCCTCCTCTGAACACGCTCCAGCTTGTCTGCGTCCTTCTTGAATTGTGGAGCCCAGAACTGGACGCAATACTCTAGATGAGGCCTAACCAGGGCTGAATAGAAAGGAACCAGTACCTCATGTGATTTGGAAGCTATGCTTCTATTAATGCAGCCCAAAATAGCATTTGCCTTTCTTGCAGCCATATCGCACTGTTGGCTCATATTCAGCTTGTGATCTACAACAATTCCAAGATCCTTCTCGTTTGTAGTATTGCTGAGCCGTCATCCGATACATCTGGAAGGAGCAGGCTGGGGGAGGCCGATCTATTCCTCGCCAACTGACCAGCTTCCTCTTTAAGCAGAGACGTGCACAGCTCATTTCATTAGGGTGTGCACCTTAAAGGAAGTGCATCTTTCTCCCAGGTGATGCTAATGGCTGCCGCTATTAGTGTGCCGGTGGGGGGGAGGTGTTATGAGCTCTGGAATGCACTTTCCCATCCTCCTTAAAAGCCCTGATTTGAGCAGAAGGGGGCGCAGGAAAGCAGAGGCAGCTCCAGGAATGTAGCATGTGCCTGGGCACACCCAGCACACCCTGTGTGCATGCCTATGTCTTTAAGCAGGGGGTCAGTTATCCCTGCCCTTCCTCTCCACAGCCTGAGCTATGAGTTGGATGTTTTTGAATTTATCGAGTTTCTTAATATATGTGTGCGTGTGTGTGTGCTGCCTTAGTGGGTGCTGGAGTGATCAAGAGCCGCCCCATCCTCCAAAACCTCACTACCACTCCCGGTCTCCCAGTATCTCCTAGTATTTACCCAGTTTGCACTGCCTTTACTGAACATGGACCAAACATATGCTTGAAGTCCACACATTTCTGAGCTTGCAATGTGATCCGCTGCCTGCTACAAACATGTTCAACGGCATGCATACCTTTGAAAAATGTGCAGGATTTGAAAAACGCACACAAATACACTTTAATCAATGGGAGACGAATGCATAGATTTCAACAATGTGCACAACTTTGGGAAACATTTATGCACAATGATGCATAAGAACATCAGAAGAGCCCTGATGCTGGATCAGACCAAGGGTCCATCTAGTCCAGCACTCTGTTCACACAGGGGCCAACCAGTTGTCGACCAGGGATGAAGATGCAGGACATGGTGCAACAGCACCCTCCTACCAATGTTCCCCAGCAACTGGTGTATATGGGCTTACTGCCTCTGATACTGGAGATAGCACAACACTTGGGGAAATAAGCATGAACATATTTATTTATTTATTTATTTATTTATTACATTTTTATACTGCCCAATAGCCGAAGCTCTCTGGGCGGTTCACAAAAATTAAAATCATGAACAGCATAAAAACAACCAACCATCTAAAAACCCAAATATCCAAATACAAATACAATGCCTATAGTGGCATTGTTATCATTATATGGAGAACTGAATTGTAGTAAAGAGACAAAAGAATTGATAACAAATTTGTTAACAGCAGCAAGATTAATGATATCTAGGAACTGGAAGGTTTAAGGGGATTATCATATAGAAGATTGGTATAAAGAAGTATGGGATATTAACATGTAACATAAAAGTTAGAAGAGGAATGATAAAAACGAATGATTTTGAGGGAATATGGAAACAGTTTCTAGAATTTGTATTATCAAAGGGGAGGGGGAAAACACCTCCAGAGGAAGCAATGAGATTTTGGAAACATGAATAAGATCCCGTGGTTGGGGGGAGCACTTTTATGTTAAGTATGATTATGTTAAGAGAATTAAGTTAGAATATATGTTATCAAATGTTTATTTTATATTATTGTGTATTATGTAGTATTGTTTTATTTTCTATTGATGTATTGTTTGAAGTATTAAATAAAAATTAAAAAAAAAACTCCAAAAAAACACACCAAATACAAAATACAATATAAAAAGCACAACCAGGATAAAACCACACCGCAAAAAAATTGATATAGGTTAAAATATGGAATTAAAACAGCAGAGTTTAAATTGAAGTTAAATTAGGTGTTAAAATACTGAGAAAATAAAAAAGGTCTTCAACTGCTGGCGACGGAAGGAGTACGCTGTAGGCGCCAGGCGAACCTCTCTGGGATTTTCAAGCAAAAACTCCCCCAAGAGACCAAAGTTCAAAATCTCAGGATGAAATTTGGAGAGCATTTGTGAATTTGCGTTTTGCTGATTTGCACATTCCAAAGCTGAGGTTCTGCTCCTTGGGTGTGTGAATGCTGTTGTGTGAATACTGTATCCAGTGACCATTCTCCCTCGCTTGTCACTCACAACTGGACCATTCACAACAACTTACTTAAGTCTTCTGTTCCGTTGCCATATAAGGGGGTTCCTTTAAAATGACCAAAACCCCTGGTCTGTTTTTCCTTTTTCCCTTATTTTTTTTTGTCGTCCCTGATTCCACATTTGGTCTGTTCCAGAAAGATGTTTCAGGGCCCACGGCCATCTGTCTGGCGGTTTGTTTAGGAGAGATGATGCTACTCCTGCTGGCATATGAATTAATTGCCTGTTTACTTGGATTTCAGAAGGTAGGAAGTAACCCCCACAAACACATCGCCTCATCTCTGGGCCATGCAGCAAAGCTGCCCAGAACCTGCAAAGGAAGGGAAAGTGTCATTACCATTACGCAATCAAATATATTAAGAAACTCGATAAATTCAAAAACATCCAACTCACGGCTCAGGCTGTGGAGAGGAGGGGCAGGGATAACTGAGCCCCTGCTTAAAGGCATAGGCATGCACACAGGGTGTGCCGGGTGTGCCCAGGCACACTCTAAATTCCTGGGGCCGCCTCTGTTTTCCTGTGCCTACCCCCTGCTCAAATCGCGGCTTTGAAGGAGGATGGGAACGCACATTCCAGAGCCTCTGGAAAGTGCATAACTCCCCCCCCTCACCAGGCACGCTAATAACAGCAGCCATTAGCGTCACCTGGGGGAAAGATGCACTTCCTTTAAGGTGCACACCCTAATGAAAGGGTGTGTACCTTAATGAACAAGCTGGAGCGTGTTCAGAGGAGGGCAACCATATGATCAGGGGTCTGGAAACAATGCCCTATGAAGAGAGACTGAAAGAACTGGGCATGTTTAGCCTGGAGAAGAGAAGATTGAGGGGAGACATGAGAGCACTCTTCAAATACTTAAAAGGTTGTCACACAGAGGAGGGCCAGGATCTCTTCTCGATCCTCCCAGAGTGCAGGACACGGAATAACGGGCTCAAGTTACAGGAACCCAGATTTCAGCT
The DNA here is from genome assembly GCF_023053635.1 of Elgaria multicarinata webbii. NCBI lineage: Eukaryota > Metazoa > Chordata > Lepidosauria > Squamata > Anguidae > Elgaria > Elgaria multicarinata. Next base: position 179,619,471 of record NC_086172.1, on the reverse strand, counting down.
GGACATCAGGAAAAACGTCCTGACTGTTAGAGCAGTACGACAATGGAACCAATGACCTAGGGAGGTTGTGGGCTCTCCCACACTAGAGGCCTTCAAGAGGCAGCTGGACAGCCATCTGTCAGGGATGCTTTAGGGTGGATTCCTGCATTGAGCAGGGGGTTGGACTCGATGGCCTTGTAGGCCCCTTCCAACTCTGCTGTTCTATGATTCTATGATTCTGTGAAATGAGCTGTGCACGCCTATGCTTAAAGAGGAAGCTGGTCAGTTGACGACTGTGACCAAGTGTCCTCTGGGTCTGCGTCTCAGTCTGCTGTCCAGATACTTCTGCCTGTTGATGGGCAACTCCAAGGCTATTTCCTGCCCTTCCCTTCTTAAGGATCCTTACCTTTCTACAGGACATGAACTGGACAGCCCTTCAAATGCAAGATGCCTTCAAACTTGGCACCTTCCTTAACCTGGGGGCCTCCAGATGTGTTAAACTACAACCCCCATAACCCTGCTAGGAGATTATGGGAGCATTAGTCCAGCGCATTTGGAGAGCACCAAATGGCAATCCTTCGAATAGAGGACTTTGGCCACCATACTGAAGGTCCAGGTGAGTAAACGAGACAGGTGCTTACCAGCCTCACAGGGGAATTCCTTTAGCAATGGGAAACATCTCCAGTAAAAGTCCCGTGGACATGCCACAGGAGCAGGGCATGCCCCAGAAGGTTGAGCAAACCCCCAGGGACAGCAGCACCTCTGTAACAACGCGCCCCAGCCTCCGCCACCACGACACACCTGGCACAAACGGAGAAAGAGGATCTCAGTGAGTTCTTGGTGGAACTCTTATCAAATGTGATGTCTGAGAAAGCCCAGGTTTCTGCCAGGGTGCCTCCTTTGGACAATGTGTTTAGCGATTCAAACACGCTTTTAATAGAATATGAGTTTGTGCCTTCGACGTTTTAACATGCCATTTGTATTCAATTACTTGGCATGACGCTACCCGCTCTGAGACGCCCTCGGGATCAGACAGCAAGGGAAGCGCGTCTTCTTGCCTTTCTCCAGTGGTTATATAACGGGCTCAAAATACGCACTGATGAAATCCAGGCAAGCAGCTCCTCTGCTTTTTCTAAACTGTAGAGATATAAATATCCACCCTGAGCTATGAGCAAGATGTTGCCGGAATAAAAGATGAAGGCCATGTCCATCCTTTCCACTTCCTCTTCCCTTTATGGTCCTTGGCTTTGGGCTGTATCTTCTATGTTGCTGTTCCACAAGGGAATATCCTGCCACGGGGAAAGGGGCTTCCTCCCTGCCTCTGGCAGCCTGCTTGATTTATACACTGGGCACAGAGGAAGGTCAGGTCCTGTTCCATCCCTCCTCCATCTCTGCATTCACTCACTGACATGGAATCCCTGGTTGCCCAGGGGCCCGTTCTACACCTAAGGATTATCCCAGGAGAACGGAGGGATTGTCCCTGCCTGCTCTCGGGATCCCCTGTGGCCTTATCTACAGGGCCGGTGCCAGACTATTTTGCACCCTAGGCAAGGCGAGCTACTTGCAGACACACACACACACACCCAAATTGCGCGGAAGTCCGAACATGGGCGCCGAGTGGAGAGCTGGGACTGGCTCACTTTGATTTGGGACCGAGCCGTCTGGAATTCACTGGGACTTACTTCTGTGTGAACGCAACCCGCTATGAAGCCTGGCGTCCCGATTCCCCCTCGCCCCCTGTAAGAGCCAGAGCAACGCCATTAGCTCTAAGCAAGAAAGGCACATAGCAGAGCAAGAGACACATGCATAGAATAGAGCTATTGTTCGTCAGAGGAAGTTAGCAGCATAGACTAGAAGAAAGGGACATAGAAAATGGAAACATATTGAGCTAGATAACACAGGGACATGCGTAGTATAGACAAATGCTGACCACCAAAGTGTTGTTTACTTCAAGGTATAAAAAGTGACTGCATCCTACACCTTTTGTCCGGTCTGCTATACGCTTCCGCACCCTGACTTGCAAGCAGTTAACCAATAAATCGATTTGTTTTGGCTTCCACTTTTGCATGCTGGCTGATTTCTTGGGGCTTCAATTGGCTTTGCCCATAGGAGAAAGATCATGTTTTCTAACACCCCCACATTTACTCGGGGGAACAAGGCTTCCAAGTAAGGAGGCAGAGGCAGATCGGGCCACACTGGTGCCTCCCGGTGCAAGGCTTTCTCGGATGCAAGTCCCGTTGATCCACGCGCGCAGGATCGGGAAGCAGGAGGGTTTGCCTTGGGAGGAGTCCACAAGTCCCTGGCTTTCCTGGGGGAAGGGAGAGGGAGTCCCGCTTGCCTGCCTGCCTGGACATCGCGGCCTGTTTGAGGAGAGAAGAGAGGTGACCTGGTGCCCTTTCCTCCGCAGTAAGGCAGAGGCTGGCTTGGGCCATGGTCGAGCTTGCCACGTGCTTTTTCTTCTTCTGGCGGCAGCAGCCTCCCGGCTCTAGGAGGGTGACTTCCGGACAGGTAGAGCGGCTCTCAGAGGGTGGCTTCCAGGCGGAAGTCTGAAAGTGGAGACCCCACCCTACCCCAGCGTCCCTGGCTTTGCTTCAGCTGGGCGGCCACGGGGCGCCACCTCGCCCGCCCAGGCCCAGCTGAATCCTCGGGCTGGGCCGGCCCGGCTCACAGCCAACAACGCATGAGTGCTGCGCAGCCCCTGGGACCCCTCTTAGCTTGGCACTCTAGGCGGCTGCCTGAGTGGCCTCTATGGTAGCACCAGCCCTGCTTAGCTAGAACCACCTCTTAGTTCGTGATGGACGGGTGAAGACCTCACGATGGTTTTATCGTGAGATCCCCCCTCTGTTTACACATGGCGCGTGACGACAGAGCAGCGTCGCGCCCGCCATTTTTTTTACAGTTAAAGGGCCAGCAGTGCACGAACGCTTGTGCGCAAAAGGCATTTTTAAAAAATAATTACTTCCCCCGTTCCCTGGAAGTGCTCCTGAGGAGTGCTGCGCCCCGTGTGCAAGTCCCAGCTCCTTGCGAGGAATTGCAAGGAGCCGGGGCAAACCACGGCGCTCGGCCACACGTTCTGCAGCCTGAGAAAGTGGAAAAACCGGGCCTAAAGGGGAGGGGGAAATTCCGGGGCAAGGGAGAGATCATCCCTCCCTGATCCCGGGATCCCCTCTCTGTCATCTGAATGAGGTACTGGTTCCTCTCTATTCGGCCCTGGTTCGGCCTCATCTAGAGTATTGCGTCCAGTTCTGGGCTCCACGATTCAAGAAGGATGCAGACAAGCTGGAGCGGGTTCAGAGGAGGGCAACCAGGATGATCAGGTCTCTGGAAACAAAGCCCTATGAAGATAGACTGAAAAAACTGGGCCTGTTTAGCCTGGAGAAGAGAAGATTGAGGGGAGACATGATAGCACTCTTCAAATACGTAAAAGGTTGTCACCCAGAGGAGGGCCAGGATCTCTTCTCGATCCTCTCAGAGTGCAGGACACGGAATAACGGGCTCAAGTTAAAGGAAGCCAGATTCCAGCTGGACATCAGGAAAAACTGCCTGACTGTTAGAGCAGTATGACAATGGAACCAGTTCACTAGGGAGGTTGTGGGCTCTCCCACACTAGAGGCCTTCAAGAGGCAGCTGGACAACCACCTGTCAGGGATGCTTTAGGGTGGATTCCTGCATTGAGCAGTGGATTGGACTCAATGGCCTTGTAGGCTCTTTCCAACTCTGTTATTCTATGATTCTATGAATGCACAGGGATGATCCCGGGGATGATCCCGGGATTTCGCCCCATCTAGCTATGGCCTGTGTGTCATTTGCATGCACAGGGATGATCCTGGGACGATCCGGGGGGGAAAAGTCAGGTGTAGAAACAGCCATGGTGACTAGGCCTACTCTACACCAAACAGGATATTGCACTATGAAAGCGGTATGAAAGCGGAATATAAAAGGCAGGAGCCACACTGCTGCTTTATAGCGGTATTGAAGTGCCCTGACAACTGTTGAGCCTTTTTTGGCTGAATGGCGGGATAAAAATGCTTAAATAAATAAATAAATAAACTGTTGGGGCCCGTTGACACATGCCATATAGTGCTTTTATACTGCTATATCCTGCTTGGTGTGGCTCCTGCCTTTTATATACCGCTTTCATACCACTTTCATAGTGCAATATCCTGCTTGGTGTACATTAGGCCTCAGCCAGTGCAAGGCTGTCCTAAATCCCCCCTTTTTTCTTCTTACTTCACCAATCCCTTGCTAAAACCCTTGTCCATGCTCTAGTCACATCATCTCTAGAGTACCCTGTGTTACCACTTTTGTACAAAGAGCTCTTTCCATCTGTCCCACAGAAAGGGAGGTTGCAGGCAGTTAATATTTGAGCTCAAATGTGCACCTTTGCAACCCAGGCCATAGCTAGACCTAAGGTTAATCCCTGGATCGTCCAGGGGTCAAACCTGTTCATCTAAGTGACACACAGGGGATACAGTGCTCAGGCAGGGGCGAACCCTGGAGGCAGCTGGACAACCCTCTGTCAGGGATGCTGTAGGGTGGATTCCTGCATTGAGCAAGGGGTTGGACTGGATGGCCTTAGAGGCCCCTTTCAACTCTACTATTCTATGATTCTATGATCCCAGGATAAACCTTAGGTCTAGCTGTGGCCCTAGTGGGTCAAGTATGACCAGTGTAAAAGACCATAGATGCAAGATTCTAACTGAAACTTTTTGGCTGATTGTCCCCCGTCCCCGTTCCCCCCCGGTCAACTTTCCCACAATCAAAGTTCCAAACTTTGGTTCCTTGTCAAGGAAACAAAAATACAGTCTAAAAATACAGTCTTAATCTTTGTAACCAGCCCAGAGAGCTTCAGCAATGAGGAAGAAGAAGAAGAAGAAGAAGAAGAAGAAGAAGAAGAAGAAGAAGAGTTCGAATTTGCACTTTTGTAGAAGACAGAAAGCTCTGGCGTGGGCTGGTCCATGAAGTCACGAAGAGTCGGAAGCGACTGAACGAATAAACAAACAAAAAGAAGACCCTTTGGCTGTCACTAAGACTCAGAAAAAATCCAAGCAGTTTACACAGAGCCAAAGTTTTCTGCAGTGGACGAGTACTCCGGCATTTGCCCTGTAGGACACAGCCTTTGGGGATCTCACCACCCCGTGTCCTGAGCAGGGACAACCCTTTGCTTTATATTTGTGTTTACAAGTAAGTGCACAAATGAGAAGAATGCACAAAACAACAGTCCTGAAGCACGGGTCTCAAGGGTTGGACGCAATACTTGCCTTTATTACTGGGCAAGTGTGCTACTTCCACATGTGCAATATTTTCACCGAGGGCCACCTGTCAAAGCAAATGGTGGAGGGCAGCCCTTTTCCAAACTGGTGCCCTCCAGATGTGTTGGGCTGCAGCCGGTGGAAGGTGGTGGCTCTGATGTCAGTGGGGCAGCAAATCTGCTCCGGGTTTCAGTCAAAATCATTCAGAATTCTAAAGTTCTCTAAACACTGGCTGAGGGATTCTGGGAATTATAGTCCAACATACCTGGAGGGCACCAGGTTGAGGAAGGCTGGTGGAGGTCACTTGGTCTGGTGCCGCCAGTATCCTCTGTTTGAGCAGAGTGGGAAGCCCGTTGAGTCTCTTCTCTGTGAGGGGATCTACACAGCGTACTGAAGGCGCACACAAGCGCCTTCGGTGCGACCCGAAAGCGCGTGTGTAGATCCTGCTGGAAGAGGCGGAGGAAGAGGTGGAGGAGGAGGCGGCTGGGGAATCCGGCCGCGTCCTTGCTGCCGCCGCCGCCCACCTCCCCGCCGGCCTCCTGATCAGCCCGGAGGACGTGCTGGGGCTGGGGCTGACCTGGGCAGGGAAGGAGGAGCCTGGTCCGCGGCGGGAGGGGGTCTCGCCCCCCACCCCCGTGGCTGGGACGAGGCCGGTGAGGAGGTGGGTGGTGGCGGCGGCAAGGACGCAGCCGGATTTCCCAGCCGCCTCCTCCTCCTCCTCCTCCTCCGCCTCTTCCAGCAGGATCTACACACACGCTTTCGGGTGGCACTGAAGGCGCTTGCGTGCACCTTCAGTATGCTGTGTAGATCCCCTCTAAGGTTCCTCCTTTTCAGTCAGAGGCTCCCCCCACCCCCAAATACAGAGAAGAGAGGTTTTAAGGACACACTGCGTGCTGTGAAGAAACAGGCTAAATTATATAGCTAGCAGTGCTATTGGCAGGTGTCTCATTTTGTCCCCTGGAGGGTGAAATTACAGCTTGTCTCAAAGCATTCAGGCTCAAGCCGCACTTCTCTCTTTTCCATGAGTCTGATGGGTAGCATTATGCCGGGGTGGAGAGAGATCCTGTTGGCTCAACCCTTCCCGGGGCAAGCTTCTGGGTCACATCGCTGCCTTAGGTTCACTTTTAACTCTCCCTGGAGACCTTTTCCCATCATTGTAGGTCTGCCAGCTTTGAATGCATTCAGCCCTTCCCAGCTGAGATGTGTGTTGCCTGAAATGGAATTTGTTTGATCTGTAATTTATTTCTATTCCTATTCATTTCCTCCGTAATTCACACCTGGATGAATTCACACCTGGACCACAACACGCCAGTCCTTTTCCAGCTTCACTGGCTGCCAGTCCAGGTCCAGGCCCGATTCAAAGTGCTGGTATTAACATTCAAAGCCCTAAACGGTTTGGGGCCTGGCTATCTGAAGGAACGCCTCCTCCCATATGTACCTGCCCGGACCCTAAGGTCATCCTCAGGGGTCCTTCTCCGTGAGCCCCTGCCAAAGGAAGTGAGGCAGGTGGCTACCAGGAGGAGCAGGGCCTTCTCTGCTGTGGCACCCCGGCTGGGGAACGAGCTCCCTAAGGAGGTTCGCTTGGCACCTACATTATACGCCTTTAGACACCACATGAAGACCTTTTTATTCTCCCAGCATTTTAACAGTCTATAAATAAATTTTAACTTTTCTGTTTTAAATTTGTAATTTTGCCTTGCTGCTGTTTTTATCTGGTTGAGCTTTTATATTGTATTTTATATTATGGTGTTATACTGTTGTTTTATACTTTGAATGGTTTTAATTTTTGTGAACCGCCCAGAGAGCTCCGGCTATTGGGCGGTATAGAAATGCAGTAAATAAATAAATAAATCAATCACATGGTTGAGGATGGAATTATGGTACCTTGACATGCTGAAGAAAGAAGCTCCTTTCCCATAATGCTCTGGTGTGCAGTGGCCTCCTCTTTGGGGCAAGTCAAAATAGACAGCAGTGCTTAATCATAAGTCACTTGCCTGAAACCTGGAGCGGATTCACTGCCCCACAGACTGCCTCCACTGGTGAAGTGTGCTTCCAGTTTGAACCCAGACAGGAATAGTATGGCCAGGGGCGGTGCTACCATAGAGGCCACTCAGGCGACCGCCTAGAGCACCAAGCTAAGAGGGGCGCCGGGCACAGCACAGCACTCACGCATGTTGGCTGTGAGCCGGCCCGGCCCGAGGATTCAGCTGGGCCTGGGTGGGCGAGATGGCGCCCCGCACCTGCCCAGCCGCAGCGAAGCCAGGGACGCTGGGGTGGGGGTGGGGCGGCTCCGTGTTCAGACTTCCGGAACGTGCCCGGAAGAGAGAGAGAGAGAGAATGTATGGGTGAATGGGGTGCAGGGGGTCTTTGAGTGAATGCATGTGTTCATGCCTGTGTTTGTTTGGAGTGAGTGATGCTGAGTGTGTGTGTGCGCACGTGAGTGAGTTGGGGGGGGATGATTTGGAGGTGATATTCCTATTTAATAATCCATTTTAGACCCATAGACGTTCCTTTCCAATTTGTTTGCTATAATTGGCAGGACGTATTTCTTGCGCTCTAAAATAAATTTAGCAGTTTCAGGTTTTGTGCTTCTTATTTTTTTTCCAGGAAACATCTGTTCTTAAAAATCAAAGTTGGCATTTTTGGGGGTGGGGTGGGGTGAAAGTAGCTCACCTTGCCTAGGGCACAAAACAGTCTGGCACCGGCCCTGAGTACAGCCATAGCTAGACGGGGCTTTATCCCTTGGTGATCCCCGAGATCGTCCCTGTGCATCTACATGACGCACAGGGGATTCCGGGATCAGGGAGGGATGATCCCTCCCTTGCCCTGGGATATCGCCTTCCCCTTTGGCCCTGGTTTTTCCGCGGTCCCGGGCTGAGCCCAAGACAGCGTAACGTGTGGTCAGGTGCCATGGGTTGACCCGGCTCTGCATGATTCCTCGCGAAGAGTCACAAGCTGAATATGAGCCAACAGTGCGATATGGCTGCAAGAAAGGCAAATGCTATTTTGGGCTGCATTAATAGAAGTATAGCTTCCAAATCACGTGAGGTACTGGTTCCTCTCTATTCGGCCCTGGTTAGGCCTCATCTAGAGTATTGCGTCCAGTTCTGGGCTCCACAATTCAAGAAGGACGCAGACAAGCTGGAGCGTGTTCAGAGGAGGGCAACCAGGATGATCAGGGGTCTGGAAACAAAGCCCTGTGAAGAGACACTGAAAAAACTGGGCAGGTTTAGCCTGGAAAAGAGAAGATTGAGGGGAGACATGAGAGCACTCTTCAAATACTTCAAAGTTTGTCCCACAGAGGAGGGCCAGGATCTCTTCTCGATCCTCCCAGAGTGCAGGATACGGAATAACGGGTTCAAGTTAAAGGAAGCCAGATTCCAGCTGGACATCAGGGAAAACTGCCTGACTGTTAGAGCAGTACAACAATGGAACCAGTTACCTAGGGAGGTTGTGGGCTCTCCCACACTAGAGCCATTCAAGAGGCAGCTGGACAACCCTCTGTCAGGGATGATTTAGGGTGGATTCCTGCATTGAGCAGGGGGTTGGACTCGATGGCCTTGTAGGCCCCTTCCAACTCTGCTCTTCTATGATTCTCTGATTCTGTTCACACAGGGCCCAACCCACCGAACCATAAAGATGTTCTTACGGCCTTTTTGTGTTTAGGTGTCAATGGTAAGAAGAACATCTCAAAAAAAAAAAACTGTGTTGAGGAGAATAACTGTGGAAAGGACCAGGAGGAGTGGCTGTAGCTCAGTGGGCAAAGCTCTTGCTTTGCAGGCAGAAAGTCCCAGGTTCGATTCCCCCATAGCATCTCCAGATACGGCAAGGAAAGAATCCTGCCTGAATGCCTGGAGAACTGCTGCTGCCAGTCAGTGTTGCCAATACTGGGTGAGATGGACCACGGGCTTACCACATTCCTATTTTTCCTGGTGTTTATTTATTTATTTAATTTATTTATTGCATTTATATCCCACCTTTTTTTCCTCCAAGGAACCCAAAGCGGCAAACATAAGAGCTTTATCACACCTGCGTTATACTGCGCAATCACTGCGAATTGCATGCAAAGGACTCCGAAGTTTTCCACCTTATAATCTGCTTTGATTGAGAATTACTCCCATGCATCCTGCTTTAATTGTGCTTCAAAGCCTAAAGATTCGCCGTATTTAGCCCCTACTTTTTGAGCGTATCTTCCGAGCCGCCGCTGGGGCGCAGGAGCAGGATTTTAAAGAAATGCTTACATCTGAGTAAGCTTTAAAGATAAAGACACCAAACTTGGCACAGTAATAGATATTAAGGAGAGCTTTAAGCATACCACAGTTGAATGGAATTGGGTCATCCGTTGATTTTTTATGATTTTTTTACATTTCCCCCCTTAAACTCACTTCCTGGTATGCAAAGGATCACTGTCGCCTGGTAGCAGAAACAACAACAACTGCGAAAGCTAAACGCTACGGGGATAATCCGAGGGAAGCAGGTATGTGGGATGAAGTTTATAATCCTCTCCCTCCACTCCATGTTATCCTCACAACAACAACCCTGTGAGGTAGGCTGAGCTGAGAGTCTGTGCCTGGCCCAAAGTAACCCAGCAAGCTACCATGGCCGAGTGGGGACTAGAACTCGGATCCCCCAACTCCCAGTCCGACACTTTAGTAGGGTGACCCTATGAAAAGGAGGATAGGGCTCTTGTATCTTTAACAGTTGCATAGAAAAGGGAATTTCAGGAGGTGTCATTTGTATAGATGGAGAACCTGGTGAAATTCCCTCTTCATCACCATAGTTAAAGCTGCAGGAGCTATACTAGAGTGACCAGATTTAAAAGAGGGCAGGGCTCCTGCAGCTTTAACTGTGGCTATGAAGAGGGAATTTCACCAGGTTCCCCATATATACAAAGGACACCTGCTGAAATTCCCTTTTCAATACAACTCTTAAAGATACAGGAGCCCTGTCCTCCTTTTCATATGGTCACCCTAACTTTAGCCACTACACCACACTGGCTCAGTTATAAAGACAACTGAGCATTGTACGGATTTGCATGTCGGATATGGGGAGGAATTATAATTTCTGTTGTTTTTCCAACTGTCATTCTGGAACTAGAAGATCTCCTTGAGGCCATTGGAATTCAAGGACCCTTTAACTTTGGATGTCACTTTCTCGATATCAGACTCATCCGTTAACACAAGATGTTAATGGATGGGAATGGATCATGGATACACCCTGTGAACAGTGGCACCCGTGTCTGACCATGCCTTACAACGTGGTTTAAATTCAACATGGCTGTCAGGCTTTTATTTGTCTTAAGAAGAGTAGAGGACATAATACCGTTGATGGCCTTCGCCCACCATTTTGTTAACAGCTCTCAAGGGTGTGCAATTCAGCTGGTTCTGCTTTCCTTTCCAAATAGGGTGATGAACAGTTGTTCTTGGACTTGACTATCTAAGTTGGGAACTGTAGGAGTAGTAGTAATAGTGGCCTCCGCTGGCTTCTCTCTCCAGTCTTTCAAGCCACCAGATGTTCACTTCCAAGTTGAGGAATTAGGGAACTTCAGAGAACTGCAACATTGTCTTCTTTGGGCATGGAGCTGTGGAAATAAAAGGCAGGGTCAGCCAAGCAAGATGCTAGGAAGTAGGCCCAGAGAACAGAACAGAAACAAGCAGCCTTGTGTGTGTTTTTTAATCAGTCCCCTTTCCTGTATCTTTAGCATCGGCTTGGTCTACAGCAGCCTTCCTCAACCTGGGGCGCTCCAGATGTGTTGGACTACAACTCCCAGAATGTGCACGTCTCAGCCCTCAATAGAAATATTTTCATGCAGTTCACAGAATAAGAAGAGTGAAATCAAGAAGACACTAGCCTTCAAACCGTAAACGAGCAACCAGTGATTAAACAAACAAACAAACAGCATTGCTGCCATTTGTATCTATGTTTGACACGAGTCAAGATCCATCTTTTTGTGAACTGCCCAAACAGCTTCAGCTACAGCAGCCTTCCTCAACCTTGGGCGCTCCAGATGTGTTGGACTGCACCTCCCAGAATGCCCCAGCCTGGCTGGGGCATTCTGGGAGTTGTAGTTCAACACATCTGGAGCGCCCCAGGTTGAGGAAGGCTGAGCTGCAGGCTGGCATAGCAATATAATAAATGGAATCCGACTCCTCAAACACAGAAATGTAACTTCAACAGACCCTGTGATTAGTCGCTTCATCACCCCAGGGTTATACTGTGCAATCACTGCGAATTGCGTGCAAAGGACTCCGACGTTTTCCAGTTTATAATCTGCTTTTACTGTGAAGTACTCCCAGGCATCCTGATTTAATTGTGCTTCAAGGCCAAAAGACTCGTCCTATGTCGATACCCCTTTAAGAGCGAATCATTTGTTGTTTTCTGAGCGGCCACTGGGGGGCGCAGCAGGAGGATTTGATATGTTTAAAGGACAAATTAAACAAATGCTTACATATGCATAAGTTTTAAAGATAAAGTAATCAAAACTGGCACAGTAATAGATATTAAGGAGAGGTTTAAGCATACCAAATTTGAATCGGATTCGGTCATCCGTTGATTTTTAATGTTTTTTTACATTTCCCCCCTCCCCCTGCTTAAACCCTTTTCCTAGCAAAGGATCTTAGGAGCACTGCCGCCCGGGTGTGATTTAACTAGCAGCAGCAACAACAGCTTTACGCTGTGGGGATAATTCGAGGGAAACAGGTACATGGGATGAAATCTAATAAGAGCAGGATAAAAAGTCCTTCTCTATCAAGCATGACTGTCAATCATTATCCCCCGCCCCCTTCAGATCACCAAAGATTTATTCAGAAGAGCCAACTGCAATTACCAACTTTCTTGAAGTAGATGATATTGTAAAGAGGTAAATCCAATGACACAACAAGTTTCCGGAACTCTTCTTTGACAGCTTTTGATACTCGTCGTTTCCTGCCTTTAAAATGGACAAACAAGGTGTCAGAGAATTGCAAATTATGACTTGACAGAAACATTTCAGACTGGATGGCCTGAATTAGCTCAAAACCCTGGTTATGTTCCCCATGCCTGTCCATTCTGGAAGTCCGTGGAACAATACTGCACCGCTGAGGGCCAGTAGGGTGTCGTAGCTGAAGAGTTGGACGAGCACCAGGGAGACCCAGGGTCCCAATCCATGCCTGGGCATTGGATCTCATTCAGTGCCCTGAGCAAATCCTTCCTTCTTAGTTCCTGACTTCATGTTTAATGCAAACAAGGCAAAGACCAATGAACATGATATTATGATTATTTATTTATTTATTTATTACATTTTTATACCGCCCAATAGCCGAAGCTCTCTGGGCGGTTAACAAACTAGCTAAAAGTGGGCTAGATGGAACAACTATTAGGTGGATCCATAGTTGGCTACAGAATCGGACTCAAAGAGTGCTTATCAACGGAAGCTTCTCAAACAGGGGAGAGGCAACGAGTGGGGTACCGCAGGCTCAGTCCTGGGCCCAGTGCTCTTCAACATTTTTATTAATGATTTGGACGAGGAGGTGCAGGGAATGCTTATCAGATTTGCAGATGACACAAAATTGGGTGGGATAGCTAATACCCTGGAAGACAGAAACAAACTTCAAAGTGATCTTGATAGGCTGGAGTGCTGGGCTGAAAACAACAGGATGAAATTTAATAGGGATAAATGCCAAGTTCTACATTTAGGGAATAGAAACCAAATGCACAATTACAAGATGGGGGATACTTGGCTCAGCAATACTACAAATGAGAAGGATCTTGGAATTGTTGTAGATCGCAAGCTGAATAGGAGCCAACAGTGAGATATGGCTGCAAGAAAGGCAAATGCTATTTTGGGCTGCATTAATAGAAGTATAGCTTCCAAATCACGTGAGGTACTGGTTCCTCTTTATTCGGCCCTGGTTAGGCCTCATCTAGAGTATTGCGTCCAACTCTGGGCTCCACAATTCAAGAAGGACGCAGACAAGCTGGAGCGTGTTCAGAGGAGGGCAACCAAGATGATCAGGGGTCTGGAAACAAAGCCCTATGAGGAGAGACTTAAACAACTGGGCATGTTTAGCCAGGAGAAGAGAAGATGGAGGGGAGACATGATAGCACTCTTCAAATACTTGAAAGGTTGTCCCACAGAGGAGGGCCAGGATCTCTTCTCGACCCTCCCAGAGTGCAGGACACAGAATCACTGTTCTTATTACTATGATTATTCTCTTATTTCTGCTTTGTGAACCCTTTCCCCCCCCTTCATATGTTTTAATGTGATTTTAGATTGTAAGCCTCTAGGCAGGGTTTCGCTGTTTTATTTGTATATTTTGTACAGCACCAAGTACATTGTTGGTGCTAAATAAATAAATAAATCATCATCATCATCATTGGTTCAAGTTACAGGAAGCCAGATTCCGGCTGGACATCAGGAAAAACTTCCAGACTGTTAGAGCAGTACGACAATGGAACCAGTGACCTAGGGAGGTTGTGGGCTCTCCCACACTAGAGGCCTTCAAGAGGCAGCTGGACAATCCTCTGTCAGGGATGCTTTAGGGTGGATTCGTGCAATGAGCAGGGGGTGGGACTCGATGGCCTTGTAGGCCCCTTCCAACTCTGCTATTCTATGATTCTATGATTCTATGAATAGCTTCCCCCACCCAAATACCCAGTCTTACTCCTACTATTACATACCATACAGATGCAGAATCCTTTCTCCTCGATTTTCAACGTAAATAAAGATATAACTCGTATAATCTGTCTTCAGCATGTAAAGAGTGCTCTCCGCTAGATTTAAAAAAGACCAAGAAAGATCATTGAAGAGAACATAAATTTGTTGCTACCATAGCAAGAACATCAGAAGTGCCATCCTGGATCAGACCAAGGGTCCATCTAGTCCAGCCTTTATACATATCTGGACTTGGAACACTGTGTACATTTTTTGTCACCACACCTAAAAAAAGTTCCTGGTCGACTTGGAAAAGCTACGGAAAAGCACATCTTACATTATCAGGGGACTGAAGCAACTCCCGCTATGTGGAAAGGCTACAGCAATGGAGACATTTTCATTTTTTTATAGTAATCAAAAAAGATGAGTAAAACTGGTCGTGACAGAGGTGAGTAAGATCATGCATGGTGTGGAGTTGCTCATACTTACACATTTTATATATTCCAGGCCTCGCTGTCCTCTCTAAAAAAAATTCTCCTTTGTTGCAATTCAATCTGGAAAACAAAGGAGAAATCACAAAGGTACTATGATAGGCAGCAAACTCTTCGCATCAGCTGGGCCGATTCTTTTTACAGTCCAGGATTAGGTCAGATTTGAAAGCAGTAAAAAAAAAAACTCAAACAAAATACAGGATTCTTTGACTCCTGTATTATGTATTTATTTTCTTTCTTATTGTTATGTGTCATTTTTAAAAACAACAACAACAGTGTGCCGGACCTTCATACTCACTTATTATTTATTTATTTATTTATTTATTTATTTATATAGCACCATCAATATTCATGGTGCTGTACAGAGTAAAACAATAAAATAGCAAAACCCTGCCACATAGGCTTACATTCTAATAAAATCATAGCCCAAAGCCAGCAGAAAACTTATCACGTGAGGCCCCCAGAAATCACTCCAGGGATATAAAACTGTACTGCAATTTACGTCTCAAGAGGGTTGGATCCCAACGTAGCCTGACTTACAGGAGACCCTTTGAAATCAATGGGACAACTCGGGCCTGACCCAACTCTGATGGCTTCAATTGGTCAACTCTAAGCCTGGCAAAGTCTGGATCGAACACAATATGAGAAGTCAACTTCTCCTGCATGTCATCTGTCAACTGTTGGGCGGCCAAATACTGATAGCCAAAAATATGTAAACCGAGAGAATGTTTGGTATCCAAATTCATGGCGGAGGGTACTCCGTGAGCTTTATCACACCAGCGTTATACTGTGCAATCACTGCGAATTGCATGCAGAGGACTCTGGGAGTTGTAGTCCAACACATCTGGAGCGCCCCAGGTTGAGGAAGGCTGCTCTAAAGAGCTGTGTTGGCTGTTAGAACTGTCCAGCCTGGCTCAGCCAGGCTCAACCTCTGGACTGTGAGGGGTCCTTCCTTAGAGCCAGGCATGGTGAGACTGGCCGTGCCTGGAGATCCCCGGTATCTGAGGCCATCTCCAGGGACACCTCCTCACAGGAGGCCTGGTGCTGAGGAGGAAGGACCCCTCAGAGCCAGGCATTTTGCCCGGGCCATCTCTCTGTGGAGACTCCCTTGCTGCTTGATACACCTGACACAGCAGGAGCAGCAACAAAGTAGAGGGAGATGGGAGACAGGAGAAGTGCAGGAGGGGAGCAGGGGGAGGGGAGACATATGGGGTGTGTGGAGAGATGCAGGGCATGGCGTGGCGGGTGATGCGGCAGAGGCACAGGTGTGCCCTCCCAACTCATGCAGCGTGTAACATGATTAGTGGAACTGAAGTCAAGGACAACAGGTTCCCAGGGGGAAACTATTCAAGGGAACAGCACCTAGCCTCATGGCAGCTTCCACTTTCTGTTTTGAATAAAGCACGAGTTACAGGCCTAGCTGTTGTTGCATCCTTCTATTTACACTTTAAACACAGCGGGTGGTCTTCTGCTGCCCCTGACTTTTAATCAACTTAATTAAAAGTCCACACAAACAGGCAAATGGAACAGCCACCCAAACTGGGGGACGTTACTGGTTGGTACTGTCATGTAAAGGGAGTATTGAATGGATCTTGTGGCACGAAAACACATGACCAAAGTCAGCCCAGGGAACTTACTCTGGCACCTGTTCATAGTAACGTATCCCATTCCTTTCCGGCTCTATTGTAATGTAATGGCCTTTGTCATTCCTCAGTGTAGAATCACCGTGCTGGAAGGTTATCGCAATGTCATACCATTTCCCGGCGAACTAGAAAGAGGAGTAAGTTTGTTATCTGGAAAGGGGATTCGATAATAAAGTGACGGGGGTGAAAATCCCCTCCCACTCCAAGCCACACACTAGGGATGTGCTCCGCTTCTAATCGGACCGGCGAATTAGAAGCGGAGCGGGGTGCTTCGCCTCCCCTTAAAGCAGAGGCGAAGAGGATTGGGGGGCCGACGGAGCATTGCGAAGAGGATCAAGGTGAAGGCGGATCCTTCGCCTCGATCCGGAGCTCCGCAAGAAAGGTAAGTGGGGTTTACCGGGCCCTGCCGCTGTCGCTGTCGCCCATGTGGCGACAGCGGCAGGGCCCGGTAACCCCCCTCCCTCCTCTCCCTTACCTGCGTCCATCCGCGGTCCCTCGGCTTCTTCAATTGAGCCCGTGGCTCAACCAGGAAGTCTGGGCCGCAGGGCCCAGACTTCCTGGTTGAGCCACGGGCTCAATTGAAGAAGCCGAGGGACCGCGGACGGACGCAGGTAAGCCCCCCCCCTTGGTCCCTTACCGGGCTCTGCAGGTAAGGGAGAGTTGGGAGGGGGGCCTTACCTGGCACCACTCCCCTCCACTGCAGAGCTCCGATTCGGAGCCGGAGCTCCGCAGCGAAGAGGAGCGGACTATGGGCGGAGCGGAGCGGAGAGGAGCGGGCCGATCCAAAATTTTCGGATCGGCCCGTGGGGCGGATCGGGGGGTCCGTGCACACCCCTACCACACACCCCCCCGAGGAAGACCACTCATCTTGGAAGGGATGAGGCAGACAAATGGAGAATTCTCTCACGGAGAGCTTCATCACACCAAGGTTATACTGTGCAATCACTGCGAATTGCGTGCAAAGGACTCCGAAGTTTTCCAGCTTATAATCTGCTTTGGCTGTGAAGTACTCCCGTGCATCCTGTTTAATTGTGCTATAAAGCCAAAAGACCCAACCTATTTTGCTACTACTTTTGGAGCGAATCATTTTCTGTTTTCCGAGCGGCCACTGGGGACACAGGATTTGATAAAGTACAAATTAAACAAATGCTGACATCTGAATAAGTTTCAAAGATAAAAGCATCAACATTGGTACAGTAATAGATATTAAGGAGAGCTTTAAGCATACCAAATTTGAATCAGATTGGGTCATCCGTTGATTTTTTATGATTTTTTTACATCCCCCCCTTAAACCCTTTTCCTGGTATGCAAAGGATCTTAGGAGCGCTGCTGCCAGGGGTGTGATTTAGCTAACAACAACATTATTCTCACAATGACAACGACAGCTAAATGCTGTAGGGGATAATTCGAGGGAAACAGGTACATGGGATGAAGCCTGGAATCTTGGACCTGCATGGATCCTCCGTACTAAGGGAGAATGGAGTTGTGGGTTGAATAGTGGGCTTTTTCCAGATTGGGCAGCCCGGCCAATACACAACCTCACGCCCCTGCGGAGCAGGCCTGGTCAGGCAGTGATTGCAGGGGCTGAATCACAGAGGACTGCTGCTTGCAAAAGGGTTTGATTAGCCAGCTATCCCATCATTAAAGATACACGCTTTTCATGGCACCAGAGAACGTCAATCCCCCTTCCTTTGCCTGAAGTGGTGCTTGCTCCCTCTCATCGCAGACTGGTTCTAGAGCTGAGCCAAAAATACTGACCTATTGAGCATCTGTGAAAGTGGGACAGCATTTGTGGGGAGGGGGCTAGAAACAGCCCCACTTCTCCTGATGCCACAACTTCACAGAAAACACCACTTTGAAGTGCCACCATCCAGAAGGGTACTGCATGGTTCATCTTGGAAGATCCACAAGTCAGGAAAAACTTCTGGACTATTAGAGCAGTACGACAACGGAACCAATTACCTAGGGAGGTGGTGGGCTTTCCCACACTAGCGGCCTTCAAGAGGCAGCTGGACAACCATCTGTCAGGGATGCTTTAGGGTGGATTCCTGCATTGAGCAAGGGGTTGGACTCGATGGCCTTGTAGGCCCCTTCCAACTCTACTATTCTATGATTCTATGAAGTCAATGCTCTGCTACCTACTGCCATCTGCACTAGAATTAAAAACATTCGGAGACCTTTCACCTGTTACCTTAGAGGGGTCAAAATTTGGCTGCATGATAAAATGAACTGCAGTCGACAACAGGCATAAGCTGCCCAACACAATGACCCAGAGCACGGCTTTCATCGTTGCAAGAACTTCCTTTGCACCACAAGGGACGTTGTGCTTCAGTCAACGATGGGTTGTTTCAATGACGCCTCACTTGATAATCCTCCTTTTATGTCCCTATCGCTCATCCAAGCAAATCCACCCTCCTGCCCAGAAATTAATGTCTTTACAAAAATAAAAAGAAGTGGGTTATTTTCAGAAGAAACTGTTCCACCTGAGAGCATCATCTACAAAGTCCAGAACAGGATGCCTTCTCCAGGAACTCATGGGGAGATGACATTGACGAGATATTCCCTTCTCCTTCCTGGTGGTGGTTCATGATGTGCTAAGCACCATTGGCTATCTGGATTGTGCTCAAATGCTGCTGCGGTTTTGCACAATCCACACTAGTTACAACAACAACAACAACAATAATTTAATAATAATATAACAAGCTGGAGCGTGTTCAGAGGAGGGCAACCGGGATGATCAGGGGTCTGGAAACAAAGCCCTATGAAGAGACACTGAAAAAACTGGGCATGTTTAGCCTGGAAAAGAGAAGATTGAGGGGAGACAGGATAGCACTCTTCAAATACTTAAAAGGTTGTCACACAGAGGAGGGCCAGAATCTCTTCTCGATCCTCCCAGAGTGCAGGACACGGAATAACGGGCTCAAGTTAAAGGAAGCCAGATTCCAGCTGGACATCAGGAAAAACTTCCTGACTGTTAGAGCAGTACAACAATGGAACCAGTTCCCTAGGGAGGTTGTGGGCTCTCCCACACTAGAGGCCTTCAAGAGGCAGCTGGACAACCCTCTGTCAGGGATGCTTTAGGGTGGATTCCTGCATTGAGCAGGGGGTTGGACTCGATGGCCTTGTAGGCCCCTTCCAACTCTGCTCTTCTATGATTCTCTGATTCTGTTCACACAGGGCCCAACCCACCGAACCATAAAGATGTTCTTACGGCCTTTTTGTGTTTAGGTGTCAATGGTAAGAAGAACATCTCAAAAGAAAAGAATAACCGTGGAAAGGGCCAGGAGGAGTGGCTGTAGCTCAGTGGGCAAAGCTCTTGCTTTGCAGGCAGAAGGTCCCAGGTTCGATTCCCCCAAAGCATCTCCAGATACGGCAAGGAAAGAATCCTGCCTGAATGCCTGGAGAACTGCTGCTGCCAGTCAGTGTTGCCAATACTGGGTGAGATGGACCACGGGCTTCCCACATTCCTATTTTTCCTGGTGTTTATTTATTTATTGAATTTATTTATTGCATTTATATCCCACCTTTTTTTCCTCCAAGGAACCCAAAGCGGCAAACATAAGAGCTTTATCACACCTGCGTTATACTGCGCAATCACTGCGAATTGCATGCAAAGGACTCCAAAGTTTTCCACCTTAAAATCTGCTTTGATTGTGAGGTACTCCCATGCATCCTGCCTTCATTGTGCAATAAAGCCAAAAGATTCGCCGTATTTAGCCCCTACTTTTTGAGTGTATCTTCTGAGCCGCCGCTGGGGCGCAGGAGCAGGATTTTAAAGAAATGCTTACGTCTGAGTAAGCTTTAAAGATAAAGACACCAAAATTGGCACAGTAATAGATATTAGGGAGAGCTTTAAGCATACCACATTTGAATTGAATTGGGTCATTTGTTGATTTTTAATTATTTTTTTACTTTCCCCCCTTAAAATCACTTCCTGGTATGCAAAGGATCGCTGTCGCCCGGTAGCAAAAACAACAACTGCGAAAGCTAACCGCTACGGGGATAATCCGAGGGAAGCAGGTACGTGGGATGAAGTTTATAATCATCCTCCTCCACTCCATGTTATCCTCACAACAACAACCCTGTGAGGTAGGCTGAGCTGAGAATCTGTGCCTGGCCCAAAGTAACCCAGTGATCTACCATGGCCGAGTGGGGACTAGAACCCGGATCCCCCGACTCCCAGTCTGACACTTTAGTAGGGTGACCCTATGAAAAGGAGGACAGGGCTCCTGTATCTTTAACAGTTGCGTAGAAAAAGGAATTTCAGCAGGTGCCATTTGTATACATGGAGAAGTTGGTGAAATTCCCTCTGCATCACCACAGTTAAAGCTGCAGGAGCTATACTAGAGTGACCAGATTTAAAAGAGGGCAGGGCCCCTGCAGCTTTAACTGGGGTGATGAAGAGGAAATTTCCCCAGGTTCCCCATATATACAAATGACACCTGCTAATATTTCCTTTCCAATACAACTCTTAAAGATAAAGGAGCCCTGTCCTCCTTTTCATATGGTCACCCTAACTTTAGCCACTACACCACACTAGCTCAGTTATAACGACAACTGAGCATTGTACGGATTTGCATGTCGGATATGGGGAGGAATTATAATTTCTGTTGTTTTTCCAACTGTCAGAACATCAGCAGCAAAGAATATAGAGAAGAACTACAGCAAGATAAAATTGAATAAAGACGTTCAAATGAATTGAACAAAGGCATTCAGAGTAATATTGTTTGCGTTTATTGATTATGGGAACAAATACTATAATCTCATTGTAAAACAGATCAGGAAAGGAAAGCAGAGACCTTGCAGTAAGTGGCCATACAGGATTTGGGTCCCATGGAAAGATGAAGGAGGTTTCTGGAACTAGAAGAGCTCCTTGAGGCCACTGGAATTCAAGGACTCTTTAACTTTGGGTGTCACTTTCTCGATATCAGACTCATCCGTTCCTTATGCAAGATGTTTATGGATGGGAATGGATCATGGATACACCCTGTGAACAGTGGCACCCGTGTCTGACCATGCCTTACAACGTGGTTTAAATTCAACATGGCTGTGAGGGTTTTATTTGTCTTAAGAAGAGTAGAGGACATAATACCGTTGATGGCCTTCGCCCACCATTTTGTTAACAGCTCTCAAGGGTGTGCAATTCAGCTGGTTCTGCTTTCCTTTTCAAATAGGGTGATGGACAGTTGTTCTTGGACTTGACTATCTAAGTTGGGAACTGTAGGAGTAGTAGTAGTAGTAGTAGTAGTAGTAGTGGCCCTCGCTGGCTTCTGTCTCCAGTCTTTCAAGCCACCAGATGTTCACTTCCAAGTTGAGGAATTAGAGAACTTCAGGGAACTGCAACAATGTCTACTTTGTACATTGAGCTGTGGAAAGAAAAGGCAGGGTCAGCCAAGCAAGATGCTAGGAAGTAGGCCCAGAGAACAGAACAGCAACAGGGGGCCATGTGTTAGGGTGACCCTATGAAAAGGAGGACAGGGCTCCTGTATCTTTAACAGTTGCATAGAAAAGGGAATTTCAGCAGGTGTCATTTGTATAGATGGAGAACCTGGAGAAATTCCCTCTTCATCACAACAGTTAAAGCTGCAGGAGCTATACTAGAGTGACCAGATTTAAAAGAGGGCAGGGCCCCTGCAGCTTTAACTGTGGTGATGAAGAGGAAATTTCCCCAGGTTCTCCATATATACAAATGACACCTGCTGAAATTCCCTTTTCAATACAACTCTTAAAGATACAGGAGCCCTGTCCTCCTATTCATACGGTCACCCTAACATGTGTGCGTTTTTTAATCAGTCCCTTTTCCTGTGCCTTTAGCATCAGCTTGATCTACAGACATTAGCAGATGATAATCTTTATTTTCAAATCATTTATTTTGTTTGTTTGTTTCAAGGATGTGCATGTCTCACCCTTCAATAGTTCACAGAATAGTTCACAGAATAAGAAGAGTGAAATCAAGAAGACACTAGCCTTCAAACCGTAAACGAGCAACCAGTGATTAAAAGAAACAAACAAACAGTATTGCTGCTATTTGTATCTATGTTTGACACGAGTCAAGATCCATCTTTTTGTGAACTGCCCAAACAGCTTCAGCTACAGCAGCCTTCCTCAACCTGGGGCGCTCCAGATGTGTTGGACTGCACCTCCCAGAATGCCCCAGCCAGCTCGGCTGGCTGGGGCATTCTGGGAGTTGTAGTTCAACACATCTGGAGCACCCCAGGTTGAGGAAGGCTGAGCTGCAGGCTGGCATAGCAATATAATAAATGGAATCCGACCCCTCAAACATAGAAATGTAACTTCAACAGACCCTGTGATTAGTCGCTTCATCACCCCAGGGTTATACTGTGCAATCACTGCGAATTGCGTGCAAAGGACTCCAACGTTTTCCAGTTTATAATCTGCTTTTACTGTGAAGTACTCCCAGGCATCCTGATTTAATTGTGCTTCAAGGCCAAAAGACTCGTCCTATTTCGATACCCCTTTAAGAGCGAATCATTTGTTGTTTTCTGAGCAGCCACCGGGGGGCGCAGCAGGAGGATTTGATATGTTTAAAGTACAAATTAAACAAATGCTGACATATGCATAAGTTTTAAAGATAAAGACATCAAAATTGGCACAGTAATAGATATTAAGGAGAGGTTTAAGCATACCAAATTTGAATCGGATTGGGTCATCCGTTGATTTTTTTATGGGTTTTTTACATTCCCCCTCACCCACTTAAACCCTTTTCCTGGTATGCAAAGAATTTTAGGAGCACTGCCGCCTAGTTGTGATTTAGCTAGCAACAACAACAACAGCTTTACGCTACGGGGATAATTCGAGGGAAACAGGCATGTCGGATGAAGCCTAATAAGAGCAGGATAAAAAGTCCTTCTCTATCAATCATGACTGTCAATCATTATCCCCCGCCCCCTTCAGATCACCAAAGATTTATTCAGAAGAGCCAACTGCAATTACCAGCTTTCTTAAAGTAGATGATATTGTAAAGAGGTAAATCCAATGACACAACAAGTTTCCGGAACTCATCTTTGACAACTTTTGTTACTCGTCGTTTCCTGCCTTTAAAACCAAACAAGGTGTCAGAGAATTGCAAATTATGAATTGACGGAAACATTTCAGACTGGAAGGCCTGAATTAGCTCAAAACCCCGGTTATGTTCCCCATGCCTGTCCATTCTGGAAGCCCGGGGAACAACACTGCACCGCTGAGGGCCAGTAGGGTGTCGTAGCTGAAGTGTTGTACGAGCGCCAGGGAGACCCAAGGTCCCAATCCATGCCCGGCCATTGGAGCTCATTCAGTGCCCTGAGAAAATCCTTCCTTCTTAGTTCCTGACTTCATGTTTAATGCAAACAAGGCAAAGACCAAAGACCATGATATTCTGATTATTTATTTCTTTATTACATTTTTATACCGCCCAATAGCCGAAGCTCTCTGGGCGGTTAACAAACTAGCTAAAAGTGGGCTAGATGGGACAACTATTAGGTGGATTCACAGTTGGCTACAGAAACGGACTCAAAGAGTCCTTATCAATGGAACCTTCTCAAACTGGGGAGAAGCAACGAGCGGGGTACCGCAGGGCTCAGTCCTGGGCCCAGTGCTCTTCAACATTTTTATTAATGATTTGGATGAGGGGGTGCAGGGAACGCTTATCAAATTTGCAGATGACACAAAATTGGGTGGGATAGCTAATACCCTGGAAGACAGAAACAAACTTCAAAGTGATCTTGACAGGCTGAAGTGCTGGGCTGAAAACAACAGGATGAAATTTAATAGGGATAAATGCCAAGTTCTACATTTAGGAAATAGAAACCAAATGCACAGTTACAAGATGGGGGATACTTGGCTCAGCAATGCTACAAATGAGAAGGATCTTGGAATTGTTGTAGATCGCAAGCTGAATAGGAGCCAACAGTGCGATATGGCTGCAAGAAAGGCAAATGCTATTTGGGGCTGCATTAATAGAAGTATAGCTTCCAAATCACGTGAGGTACTGGTTCCTCTTTATTCGGCCCTGGTTAGGCCTCATCTAGAGTATTGCATCCAGTTCTGGGCTCCACAATTCAAGAAGGACGCAGACAAGCTGGAGCGTGTTCAGAGGAGGGCAACCAGGATTATCAGGGCTCTGGAAACAAAGCCCTATGAAGAGAGACTTAAACAACTGGGCATGTTTAGCCAGGAGAAGAGAAGATTGAGGGGAGACATGATAGCACTCTTCAAATACTTGAAAGGTTGTCACACAGAGGAGGGCCAGGATCTCTTCTCAACCCTCCCAGAGTGCAGGACACAGAATCACTGTTCTTATTACTATGATTATTCTCTTATTTCTTCTTTGTGAACCCTTTCCCCCCCTTCATATGTTTTAATGTGATTTTAGATTGTAAGACTCTAGGCAGGGTTTCGCTGTTTTATTTGTATATTTTTTACAGCACCAAGTACATTGTTGATGCTAAATAAATAAATAAATCATCATCATCATCATTGGTTCAAGTTACAGGAAGCCAGATTCCGGCTGGACATCAGAAAAAACTTCCAGACTGTTAGAGCAGTACCACAATGGAACCAGTGACCTAGGGAGGTTGTGGGCTCTCCCACACTAGAGGCCTTCAAAAGGTAGTTGGACAACCATTTGTCAGGGATGCTTTAGGGTGGATTCGTGCAATGAGCAGGGAGTGGGACTCGATGGCCTTGTAGGTCCCTTCCAACTCTGCTATTCTATGATTCTACGATTCTATGAATAGCTTCCCCCACCCAAATACCCAGTCTTACTCCTACTATTACATACCATACAGATGCAGAATCCTTTCTCCTTGATTTTCAACGTAAATAAAGATATAATTCTTATAATCTGTCTTCAGCATGTAAATAGTGCTCTCCGCTAGATTTAAAAAAGACCAAAAAAGATCATTTAAGAGAACATAAAGTTGTTGCTACCATCAGAAGTGCCATCCTGGATCAGGCCAAGGATCCATCTAGTCCAGCCTTTATACATATCTGGATTTGGAACACTATGTACATTTTTTGTCACCACACCTAAAAAAAGTTCCTGGTTGAGTTGGAAAAGCTGCGGAAAAGCACATCTTAAATTATCAGGGGACTGAAGCAACTCCCGCTATGTGGAAAGGCTACAGCAATGGAGACATTTTGATTTTTTTTATAGTAATCAAAAAAGATGAGTAAAACTGGTCGTGACAGAGGTGAGTAAGATCATGCATGGTGTGGAGTTGCTCATACTTACACATT
Source organism: Elgaria multicarinata webbii (assembly GCF_023053635.1). Lineage (NCBI taxonomy): Eukaryota > Metazoa > Chordata > Lepidosauria > Squamata > Anguidae > Elgaria > Elgaria multicarinata. The sequence continues at coordinate 179,594,237 of NC_086172.1, read as the reverse complement.
TTATATACTCCAGGCCTCGCTGTCTTCTCTAAAAAATATTCTTCTTTGTTGCAATTCAATCTGGAAAACAAAGGAGAAATCACAAAGGTTCTACGATAGGCAGCAAACTCTTCGCATCAGCTGGGCCGATTCTTTTTACAGTCCAGGATTAGGTCAGATTTGAAAGCAGTAAAAAAAAAAAACTCAAACAAAATACAGGATTCTTTGACTCCTGTATTATGTATTTATTTTCTTTCTTATTGTTATGTTTTTAAAACAACAACAACAACAACAACAACAACAACAACAACAGTGTGCCAGACCTTCATACTCTCTTCCAGCCCAAAGCCAGCAGAAATCTTATCACGTGAGGCCCCCAGAAATCACTCCAGGGATATAAAACTGTACTGCAATTTACGTCTCAAGAGGGTTGGATCCTGACGTAGCCTTACTTACAGGAGACCCTTTGAAATCAATGGGACAACTCGGGCCTGACCCAACTCTGATGGCTTCAATTGGTCAACTCTAATAGGGTGACCATATGAAAAGGAGGACAGGGCTCCTGTATCTTTAACAGTTGTATTGAAAAGGGAATTTCAGCAGGTGTCATTTGTATACATGGGGAATCTGGGGATTTTCCCTCTTCATCACAGCAGTTAAAGCTGCCCTCTTTTAAATCTGGTCACTCTAGTATAGCTCCTGCAGCTTTAACTGCTGTGATGAAGAGGAAATTTCACCAGGTTCTCCATATATACAAATGATACCTGATGAAATTCCCTGCTCTATCCAACTGTTAAAGATACAGGAGCCCTGTCCTCCTTTTCATAGGGTCACCCTAACTCTAAGCCTGGCAAAGTCTGGATCGAACGCAATATGAGAAGTCAACTTCTCCTGGGGGGATTCTACACGTCGTACTGAGGGCGATTGCATGCGCCCCCAGTGCGCCCCCAAAGCGATCGTGTAGCTTGCCTGTTCGAAGAGATGAGGAAGAGGCGTCCTTGCTGCTGCCGCCACCGCCCACCGCCCACCTACCTCCTCGCCAGCCGGGTCGGAGAGCTCGGCGGAAGAAGGCGGAAAAGGTGGGGCGGAGAGCGGAAGAAGCTCTCTGACCCGGCCAGCTGTTTCAGCAGCAGCAGGAGGCCGGCAGGGAGGTGGGCGACGGCGGCAAGGACGCCTCTTCCTCGTCTCTTCGAACAGGCGAGCTACACGATCGCTTTGGGGGCGCACTGGGGGTGCATGCAAGCGCCCTCAGTACGACGTGTAGAATCCCCCCTGCATGTCATCTGTCAACTGTCGGGCGGCCAAATACTGATAGCCAAAAATATGTAAACCGAGAGAATATTTGGTATCCAAATTCATGGCGGAGGGTACTCCGTGAGCTTTGTCACACCAGCGTTCTACTGTGCAATCACTGCGAATTGCATGCAAAGGACTCCGAAGTTTTCCACCTTAAAATCTGCTTTGATTGAGAATTACTCCCATGCATCCTGCTTTAATTGTGCTTCAAAGCCTAAAGATTCGCCGTATTTAGCCCCTACTTTTTGAGCGTATCTTCCGAGCCGCCACTGGGACACAGGAGCAGGATTTTAAAGAAACGCTTACAACTGCGTAAGCTTTAAAGATAAAGACACCAAAATCGGCACATTAATAGATATTAGGGAGAGCTTTAAGCATACCTAATTCGAATGGAATTGGGTCATCTGTTGATTTTTAATGATTTTTTACATTTCCCCCCTTAAACTCACTTCCTGGTATCGCTGTTGCCCAGTAGCAAAAACAACCACAACCACAAAAGCTTAGCGCTACGGGGATAATCCGAGGGAAGCAGGTCCATGGGATAAAGCTCCGTGTAATGAAGGGAAGGAGAGACAAACCAATTCATCTCACTTCTACTTTTAACAGGTCTGCCCACCCCATGAAGCAAGGGATGTGCTGTCTCAGGCAGCAGAGTGGGAAGAGTGGTGAATTATGTGCTCGCCTTACGCTCGCCGGCTCCCCACCCATCACAGGCACCACTGGACCATTGTTGCCAGGCAGGTGGGTGCTCTGGAGAGCTCTGCCAGCCAGATTCCCCCAGTATGACATTTGCTACTAGGGGGTTCAGACCCCATGGGGGTGTCTGGAGCACCCACCCATCTGCTGGCTCACTACGGGCGATCCTCTAAAGCAGCCTTCCTCAACCTGGGGCACTCCAGATGTGTTGGACTGCATCTCCCAGAATGCCCCAGCCAGCTGGCTGGGGCATTCTGGGAGTTGTAGTCCAACACATCTGGAGCACCCCAGGTTGAGGAAGGCTGCTCTAAAGAGCTGTGTTGGCTGTTAGAACTGTCCAGCCTGGCTCAGCCAGGCTCAACCTCGGGACTGTGAGGGGTCCTTCCTTAGAGCCAGGCATGGTGAGACTGGCCGTCCCTGGAGATCCCCGGTATCCGAGGCCATCTCCAGGGACACCTCCTCACAGGAGGCCTGGTGCTGAGGAGGAAGGACCCCTCAGAGCCAGGCATTTTGCCCGGGCCATCTCTCTGTGGAGACTCCCTTGCTGCTTGATATACCTGACACAGCAGGAGCAGCAACGAAGTGGAGGGAGATGGGAGACAGGAGAAGTGCAGGAGGGGAGCAGGGGGAGGGGAGACATATGGGGTGTGTGGAGAGATGCAGGGCATGGCGTGGTGGGTGACGCGGCAGAGGCACAGTTGTGCCCTCCCACATCATGCAGCGGGTGGTCTTCTGCTGCCCCTGACTTTTAATCAGCTTAATTAAAAGTCCACACAAACAGGCAAATGGAACAGCCACCCAAACTGGGGGACGTTACTGGTTGGTACTGTCATGTAAAAGGAGTATTGAATGGATCTTGTGGCACGAAAACACATGACCAAAGTCAGCCCAGGGAACTTACTCTGGCACCTGTTCATAGTAACGTATCCCATTCCTTGCCGGCTCTATTGTAATGTAATGGCCTTTGTCATTCCTCAGTGTAGAATCACCGTGCTTGAAGGTTATCGCAATGTCATACCATTTCCCGGCGAACTAGAAAGAGGAGTAAGTTTGTTATCTGGAAAGGGGATTCGATAATAAAGTGACGGGGGTGAAAAACCCCTCCCACTCCAAGCCACCCACTCCAATCTCTAGCCATGGTGGGGTGGGGGTGGGAATAAGCCACACACACACCCCGAGGAAGACCACTCATCTTGGAAGGGATGAGGCAGACAAATTGAGAATTCTCTCACGGATAGCTTCATCACACCAAGGTTATACTGTGCAATCACTGCGAATTGCGTGCAAAGGACTCCGAAGTTTTCCAGCTTATAATCCGCTTTGGCTGTGAAGTACTCCCGTGCATCCTGCTTTAATTGTGCTATAAAGCCAAAAGACCCAACCTATTTTGCTACTACTTTTGGAGCAAATCATTTGCTGTTTTCCGAGCGGCCTCTGGGGACGCAGGATTTGGTATGTTTAAAGTACAAATTAAACAAATGCTGACATCTGAGTAAGTTTTAAAGATAAAAACATCAACATTGGTACAGTAATAGATATTAAGAAGAGCTTTAAGCATACCAAATTTGAATCAGATTGGGTCATCCGTTGATTTTTTATGATTTTTTTACATCCCCCCCACCCTTAAACCCTTTTCCTGGTATGCAAAGGATCTTAGGAGCGCTGCTGCCAGGGGTGTGATTTAGCTAACAACAACATTATTCTCACAATGACAATGACAGCTAAATGCTGTAGGGGATAATTCGAGGGAAACAGGTACTGTTAGAGCAGTACGACAACGGAACCAATTACCTAGGGAGGTTGTGGTCTCTCCCACACTAGCGGCCTTCAAGAGGCAGCTGGACAACCATCTGTCAGGGATGCTTTAGGGTGGATTCCTGCATTGAGCAGGGACTCGATGGCCTTGTAGGCCCCTTCCAACTCTACTATTCTATGATTCTATGAAGTCAACGCTCTGCTACCTACTGCCATCTGCACTAGAATTAAAAACATTCGGAGACCTTTCACCTGTTACCTTAGAGGGGTCAAACTTTGGCTGTATGGTAAAATGAACTGCAGTCGACAACAGGCATAAGCTGCCCAACACAATGACCCAGAGCACGGCTTTCATCGTTGCAAGAACTTCCTTTGCACCACAAGGGACGTTGTGCTTCAGTCAACGACGGGTTGTTTCAATGACGCCTCACTTGATAATCCTCCTTTTATGTCCCTATCGCTCATCCAAGCAAATCCACCCTCCTGCCCAGAAATTAATGTCTTTACAAAAATAAAAAGAAGTGGGTTATTTTCAGAAGAAACTGTTCCACCTGAGAGCATCATCTACAAAGTCCAGAACAGGATGCCTTCTCCAGGAACTCATGGGGAGATGACATTGACGAGATATTCCCTTCTCCTTCCTGGTGGTGGTTCATGATGTGCTAAGCACCATTGGCTATCTGGATTGTGCTCAAATGCTGCTGCGGTTTTGCACAATCCAGACTAGTTACAACAACAACAATAATAATTTAATAATAATATAACCAGCTGGAGCGTGTTCAGAGGAGGGCAACCACGATGATCAGGGGTCTGGAAACAAAGCCCTATGAAGAGACACTGAAAAAACTGGGCATGTTTAGCCTGGAGAAGAGAAGATGGAGGGGAGACATGATAGCACTCTTCAAATACTTAAAAGGTTGTCACACAGAGGAAGGCCAGGATCTCTTCTCGATCCTCCCAGAGTGCAGGACACGGAATAACGGGCTCAAGTTAAAGGAAGCCAGATTCCAGCTGGACATCAGGAAAAACTTCCTGACTGTTAGATCAGTACGACAATGGAACCAGTTACCTAGGGAGGTTGTGGGCTCTCCCACACTAGAGGCCTTCAAGAGGCAGCTGGACAACCATCTGTCAGGGATGCTTTAGGGTGGATTCCTGCATTGAGCAGGGGGTTGGACTCGATGGCCTGTAGGCCCCTTCCAACTCTGCTATTCTATGATTCTACAGATTCTATTTCTTACCTGCCACTCCACCCTGATCGAGGTGGAGAACAACAATAAATGATAAAATACTTAATACTCAATTAAAACATGATATACATTGTTAAAAACATCCTAAAAAACCTTCCTAGAGCCATTTTAAAAACATCTTAAAAACATCTTAAAATTCCACTGGATAGGCCTACTGGAAGAGATCAGTCTTATAGCTTTCTTAAATGCTAGTAGACTCTTAAGTTGACAGATCTCCTCCGGCAAGCCATTCCACAGTCTGGGAGCAGCAGAAGAGAAGGTCCTCTGAGTAACAGTTGTTAATCTAGTTTTTGCTAGCTGAAGTAGATTTTTCCCAGAGGACCTGATCGTGCAGCGTGGGAAAAGGCGATCCCGCAGGTAGCCTGGACCCAAACCATGTAGGCCTTTAAAGGTGATCACCAACACTTTATACTTTGCTTGGAAACTAATTGGCAGCCAGTGTAGAGATTTTAAAACTGGTGTAATGTGGTCACCCCTAGGTGTACCAGTGACCATCCTGGCTGCCATATTTTGAACTAGTTGAAGTTTCTGGACTAGGCACAAAGGTAGCCCTATGTAGAGCGCATTGCAGAACTTGAGCCACTGTGATTTTGGCCAAATTGTGATTTCTGTAAATAGTTATACTCGCAACCTTGCGCAAAATGGCGGCTCACGAGAAAGAGGGAGACCGTGAGCTTGCCCGACTTGGCACATGACAAGCTGTGCAAGCTAAGGGATCCATGAGTTGGCATCTGGGGGAGAGGGTTGAGCTGGAGAAAAACCCACCAAGCTTCACTCCCAAACCAGATTCATCCAAGGATCAACCGGGCCCTCATCTATACAACGACGGATTTGCGCCTCGTTATTTTTAAATAAGTCGTCAATGATTTTCTATACATTCTTTGGGTACTGATTTTGATGAATTAAGTGTGTGTGTGTGTGTGTGTGTGTGTAGGGAGGGGGATTGCCTTGGGTGTGTTTTAAAACTATTATTAGTTTTGCCATGGGTGAGTATGTTGGTGTGCATGGATTTGTATTTTATTTATAGCCTTGGTTGAGTGTGTATGGGTGTTTGGTTGGTTGTTTTTTGCATTGGTGTGTGTGTGGATTATTGTTGTTGTTGTGTCCTTGATTGGGATTTCTGTTCTCTGCACACTAAGACAATGTAAATTCAGGATATATTTGGATAAAAGGAGGGAAAGATCCTTGTCTAGCATTGTGATAATGGGCATCCATTCTGGCCATTCTTTGTATTGCTACTGACCCTGGTCTTGTTTACATGGCTAATGAACCAGAGGTATAATAACAATTTTTTAGATTAGTTTGTCATTGGTAAACCAGAAGTTGAAACAAGCTAAAAGAAGTGAGAAGTGACTGCAAGAAGTCTTTAGTCCATTTTGTTCCATGGCTAATGTTTGCAGGGTAACCGTATTTTATACTCTTGTTGAATGCTAGGGTGCTCATTTGTTGTACTAGATTTTTCTGCACTTGTCAACTGCTTCATTTGTTCAGTGGTAACAGTATGCTGAATCTGTGAGTATGGATATGAGAAAAGTGATGGGGTAAGAGTGTTAAATGTTAGGAAAAGTGAGACTCTGGTCTTCCAGTGAAGGATTTGCAGTCAGAAAAGATATTTGAGGGAAGGAGAGAATGTATCACACAGACTATAGCAAAAGCTTCAAAGAACAGCAAAACCTACAAAAGTTGGAGTGAGTGGAGCTAATTTCAGATACACTGAATGTCTCACATGTTCTTTATTTCAGTGATTTTAACACTAAGATGTTGTGTAGAACAGATTTGTTTAATTACGTGCTGTGAAATCAGACATGTCCAAGGCCATGTTTGGGTAGGCACGCCCCTTGGGGGCAGGACATTTTGGTGGCACCCCCTGGGGGGGGCAGAACATGTTGGTGGGCACACCTCCTCGGGAGCAGCCATGTTGTTCTCCTTTTTGGTTTCCAAAATATGGTTAGCCTAACTTGGATGTCAGTTATCAACCATAGAGCTGAACCTTGGGACCAGCATAGAATAACGAATTCAAGCATACAAACAAACTTTAGCCTCAGAGCTTAATTTGAAGCAAAGCTCATGAACAGCACCATGTACATTGATGGTGCTATATAAATAAATAGTAATAATAATAATAATTATATAATAATAATAATAATAATAATAATAATAATAATAATAATAATAATAATATATAATAATAATAAATAGTAATAATAATAATAATGAAGACTTAGAACCAAACTTCTGAGTATAATCTCTACCTATTATTACATGCTCACCACTTCATCTGTGAAATCCAGCAGAACAATTCTTATTTATTTGCAACAAAGAAATCTCTTTGAGGGGAGGGGGAGAGAAAGAAAAAAGGAAGGAAGGAAGGAAGGTATAAAGAAGGAAAGGCTTTGTCAAAATCTGATTGAGGACAAAGCAGATTGTTTTAGAAATGTGTACCTCCTTATTCAAATCCCTTGAGCCAGAGAGTTGTATGAGTTGTTTATTTAGCTCTGCTGAGGCATTGCTTTTCTGAAGTGGAATTAAAATTTATTTATTTATTTATTTTATTTATTTATTGATTGATTGATTTTATTGATTGATTTACAGCATTTGTATACATAGAATCATAGAATCATAGAATAGCAGAGTTGGAAGGGGCCTACAGGCCATCGAGTCCAACCCCCTGCTCAATGCAGGAATCCACCCTAAAGCATCCCTGACAGATGGTTGTCCAGCTGCCTCTTGAAGGCCTCTAGTGTGGGAGAGCCCACCACCTTCCTAGGGAACTGGTTCCATTGTCGTACTGCTCTAACAGTCAGGAAGTTTTTCCTGATCATAGAATCATAGAACAGCAGAGTTGGAAGGGGCCTACAAGGCCATCGAGTCCAACCCTCTGCTCAATGCAGGAATCCACCCTAAAGCATCCCTGACAGATGGTTGTCCAGCTGCCTCTTGAAGGCCTCTAGTGTGGGAGAGCCCACAACCTCACCAAGCAACTGATTCCATTGTCGTACTGCTCTAACAGTCAGGAAGTTTTTCCTGATGTCCAGCCGGAATCTGGCTTCCTTTAACTTGAGCCCGTTATTCCGTGTCCTGCACTCTGGGAGGATCGAGAACAGATTCCGGAGGGGTAAACATAAGAAGTATAAAATGATAACAAGATTGAAAGACCATATTTATACTTTTTTAAAACAGGATGCCAATGAAAACTATGGCTGATCAGTCCAAGAAGGCTTCCTGGAATAGAGCTGTTTTAGGAGGTGCTGGAAGCAACACAGTGTTGGTGCCTGCCTGACCTCCAGGGGCAGGGAGTTCCACAGAAAGGGGCCCATCATGCTGAAGATTCTTCTCTGGGTGGACTCCAATCAGGCCATAAGACGTTCCACACAGCTTATAATATAATATTATACTAACCCCCTAACCAAGTTCATAGAATCATAGAATAGCAGAGTTGGAAGGGGCCTACAAGGCCGTCGAGTCCAACACCATTACAGAATGATGTTTACACAAGTTTTGCGTAAACATCATTCTACAATGTTTACACAAAATTAAGTCCAATTTAGCAAAGGGCCCCTGCAACTTTAATTGGAAGTTTCCTCCTTCTGCGTCTGCCTCTGAACGTATTAAGGCGCTATCACACCAGCGTTATAGTCTGCTGTCACGGTGAATTGCATGCAAAGGACTCAGATGACGCCAACTATGTCCTGCTGTGATTGCGGTTCTCCCCCCCCCTTCTTAGCGATGTATTTTGGCGCGCGGAAAGTCAGATTCTTCCGGTAATGCGAAAGCACACCTCTCAAACTACACCGTGTATTTTCATCCATCATTTTCAATCCGATGTTCTGTGGGTGTGTTTTCAAGGGACGGTATTGTTGATGAAAGAGAGGGGCGTGCCTTTTCTCCAGCGGGCTGCATAGCTTCTCTCCCTTCCCCTTTCTCATTTCCAATAAAAGGAAGTTTTAGTTGATTTTAGTGGTTTTATCCTGGTTGTGCTTTTTATACTGTATTTTGTATTTGTGCTTTTAACCTGTTGGTTGTTTTATTATGGTTTTAATTTTTGTGAACCACCCAGAGAGCTTCGGCTATTGAGCGGTGTAAAAATGTAATAAATGAATAAATAATAAATTAATTAATCAATTAATCTATGGATTAAATTTGCAGTCCCTCTGGAGCAAGAAGAGGTCCCATTGAACTCTATGTTCTTACTCCTGAGTAGGCATTTCTACCTTAAAAGAAATGTGGAAAATGCGCCCTCCTTGCGAGCAGTGCCCTCATTTTTAAAAATAAAGAGATACAAATTGGCACAATGATACCTCTTTAGGAGGGCTATCAGCATGCCCAATTTGAATCTGATTGGATCATCCCTTGATTTTAAGGGATTTTTTAAATGGAAATTAAACAAATGCTTACATCTGCATAAGTTTTAAAGATAAAGAGATCCAAATTGGCACAGTGATAGCTCTTAAGGAGGGCTTTCCACATACCAAATTTGAATCAGATTGGGCCATCCCTTGATTTTTTAAATTTCCCCCCTTAAATTCTTTTCCTCTGTTTTGCACCAGCGAGAAGGATCGTAGAATCGCTCTTCCATTCCTTTGATCGTGCAACGCTGTGCATCAGCAAGTTATGGGGCAATTAATTTTATTTCTATTCCACCTTTCTGGGATCTGTCAAGGGCAGTTTACAAAAAGCTTATTCAACAGTAATGCTGCTGCTGCACTGCACAGGAAGCAATTATAGGAGAAAAAGATGCAAGGAGGAAGCTTCTAACTAAAGTCACAGTTATAAAAACCCCAATTGTGTTTGTCAATCTACACTGGACAGGGTGATGCTACAACTGCTTTTTAAGTGACTAGTAAAAACTATGTCTTTAAAAAGATAGGAGCGTAACATAGAAAGCACTGGGATACTATGGGTTGGCAACAATACTGTTTGGATCCTCTGTAAAAAGTGAGTGAAGAAAGCAGAGCAATTCCAGACTAAACAGTTAGTGTGGAGGCAATCTCTGTGTCTTCATCCAAGTGCCTCTCAGCTTCACTTACCTTGCACGACTGTCATAAGAATAATGAGATAGGGATTGTGATGTACTCTTGTATACACCGAACAATATGAAATTATAGTTTGTAGGGACCGTCTTCCCTTTTCTGAGGGTCCCTTTTACTACTGGTTCAGAAGGTTACGAAGAGGCCATGATTTGGCTAAAACTGGGGCAGCAGGGAGGTAGTTTGAAGAGAGGGGCTTGTGTAGGGTGACCATATGAAAAGGAGGACACGGCTCCTGTATTTTTAACAGTTATATTGAAAAGGAAATTTCAGCAGGTGTCATTTGTATATATGGGGAACCTGGTGAAATTCCCTCTTCATCACAACAGTTAAAGCTGCAGGAGCCCTACCCTCTTTTAATTCTGGTCACTCTAGTATAGCTCCTGCAGCTTTAACTGCAGTGATGAAGAGGGAATTTCACCAGGTTCTCCATCTATACAAATGACACCTGCTGAAATTCCCTTTTCTATGCAGCTGTTAAAGATACAAGAGCCCAGTCCTCCTTTTCATAGGGTCACCCTAGGTTTGTGGATTTCATGAAGGAACCCCCCCAAAAAAACACTTTTTATTCACTTTTCAAGGATCAATGTTCCTTCCAAAGGGCCGACTTAATGATAAGACAATAACCAGCAACTAGAAGCTCTTAGAATAACTTTCTCACTGTTACTAAGCAACTGACGACCTTATTTAATTATAAAATGCAAAACAACTAATCCACAGTATTGCAGGCAGCGGTAATGAACAGCTAAATATGTTCTAAATGAGACAACGGAGGCCGGCCTCATGCAGCCCTGCCAGCGGAGCAGGAAATCGGCAGCCCCTGAACGGCTTCCTCGTCTGCTACTCGCTTTGACCAAGTCTGAGCTCACGCCCCGCTCATAGTGTAGCTGCCAGTGATCTTGCTGTTGTGGTGTGGGAGGGTCAGGGCTGGTGCTACCATAGAGGCCACTCAGGCGGCCGCCTAGAGCGCCAAGCTAAGAGGGGCGCCGGGCGCAGCGCAGCACTCACGCGCGTTGGCTGTGAGCTGGGCCAGCCCGAGGATTCAGCTGGGCCTGGGAAGGTGAGATGGCGCCCCACACCTGCCCAGCCGAAGCGAAGCCAGGGACACTGGGGTGGGGGTGGGGCGGCTCCATGTTTGGACTTCCGGAATGCGCCCGGAAGAGAGACACAGAGAGAGAGAGAGAGAGAGAGAGAATGTATGGGTGAATGGGGTGCAGGGGGTCTTTGAGTGAATGCATGTGTTCATGCATGTGTTTGTTTGGAGTGAGTGAAGCTGAGTGTGTGCGCGCGCGTGTGTGTGAGTTGGGGGGATGATTTGGAGGTGATATTCCTCTTAAATAATGCATTTTAGACCCATAGACATTCCTTTCCAATTTGTTTGCTATAATTGGCATGACGTATTTCTTGCACTTTAAAATAAATTTAGCAGTTTCAAGTTTTGTGCTTCTTATTTTTTTCCAGGAAACATCTGTTCTTAAAAATCAAAGTTGGGATTTTTTTGGAGGGGGGAGGGAGTACCTCACCTTGCCTAGGGCGCAAAATAGTCTGTCACCGGCCCTGGGGAGGGTGTATGGAATGGATCAAGTCCTGCATTGAGCAGGGGGTTGGACTTGATGGCCTTGTAGGCCCCTTCCAACTCTGCGATTCTATGATTCTAAGTCATCTTGGCATTCTTGCCGTCACGGTGTGCTGATGCAGGGCGAACGCAGAGCATGACATCCAAGAGCATCATCGTTGTGAGGCGGGTCGGTGCAGTAGATGATTTTGATGCTATGTCAGCTCACATTTCTATCGTGATGCTTTTGACTTTGCTGCCAGGAGAGCAAGAGATGACATCACCACCACCACCCCAACCCATGTTATATGGCCGTGACTAGCCCTGGCATAGCCACAGCTCGCCCACCCGCCCGCCCACCTCTGGGTTGATTAGAAGTTGCCACAAGCCAAGAAGTCACAAGTCGTGTTCCTGATTTGAAGAGCTTTTGTGTTTCTCCAGCACCAAACCCACCAGCCGTCCTCCAGGCGGTGACTCAGACCCCGTGGGCAGGAATAAGTGACGGAGCTGCTCAGCTAGTAGGGCTTCCAGCAGAGAAGAGAGTGGGCAGCCGGGTGGGCGGGCAGGCAGGCAGGCAGGTGGGCAGCCAGCCAGCCAGCCAGCGCTGTTCCCCAAAGCAGGGAACTGGTGTGCAGACACAGACGGTAGATGAGTTTGCCTGCATGACAGGCCAGAGCCAGAAAACATGGGGGATGCAGGGTGGGGGATGGGTCCCACAGGTTTGAGGAAGTGTCTCATCTTATCTAGTCCAGCATTCTGTTCACACAGCGGCCAACCAGCTGCCCGTGGGAAACCCACAAGAGTTTTAAAATCTCTTCACTGGCTGCCAATTAGTTTCCAGGCGAAATATAAAGTGTTGGGTTATCATCTTTAAAGCCCTACACGGTTTGGGTTCAGGCTACCTGCAGGATCGCTTTCTCCCGTACAATCCGCCCCCACACTCAGGTCCTCTGAGAAGAGTTTCCTTCAGCTAGCAAAAACTAGATTAACAACTGTTACCCAGAGGACCTTCTCTTCTGCTGCCCCCAGACTGTGGAATGGCCTGCCGGAGGAGATCCGTCAACTTAACAGTCTTTTAGCATTTAAGAAAGCTATAAAGACTGATCTCTTCCGGCAGGCCTATCCAGGGGAATTTTAGGATGCTTTTAGTATGTTTTTAGTACGTTTTTTAGGAAGTTTTAACAATGTATACTATGTTTTTAATCTAGGGTGACCATATGAAAAGGAGGACAGGGCTCCTGTATCTTTAAAGTTGTATAGAAAAGTGAATTTCAGCAAGTGTCATTTGAATGCATGTAGCAGCTAGTGAAATTTTGTCTTCATCATAAGAGTTAAAGCTGCAGGAGTCCTGCCCTCTTGACCAGATACTAGGGTGACCAACTGTCAGGATTTCCCCGGATTTGTCCTGGTTTTTGTTCTTTCCATGGTGTCAGGGGGGATTTTCTATAATTTTCAATAATGTCCTGGAATGATACACCTTCCTCTTTAAGGCTGCCATTAGCATGGCAGGAGGGAATGACATGCTTTCTTGAGGCACATCATTCCCCCACCCCGAGCTCCAATTGAGGTCTTAAAGGGGAAAGTGGGTCATTCGTGGACATTATAGAAAAGGCCCCAATTGGAGTGGATGGTGGTGGTGCAGAATGAAATCCTTTCCCCTCCTCCACTCCAATCGGGTTCTTTAAGGTGGCGGGGGGATAACGTACTTTCTGCAGGACTCAGAAAGCTGCTTCCCCCCCACACACACTAGGTGTCCTCTTTTTTGGTTTCCCAAATATGGTCACCCTACCAGATACAAAAGAGAGGAGGGCACGTGCACCTTCAACTATTGCTATGAAAAGGGAATTTCACCAGATGCTGTCTGCATACAAATGACACCTGCTGAAAATCCCTTTTCTCTACAACTGTTAAAGCTACAGGAGCCCTGTCCTCCTTTTCACATGGTCACCCTATTTAATCAATATTTTATGTATTTTATTCTTAGTGTTGTTCTCTGCCTCGATCAGGATGGAGAGGCGGGTAAGAAATAAAATGATGATGATGATGATGATGATGATGATGATGATGTAAGACATAAGTGCAACAGCACCCTCCCGCCCATGTTCCCTGGCACCTGGCATTCAGGGGTAGACTTCCCCTATCCGTGGAAGCTCTGTTTTGCTATCTAGACTGAGAACCAGAGCTACTGCAGAGAGAAGTGTGTCTCCCCCGCTCCCCCTAGAACAATCATCCTCCATATGGCAAAGACCTTATTTCTCAGGAAGGATTTGGATTATAACATGTGCCAACTCTAGATTTTATTCTGCCGCTGGCTTTTAACACTGATGCTTCTTTCTTTTCTTTTTCCTTTGGTGTGTGCCTGTGCACACGTATGTGCCTGTGTGCACTCTTTGTACAGCCATCGTTTTTGTTAGAACATCTGCCTCACTTTGGCTTATCCTAAAACTTTTTTGATGAGGATCCTGAAAAAGTCAAGACTGGTGCCATTCAAGGTTCCGTCCCTTGGTCACTCTGCGGTGTGACGGACGGTTGGGGAATGGTTCTTTCTCCGTGAGCCCCTGCCAAAGGAAGTGAGGCAGGTGGCTACCAGGAGCAGGGCCTTCTCTGCTGTGGCACCCCGGCTGTGGAATGAGCTCCCTAAGGAGGTTTGCTTGGCACCTACATTATATGCTTTTAGACGCCAGGTGAAGACCTTTTTATTCTCCCAGCATTTAAACAGTCTATAAATAAATTTTAACTTGATGTTTTAAAGTTGTAATTTTGCATTGCTGCTGTTTTTATCTCGTTGAGCTTTTATATTGTATTTTATATTGGGGTCTTATACTGTTGTTTTATACTTTGAATGTTTTTAAATTTTGTGAACCGCCCACAGAGCTCTGGCTATTGGGCGGTATAGAAATGTAATAAATAAATAAATAAATAAATTCTTTACTTAAAGGGAGAGGAAAAGATGGGAGGGAGCTAGCTAAATAACTTTGGCTAACACAGGATGGGGGGGGGAGTTTCTCCCATCCCATTTGCAAAGACCCCAGCAAGAGAGAGGTCCTTTCCATTAGAACAGACCAGCCTTCTCCAATCTGGTGCCCTCTAAATGCCTTGGACTGCAACTCCCATCATTCCCAGCCAGCATGGGACTTGCAGTCCTACACATCTTGGATAGACAAATCAACAGGTTTCTCCAGAGCTGCTCCCTTAAATTTTATTTATTTATTTATTATATTTTTATACCGCCCAATAGCCGAAGCTCTCTGGGCGGTTCACAAAAATTAAAACCATAATAAAACAACCAACTGTCTAAAAACACAAATACAAAATACAGTATAAAAAGCACAACCAGGATAAAACCACACAGCAGAAATTGATATAAGGTTAAAATACAGAATTAGAACGGTGAAATTTAAATTTAAGTTGAAATTAAGTGTTAAACTACCGAGAGAATAAAAAGGTCGAAAGGAGTACAGTGTAGGCGCCAGGCGGACCTCTCTGGGGAGCTCATTCCACAACCGGGGTGCCACAGCGGAGAAGGCCCTCCTTCTAGTAGCCACCTGCCTCGCTTCCTTTGGCAGGAGCTCACGGAGAAGGGCCCCTGTAGATGATCTTAAGGTCCGGGCAGGTACATATGGGAGGAGGCGTTCCTTCAAATAACCTGGCCCCAAACCGTTTAGGGCTTTGAATGTCAATACCAGCACTTTGAATCGGGCCTGGACCTGAACTGGCAGCCAATGAATCTGGAAAAGGACTGGTGTGATGTGGTCTCGTCGGTCAGTCCCTATTAGTAACCGTGCTGCCCTGTTTTGTACCAGCTAAAGTTTCCAGACCATTTTCAAAGGCAGCCCCATGTATAACACATAGCAGTAATCCAAACGAGAGGTTATCAGAGCATGGATAACTGTAGCTAAGCTATCTCTGTCCAGATAAGGGCGCAGCTGGTATATCAGCCTGAGCTGATAAAAGGTGCACCTGTGCCTCAAGTGACAGTTCCGGATCCAAGAGCACCCCCAAACTACATCTTTTGCTAGAAGAGATGTCAGGGATTGAATCAGGGACCTTGTGGAGAAGGCTATCAGTGGCTATTAGTCCTAGTGGCTAAATGCTATCTCCAGTATCAGAGGCAGTGTGCCTATGTACACCAGTTGCTGGGGAACATGGGTGGGAGGCTGCAGTGGCACCATGTTCTGCTTGTGGATCCCTGGTCGATAGCTGTTTGACCACTGTGTGAACAGAATGATGGACTAGATCAGCGGTTCTCAACCTGTGGGTCGGGACCCCTTTGGGGGTCGAACGACCCTTTCACAGGGGTCGCCTAAGACCATCGGAAAACACATATTTCCGATGGTCTTAGGAACCGAGACATTTCATTTATTTGTAATTAGAAAGAAATATTTCACAATATATAATTACATATTGTTTTTGTGATCACTATGCTTTAATTATGTTCAGTTTGTAACAATGAAAATACATCCTGCATATCAGATATTTACATTACGATTCATAACAGTAGCAAAATTACAGTTATGAAGTAGCAACGAAAATAATTTTATGGTTGGGGGGTCACCACAACATGAGGAACTGTATTAAAGGGTCGCAGCATTAGGAAGGTTGAGAACCACTGGACTAGATGGACCCTTGGTCTGATCCAGCATCAGGGCTCTTCTGATGTTCTTATGACCTCCTCCATTCATCAGGAAGGCTTTTGTTGCAATGGCCCCTTCACCCGTCCTCCCGGCTTTGTTCCAAGGCCAGCAGGGGGAAATAGGTAGCAGAGCAGGAGAAAGAACACTAAACGGAATTATTCAGCCATACTTTTTGCAATAACAGCAGTGCCCTAGATTAATTTGGGTAGCGTGGGGGAGGGAGTGTTCTCCGGCACACTTCTCTGGCATCACGCTGCACAGCGCTTTGTCAGAATCACCCACACGCCCGTTACCCAGGAGCACTGGCATCAATGTGTGGGTCGATGCAAAAATGTTCCTGCACCCACAGATCCTTTTATGGGTCTGGCAAGGGGGCGGGGAGGGACACATCACCATGGAATCCGTTTGAGAAAGCACCTCGAGGTAAGGAAATAAAAAAGGATCTCCCTTTACACACACACACACACACACACACACACAAATGAAGGGTCCACCATCCCGCCTGCCGGCATTGCGTTCCCTCTATCGCCAGAGTGGAAGGCAAGAGCAGATCCAGTGACAGCCAAAACAGTGCCATCCACACACAAGAAGGAAGTACTGGCCAGTTTGGGGGAACTGTAAGGCTTGCTAAAGTAGGGGAAAAAATGGTTCTGGGGAAAAGAACCCAAACAGCCCAATGAGCAAGGTCTGTAGCTGTGGAATGCAATCAGTTGTGCAGCCAATTAATTTTAGAACCTGGTGTAAACAGGCAGTACGCCTATATTCCCAGTTGCTGGGGAACATGGGTGGGAGGGTGCTGTTGCACTGTGTGTCCTGCTTGTACGTCCCTGGTCAAGAGCTGCTTGGCCACTGTGTGAACACTGTGTGGACACTGTTGGGCTAGTCAGCCTTCCTCAACCTGGGGCGCTCCAGATGTGTTGGACTACAACTCCCAGAATGCCCCAGCCAGCTGGCTGGGGCATTCTGGGAGATGCAGTCCAACACATCTGGAGCGCCCCAGGTTGAGGAAGGCTGGGCTAGATGAATCCCAGCCTCAGGGCACTTATGTTCTTATGGACTTAATTGCCTTGGGAGGAGGGCATTGAATGGCCATATACATGCCTAGCCAGCTATCCCCTGACTACACATATATATGATGTGGCTACCCAGAGAGCTTCGGCTATTGGGCGGTATAGAAATGTAATAAATAAATAAATAAATAAATAAATAAATAAATAAATAAAATAAATATCACCATCAGTAGCCTCAGGGGGGCCATCATGTGCCTTCCGGCCTGGTGCTGACACTGGGCCTGTTAGGCCCTGTCTTTATCAGCTGCTGCTTTCTGGGCTGGGATCATTGGGGGTGTCCCCTAGGGATTGGCTTTGAGGCCCAGTCTTCGGCGCATCACTGATGACTATTGGGTGGGACAGTGGGGGATAGGAAAGCGGGAATCTCTTCCAATTTAAGGAGCCAAAAGACTCCTCGCTGCTTTTGCTGCAACAACTTTAGGGTGCTTTAGGGTGGATTCCTGCATTGAGCAGGGGGTTGGACTCGATGACCTTGTAGGCCCCTTCCAACTCTGAGATTCTATGATTCTATGATTCTATGAACTAGCAAGGCTACCTCTTGATTTATTCAAGAGGCAGCTGGACAGCCACCTGTCAGGTATGCTTTAGGGTGGATTCCTGCAATGAGCAGGGGGTTGGACTCGATGGCCTTTTAGGCACCTTCCAACTCTGCTATTCTATTATTTATTTATTTATTTATTTATTTATTACATTTTTATACCGCCCAATAGCCGAAGCTCTCTGGGCAGTTCACAAAAATTAAAGCCACAATAAAACAACCAACAGGTTAAAAACACAAATACAAAATACAGTATAAACCAGGATAAAACCACGCAGCAAAATTGATATAAGATTAAAACACAGAGTTAGAACTGTAAAATTTAAATTTAAGTTAAAATTAAGTGTTAAAATACTGAGAAAATAAAAAGGTCTTCAGTTGGCAACGCAAAGGGTACAGTGTAGGCGCTATGGTTCTATGATTCTATTTACAAGACGTAGAGACTGTTCTACATCCATTAAAACGGTGAGCAATAAAAAGTGGTCAGCAAGTGGTGAGCAATAAAAAGGGGAGAAAATTATCATCAGCAGATTGTACTGTGGCTGTTTGGTCAAGGAAGGCTGGTTTCATTAAAAATGTGTTCAGTGGGCACTTGTGTTGATCCGCAGCCCTGACTTTGTCAGGATCCTCATCAAAAAATATTTAGGATAAGCCAACGTGAGACAAAGCCACAAATGGATCAGTTCAACAGTTTATTGATTATTTGTGTGATATTAAATGGGTGCAGAAATAAAGCAAGGCAAAGAAGCTACAAGTCCCCTTGCACTGACCAGAGCTGGCAACTCCCCCCACAGGCATGCATGTATCTGGGTCCCAATCAAGAAACCCGGGACGCCTCTCCTGGAGCAATGATCAACTCTCCAAGTTGGTATGTGCCACCTGACTGTCCCTTGGCATGGCTTAAATCAGCCTTCCTCAACCTGGGGCGCTCCAGATGTGTTGGACTGCATCTCCCAGAATGCCCCAGCCAGCTGGCTGGGGCATTCTGGGAGTTGTAGTCCAACACATCTGGAGCGCCCCAGGTTGAGGAAGGCTGGCTTAAATGATGCTTATGTACCCTTACATGCCCTCGTGGATGCCTAGAGCATCACCGTCAGAGCAATGAACTAGTCTAGAAAGACGCCCCCAATGTTCCAAACTGGAGAAAGCTTCCCGGTCTTCAAAGAGACATATCTGAGAGAACAGAACAACCTGGCAAGAACCAGAAACCTCTGCATTTGTTGGCATGTAAAACCGCCCTTGCCTGGCACCAGCTTTTGCATGGGAGGCAGCCCACAGAATTATCTAGAAGCTCCTTTCTATACTAAGTTCGGGCCTCTATCCATTTGTTAAACTGTGTAGACCATGGGGCTGTCTTCATGGCACCAACTGCAAGTCACACACATGGAAGGAAGCAGCACAGGGCTTTCCAGCAGACACGTTCTAATGAGACTTAGGCCGTAGCTAGACCTAAGGTTTATCCCAGGATCATCCCGGGTTCATCCCTGCCTGAGCACTGGATGCCCTGTGTGGCCCCAGGACAATCCTGCGATAAACCTTAGGTCTAGCTACGGCCTTACACCCGCTTATAAGGAATCTGTTGACATTAGCAATAGAGCGTCTGTGGCTACGTAAGGCGATTCTTACTCAAGAAAGGAGGTAACCTCCACGTTAGATTACTGCAATGCACTCTACGTAGGGCTGCTTTTGAAGACGGTTCGGAAGCTGCAGCTCGTGCAAAATTCAGTGGCCAGATTGATTTCAGGAACCAGAAGGTTTGACCATATAACACCTGCTCTGGTCCGCTTGCACTGGCTGCCTGTATGTTTCTGAGCCCAATTCAAGGTGCTGGTTTTGACCTATAAAGCCTCACACGGCTTGGGACCACAATACCTGACGGAACGCCTCTCCCGACGTGAATATACCCGGTCACTACGTTCAACATCTAAGGGCCTCCTCCGGGTGCCTACTCCGAGAGAGGCTCGGAGTGTGGCAACGAGGGACAGGGCCTTTTCGGTGGTGACCCCTAGACTATGGAACGATCTCCCTGACGAGGCTCGCCTGGCGCCAACGCTGCTATCTTTCCGGCGCCAGGTTAAGACTTTCCTCTTTGCCCAGGCATATGGCGGCACATCTTAATCACCCACATGTTTCGTTTTTTAACAGTTTTTAATGCTTTATGTGTGTATGTTCTGTGTTTTAGAATTTTAAATTTTGTATACTCATTTTTATTAGAATTTCTGTAAACCACCCAGAGAGCCCTGGCTATGGGAGCGGTATATAAGTGCAATAAATAAATAAAATAAAATAAATAAAATCTACACCACTGAAGAGGGTAACTCCACAGTGGCACATTTATTGAGGTTGAAACAGATACAAATGCACAAGCTAGTTTGGGGGAAATTAGCTGAGCAAGTGGAGGCTTAGAAGTAGTTTCAAGACTGAAAAATAGACTTTCTGAGACTTAAGAGTATGCACACACAGCAGGGGAAAGAGTAGAGGGAGTCTTTAAAGGCAATATACCTTTCCTTGGGCTGGAGCCCTTTCCTGTAGACATGAACTGGGGGAGTGTTAAATTTGTGGACCAAGGTCAGCAAATTACATTACGTAATCCTGAGGAGGGATAAGGACAAAAGTGTCCCTAGCAAAACCTTTAGTTTCCACGACTTGTAGCAGCTACAAAATCTGGAAATAGGAGTAGCTGAGGTTTCTACATGAAATGTTTCAGTAATGCATGGGTATTGTTCCTGTTTTGTTATTTTTTAAAAAAAAAAAACCCAGTATATTTTATTATAACTCCTGACAAAGGATGATACATCCGAAACGTTGAGCAGAGCATTTTTGGATTTAAAGAATGAAATAGTTTTTAACACGTTTAGCAAGCACAAGAGTTGATTTCTCTTTTTAGCATCCACGCTTATTGGTGCGTTTTTCCCCCTACTTCGGCATACATGTACATACATGTACATCAGCTATCCCCTGACTACACATGGATGATAATGATGATGATGATGATGATGATGATGATGATGATGATGATGAGGCAACCACCATCATTAGTCCCTGGGGCCCCATCATGTCACTGCTGGCCTGCTGCTGACACTGGGGCTGTTAACCCCTGTCTCTATCAGCTGCTGCCTTCTGGGCTGGGGGTCATTGGGGGGTGGCGGCTCTGAGGTCCAGCCCTCAGTGCACCACTGCTATTGGGCAGGACAGGGGGGATAGGAAACCCGGAATCTCTTCCTCTTTAAGGAACCCAAAGACTCCTTGTTGTTTTGCTGCACCAACTAGCAAGGCTAGCTCTTGATTTACTTACAAGACGTAGAGACTGTTCTACAGCCATTAAAATGGTGAGCAATAAAAAGCGGTGAGCAATAAAAAGAGGAGAAAATTATCATCAGCAGATTGTACTGTGGCTGGTTGGTCAGGGAAGGCTCCACACCTTCAGCTCTTTGCCCCAGGTGGCTCCAAATTGGCGGCTGCATCGTATAACTGACGCAGCACGGATTCATAGAATCAAAGAACAGCAGAGTTGGAAGGGGCCTACAAGGCCATTGAGTCCAACCCCCTGCTCAATGCAGGAATCCACTCCAGGAATCCACCCCAGGGCAAAGACAAGGTATAGAGCCCCCATGACTGTGGAAACTCACCGTACTCTTTCAGAGAGACTGAAAGAACTGGGCATGTTTAGCCTGGAGAAGAGAAGATTGAGGGGAGACATGAGAGCACTCTTCAAATACTTGAAATGTTGTCATGCAAAGGAGGGCCAGGATCTCTTCTCGATCCTCCCAGAGTGCAGGACACGGAATAACAGGCTCAAGTTAAAGAAAGCCATATTCCAGCTGGACATCAGGAAAAACTTCCTGACTGTTAGAGCAGTGCGACAATGGAATCAGTTCCCTAGGGAGGTTGTGGGCTCTCCCACACTAGAGGCCTTCAAGAGGCAGCTGGACAACCATCTGTCGGGGATGCTTTAGGGTGGATTCCTGCATTGAGCAGGGGGTTGGACTCGATGGCCTTATAGGCCCCTTCCAACTCTGCTATTCTATGATTCTTATATTCCTCGCCATGTCCTCCTGTGTAACCCAACCCAACACAGCACCGAAACCAAAATGATGCTGGTGCCTGCCTGACATCCACAGGTGGGGAATTCCACAGGGAAGGAGCCAAAGACATAGGAAGCTGCCGGCTTAATTAAAGGCAGGATCACTCTGGAGGAGTCCCGGACCCATTAAACATATGTGTGCAGTCTCATTTAAAATGAAAAGTGCTTCATCCTCATCCCTGAATGATCACAGCCAGCCCAGGGCTATCAGAAGTTAGGGAGCGAGGCTGCCAAGCTGCCTTGAGTTCCCAAGCATTTCATTTCAGTAAACAGGTCCTCCGAGTCTTTTCTACTCACATTATTTTTCTGCAGAGAGCAGGCAGTGTTTTAACATTCTGCCCTTTTACTGCCATCTTCTGGCCGACAGAGAAACTAAAATGTGGGCCCCAAGGGGGAAGCAAACCCACTGGCATGGCGGCTCCCGCCTGAAATCCCAGGTCAGGTAGCAAAAATGCTGAACTGAAGAATTTCAACAAAACCAGAACCAAGGAGGTGTCTATATGATGCCACCTTGGAAAGCCGTCAACTAGGGTGACCATATGGAAAGGAGGAGAGGGCTCCTGTACCTTTAACAGTTGTATAGAAAAGGAAATTTCAGCAGTTGTCATTTGTATGCATACAACACCTAGTAAAATTCCCTCTTCATCACAACAGTTAAAGCTACAAGAGCCCTGCCCTCTTGACCGGATACAAAAGATGGCAGAGCTCCTGCAGCTTTCACTGTTGTGATGAAGAAGGAATTTCACCAGGTGCTGCGTGCATACAAATGGCACCTGCTGAAATTCCCTTTTCTGTACAACTGTTCAAGATACAGGAGCCCTGTCCTCCTTTCCATAGGGTCACCATAATGTCAGCTCAAAAGTCTGCAGCGTCACTGGGGTGAGGCTAAACCAATAAAGGGGCAGCAGGAAGCGTGGCACTTCAGCTGGGAAAGCATGCCTTCCTGACCTGCGTTCCCCTGCTTTCCCATCCCAACAGCAACAAAAGGCAGCCTCTCTCTCCAGCTATATGGAGCTTTTTCACAATGCCCATGGACAATCCGGAGCAAAGGTAGAAGTCGCCATAAATCGGCACTTTAAATCCCAATGTGGCAGCGAGATGGCGGCTGCGTCATTTAAACAACGCAGCGCCACTGCGCAGCCGCGATGGGGTTAAAAGACTGCCTACACACACACACACACACACACACACACACACACACACCCCCCAAGCAAAAATGCTCCCCCTCAAAGGCAGCTATTTTTTGCACATGGGCTAGCTGAGTGCTGCCATCTTCTGGCAAAAGGGAAGGAGTCCAGGGCCGTGTTTAATAAGGAAGTCAAACAGCACACAGTGGCTCCGGCCTGTAACACCAGATTCTAGGACAAAGGGGTGTCAGGCTCTTCCTGCCAGGAACTAATGCAATAAATAAAAATGCAATAAATAAATAAGTCTTAGGAGACGGCCGTAGCAATCTGAGGAACCCAGGTGGGGCCATATTTGGCTCTCAGGTTGTACCCACAGGTGCTAGAGAGGCGGAAGCTGATGAACCACTTTTGCTCAGTGGTTCTAGGCTGTCCTGGGCTGTGCCAAATGTAGTGGAGGCTAGTGACTCTGATGTTGGTGTGTGTGTGTGTGTGTGTGTGTGTGAATCCACTTCAGGTTTCACACGGAACCTGCTGAAATTCTAAAGCAGCTATACAAGGTGCAAAGCATTAGAGTTTTGACTGGTTCTGACTAAAACCTGGAGTGGATTTACTGCCCCAGGTGAAACTGCAGAGGCTGGAGCAGTGGTGGGCTTGCACCTGTGAGTAGATGGTGCTGCAATGCAGCCTCAGACAGAGAGAGAGAGAGTATAAAGTAATGTGTAAAGTAAGTGTCTCTCTGAGCATGTACAAAGTGCCACTCATCATCTTTGAACACCAAGATCCAGGCCAGATCTACACCAAACAGGATATTGCACTATAAAAGTAGTATGGAAGCGGTATATAAAAGGCAGGAGCCACACCAAGCAGGATATAGCAGTATGAAAGCAGTCTACAGTACGTGTCAACGGGCCCCAACAGTTGTCAGAGCACTTCAATACTGCTATAAAGCAGTCGTGTGGCTCCTGCCTCTTATATATCGCCTTCATAGTGCAATATCCTGCTTGGTAGGGTGACCATATGAAAAGGAGGACAGGGCTCCTGTATCTTTAACAGTAAAGTGGAAAAGGGAATTTCAGCAGGTGTCAATTAAAGAGAGTGAAATTCCCTCTTCATCACAGCAGTTAAAGTTACACTAGCTATAGTAGAGTGGCCAGATACAAAAGAGGGCAGGGCTTCTGCAGCTTTAACTGTTGTGATGAAGAGGGAATTTCACCCTCTTCAATTGACACCTGCTGAAATTCCCTTTTCTATATTACTGTTAAAGATACAGGAGCCCTGTCCTCCTTTTCATATGGTCACCCTACTGCTTGGTGTAGATCTGGCCCCAGTCTGCGTTGCAGTGACGAGTTTCCAGGCTGGCTAGAGCTCCAGTAAGTTTCCTTTTGGAAATAATTAATAATTCTTGGCTGGAGACATTGTAGCTATTTTCAGGGAGTTGGAAGCATCATTGTGAAAGGGGGTTATAGCTGCTCACGGGTGTGTGTGCAAACTCGTCACACTTTTATCTAACGGAAAATTCACTTTGCAGGGCTGTGTGTTCGTCTGAGCAGAGGAAAACCTTCCGAACCTAACTGAGTGGAGCGAATCGCGAGACAAAAGAAGTGTGTGTGTGTGTGCAGGGCCGGCGCTTCCATAGAGGCCAGTTAGGCGGCCACCTAGAGCGCCAAGATAAGGGGGCGCCGAACGGCACTCCAGGAAGTCGCTCTCCCACTCCCAGAGCCGCTCTGGCAGAGTGAGGGCAGCTTCCAGGCGCGCCGTTCCGAAGCCTTCCGCCCCGCCCCTCAGCGTCCCTGGCTTGGCTTCAGCTGGGCACCTGCCCAGCAGCCGAAGCCAACCTGGGACACTGGGGGGTGGGGGTGGGCGGCTCCACGTTCTGACGTCTGGCACGCGCCAAAAGTCAGAACGTGGAGCCATCTGACCGTCCTCCCCCAGCTTCCTGGCTTGGCTTCGGCTGGGCCCTCCCAGCCAAAGCCAAGCCAGGACGCGGGGGGGGGGCACGGCGAACGGACGGAATTGGAGCTACCCGCCCACCCCACCACAGCGTCCCGCCAAGCCAGGAGGACTTCGGGCGAGGGACAGGGGATACGGTGGGGTGGGGTGGGGTGTGGGGTGAAAGCAGCTCACCTTGCCTAGGGCGCAAAAAAGCCTGGCACTGGCCCTGTGTGCATTTGTATGCATTTGTGTGTGTGTGTGTGTGTGTGTGTGCATTCTATGAAAGCAAAGCCTACTCCAGACTTCTTCAACCTGGTGCCCCTAGGGAATGCTGGGAGTTGAAGTCCAACACATCTGGAGGGAACCCAGCTGAGGCAGGCTTGCCTGTACTTTTCGATTCCCTTAAAAGGTGGTGCCAGCCAGGGGCGTAATTACAGGGTGGGGGCAGGGGTGCGCGAGGCCCCTCTGTCCAACAGGCAATGTCCAACCAGGTAACATCGGTAAGTTTACAGCCTGGCTGGCAGATTCCTCAGTCAGTCTCCAGTTGTCTGTATTGTTATGTGTTCGGGGGTCAGTCTAAATTGCCTCCAAGGAAACCCTGCTTCCTCCTCAGCTGCCCAGCAGATCTCTTTGCAAGACAAAAGCCGGACTCCTTTTGTCTCAGGTTCAACCTTCCCTAGATTCATTTCCTCCTGCCCCCTCCAGCCTTATAGGACAAAATGTTGGCCATTTAGGAACTACAGTGAATGTGGTGGTGGTAGTGGTAGTAGTGGTCTTTTAAATATGTCTGAACAATATACACACAATATATACAATTTATTGTTTTACTATGTACAGTACCATGTGCATTGATGGTGCTAAATAATAATAATAACAACAACAACAACAACAACAACACAATGGTACAATCCAGCTACTATTAAACACTTTTAGCTACCTAAACTTATGCATGTTTACTTAGAAGTAATTTTCGGAGAGCTCACTGGGACTTACTTAATTATAATTTTGGAATTGTTGTAGATCACAAGCTGAATAGGAGCCAACAGTGCGATATGGCTGCAAGAAAGGCCAATGCTATTTTGGGCTGCATTAATAGACGTATAGCTTCCAAATTGCGTGAGGTCCTGGTTCCTCTCTATTCGGCCCTGGTTAGGCCTCATCTCGAGTATTGCGTCCAGTTCTGGGCTCCACAATTCAAGAAGGACACAGACAAGCTGGAGCGTGTTCAGAGGAGGGCAACCAGGATGATCAGGGGTCTGGAAACAAAGCCCTATGAGGAGAGACTGAAAGAACTGGGCATGTTTAGCCTGGAGAAGAGAGAAGGGAAGATTGAGGGGAGACATGATAGCACTCTTCAAATCCTTAAAAGGTTGTCACACAGAGGAGGACCAGGATCTCTTCTCGATCCTCCCAGAGTGCAGGACACGGAATAACAGGCTCAAGTTAAAGGAAGCCAGATTCCAGCTGGACATCAGGAAAAACTTCCTGACTGTTAGAGCAGTATGACAATGGAATCAGTTACCTAGGGCTCTCCCACACTAAAGGCCTTCAAGAGGCAGCTGGACAACCCTCTGTCAGGGATGCTTTAGGGTGGATTCCTGCATTGAGCAGGGGGTTGGACTCGATGGCCTTGCAGGCCCCTTCCAACTCTGCTATTCTATGATTCTATACTGGGCTAGATAGACCAAGTGTCTGACTCAGTATAAGGCAGGTTCTGATGTTCCTATGATCAAGCTGGTTTGGCTTTTTCCTCAACATGAATATTCAGCGTAGGTGTATGGAACTATATGGTAATTCTAAGTGGAAGTTTGCCCAATGATTGCATTCTATTTATAGGCACGTGCATTCTGTAGAGAACCTTGAAGAATTAGAAGCAGGGGTTCTACTACTCAGCCATGGCCCCTCGCAGTTTAGTCCATTCTGCATATAGCATGTTGGAGAGAGGCTGAGAAAATGCCATACAACAATCCTGCAATGTATTCTAGTTCTATTATTACCCTACTGCATGTTGGAGATCAGACGAAGACAGCTTACAACAACCCTGCAGTGTTGCCTAATACTATTACTCACACATTGCCAGTTGGGGCTCCCTAACAGGATGCATTGGACTGCACCTGCTCAAAGGCTTGATCTTGTATGCCTGTGTAATGTGGATCAAAACAGATTATAAACATGCTACTGCCACATCACCAAGCAGGATTTTGCTTCTTCATTTGCAGCTTCCAAATCACGTGAGGTACTGGTTCCTCTCTATTCGGCCCTGGTTAGGCCTCATCTAGAGTCTTGCGTCCAGTTCTGGGCTCCACAATTCAAGAAGGACGCAGACAAGCTGGAGCGGGTTCAGAGGAGGGCAACCAGGATGATCAGGGGTCTGGAAACAAAGCCCTAGGAAGAGAGACTGAAAGAACTGGGCCTGTTTAGCCTGGAGAAGAGAAGATGGAGGGGAGACATGATAGCACTCTTCAAATACTTAAAAGGTTGTCCCACAGAGGAGGGCCAGAATCTCTTCTCGATCCTCCCAGGGTGCAGGACACAGAATAACGGGCTCAAGTTAAAGGAAGCCAGATTCCAGCTGGACATCAGGAAAAACTTCCTGACTGTTAGAGCAGTACAACAATGGAATCAGTTACCTACGGAGGTCGTGGGCTCTCCCACACTAGAGGCCTTCAAGAGGCAGCTGGACAACCATCTGTCAGGGATGCTTTAGGGTGGATTCCTGCATTGAGCAGGGGGTTGGACTCGATGGCCTTGTAGGCCCCTTCCAACTCTGCTATTCTATGATTCTATGATTCATGAGTTTTTGCAAGATTCAAGCTGTAAGTACAGTATTGTGCCGTTACGTCAGTTCACATTGCATCCACCATGACAATATTCTGCCTTTCTCCTTTGGGGGCAGTTCCCAATTGTTAAAAGATGATTCCAGACGAACAAAAAATACAATTCACACAGAAAAACAAAGTATGTTTACGTGTGAGGTTGAGATCCTCTACAGGCTTCCTTGGGAACACAAATCTCAAGTGTACATTTGTGTTACAATGAAGTAAGGCCATAGCTTCCTTGGCGGACATTAAGGGTGTCTAATATACCAGGGTTGCAGAAATAGATGAAAAGCATTGGTGGGGGAGAGAGAGATGTTACCTGTGTGCTTTTCAACCGAAGTAACACACCTGGTGCCGTTTGAAAGGGCCCCCATAAGATTGTCCAGTCCAGGTGCTCTAAAACTACATAGGTGCTCCACTGGTTCCTTGGTTCCCTTCCAGGGACTGGCCGGCGAGACCACATCACGCCAGTCCTTTTCCAGCTTCATTGGCTGCCAGTCCAGGTCTGGGCCCAATTCAAAGTGCTGGTATTAACATTTAAAGCCCTAAACAGCTTGGGGCCAGGCTATCTGAAGGAACGCCTTCTCCCATATGTACCTGCCCGGACCCTAAAGTCATCCTCAGGGGTCCTTCTCCATGAGCCCCTGCCAAAGAAAGTGAGGCAGGTGGCTACCAGGAGGAGCAGGGCCTTCTCTGTTGTGGCACCCCGGCTGTGGAATGAGCTCCTTAAGGAGGTTCGCTTGGCACCTACACTATATGCTTTTAGACGCCAGGTGAAGACCTTTTTATTCTCCCAGCATTTTAACAGTCTATGAATAAATTTTAACTTGGTGTTTTAAATTTGTAATTTTGCATTGCTGCTGTTTTCATCTGGTTGAACTTTTATATTGTATTTTATATTATGGTTTTATACTGTTGTTTTATACTTTGAATGTTTTAATTTTTGTGAACTGCCCAGAGAGCTCCGGCTATTGGGCGGTATAGTAATGTAATAAATAAATAAATAAATAAAATACAGAGTTGGAAAGGACCTCTAAGGCCATCGAGTCCAACCCCCTGCTTAATGCAGGAATCCACCCTAAAGCATCCCTGACAGATAGATAAAACCATTATGATCTCATGCGCCTCAGTTTTCCAATCCATGCTTACTCTGGCGTAAATAGGGCCCTAGCTCCCCGGGGCGGACATTAATTCAAAGTGCTGGTATTAACATTCAAAGCCCTAAACAGCTTGGGGCCAGGTTATTTGAAGGAACGCCTCCTCCCATATGTGCCTGCCCGGACCTTAAGATCATCCACAGGGGCCCTTCTCCGTGAGCCCCTGCCAAAGGAAGTGAGACAGGTGGCTACTAGGAGCAGGGCTTTCTCTGCTGTGGCACCCTGGCTGTGGAACGAGCTCCCCAGAGAGGTTCGCTTGGCGCCTACATTATTTTCCTTTCGTCACCAGCTGAAGACCTTTTTATTTTCCCAGCATTTTAACACCTAATTTAACTTAAATTTAAACTCTGCTATTTTAATTTCATGTTTTAACCTACATTAATTTCTGCTGTGTGGTTTCATCCTGGTCGTGCTTTTTATATTGTATTTTGTATTTGTGTTTTTAAATTGTTGGTTGTTTTATTATGCTCTTCATGGTTTTAATTTTTGTGAACCGCGCAGAGAGCTTCGGCTATTGGGCGGTATAGAAATGAAATAAATAATAATAATAATTAACGGTGCAATCCTGCCCTGCGCGTGGTTAGACAGAACAACAGCCCTATAACACCGAGCATGCCAGGGTGTTGTACTGGGGCATGCTGGGCGTTGTAGGACTTTTGTTTCTTGTCTAAACAAGACTAGGGTTAGAACGTCGTGGCACGGACATCCCAGGGGGGGAGGGGAAGTCCTACAACTCCCGTCATGCCCCAACAAGCAGGACTTCCCCCCCCACACCGGATTGGAACAACGTGGTACCGACTTCCGAGGGAGACGCGCGCCGCTGATTGGCTACCGCTTGCCGTCGTGGGCGTGGCGCCGGCGCCGCCGGCTCCTGGGTCTGGTTCTTGCGCCAGTTGGCCTCCCCCGCCCTAAGGCGCGCGCGCGCGAGAGAGGCCTGGAGGCGGCGCGTGAGGCGGGGCCAGGGCGTGGCTGGGCCGGGAGCTGAGGGAGGCAGGCAGGCCGGCCGGCTTCGCGCGTGTGGCGCCGCCGCCGCCGCCGCCTGCCGGACCTTTTTTTCTCCTCAGCCGTCGCGGCATGGAGAGCCCTGAGGAGGAGGAGGAGGCCGCCGTCGCCGCCGCCTCCGCCCTGCGCAGCCCCCGCGTGGGCGGCTTCCACAAGCGGCGGGGCGGCGGCGGCGGCGCTTCGGAGGGCCCGCCGCTGGCCGACTCTGAGGCGAAGGCAGTAGAAGCGGACGGGAAGCCGCCGCCGCCAACCGCCCTGTCATCGTCGTCGGGCTCTGAGGAACTGGCGGCCGGGGCGGAGCTGGCCGAAGGGCCGCTGCCGCACCGCCGCCCGCCTCACCGCCACCCGGCGGCGGCGTCTCCCCTTCAGCGGCGGCGGCGGCGCCGCGGCCACCGCAGCAGCCGCCTGCTGCTGCTCGACCCCGGCGGCGGCGCGCTCATGGACGCGGCGGGCGGCGGCGCCGTGCTGTACTCGGCGCTGGGCCGCGAGGAGGAGGAGGCGGAGGAGGGCGACGACGACGACGACGACCTCGACGAGGAGGAAGACGACGACGACGACGACGAGAGGCAGGACTTGGGCGGCGGCGGCGGCGGGCTGGGCAGCAGCGAGAGCGCCGGCAGCGGCTTCTCGTTGCCCGGCGGCGGCGGCGGCGGCGGGCCGGAGCCCCGCAAGCGCGCGCGAGCGACGGGCAGCGGCGGCGGGCTGAGCGGCCGCGCCTCCTCCGCCTCCTCGGTGGGCGCCCGCGGCTACGAGGTGGTGCGCGAGCTGGGCCCGGAGGAGGTGCGCTGGTTCTACCGCGAGGACCGCAAGAGCTGGAAGCCCTTCATCGGCTACGACTCGCTGCGCATCGAGGTGGCCTACCGGGCCCTGCCGCTCCTGGACCCGACCGGCGACGCCCCAGGCAGCCCGGAGAACGACGACGCCCCGCCGCCGGGCACCCTGTCGCCGGAGCCGGTGTGTGTCCGCGGGGGCCTCTACGAGGTGGACGTCGCCAACGCCGAGTGCTACCCGGTCTATTGGAACCGTAAGTCGCCAACGCCGCCTCCTTCTCGTCACTCACCGCGAAACGCAGCAGCAGCAACAGCATCCTTCGGCAGCTGCCCTGCGCTTATTCTTCCCCTTTGCCTCTTACTTACGAATCCCCTCGTCGCCTCTTACTTACGAAACGGCCGAGGTGCTGGAAATCCGGGCACGCTTGCTGGGGAGTAAATCCTATGGGTTTCACTGGTGGCTGATCTCCCAGTCGACCTGCATAGGCAACGGCACATCCTTCCATGCACGTTGACTAGGGCGGCTGAGTTCCCACGACGCGCTAATCAACGGGTGGGTGGGTCATAGGAACAGGATGGGAAACAACTCTTGATTAGCATGTCCGAATAAAGTCACCCGGCGTTCACCAGAGCTTGCTGCTGTCGCCTTAGGACCGCTATGAAAGTGATAGAACTGGGCATGTTTAGCCTGGAGAAGAGAAGATTGAGGGGAGACATGAGAGCACTCTTCAAATACTTGAAAGGTTGTCGCACAGAGGAGGACCAGGATCTCTTCTCGATCCTCCCAGAGTGCAGGACACGGAATAACGGGCTCAAGTTAAAGGAAGCCAGATTCCAGCTGGACATCAGGAAAAACTTCCTGACTGTTAGAGTGGTACAACAATGGAACCAGTTACCTAGGGAGGTTGTGGGCTCTCCCACACTAGAGTCATTCAAGAGGCAGCTGGACAAGCATCTGTCAGGGATGCTTTAGGGTGGATTCCTGCATGGAGCAGGGGGTTGGACTTGATGGCCTTGTAGGCCCCTTCCAACTCTGCTATTCTATGATTCTATGAAGTTCTTTAAATGAACCATTACAAGGTTGCAACAGAAGTATTATAGACCCAGGTGAGGTTCTGTAATACTTACGTATTATTAGGTCAACATCTCCTTGATCCTTGCCCTGTTGCCCCGTTCTTTTTACTCCTCTTTCACCGCTCATTCCCTAAATACCCACCGCCACTGAGTGTTTTCTTGACCCTTCTATTTCATTCTTTGTTTCTCAAACAATAGTTACAGTTTAAGCACTTGTCAGCACTCTGTTCTGGTGTCAGGTTCTTTTCTCTCTCTCTCTCTCCCCGCCCCCTCTGGCCTACATTGCCATGAGTTTCTACCACTGCTCCCATCTAGTATAATTTTTCCTTGTTAGTTTTACTTCTCCCGGTCATGTATACCTTTGTTAATCATCTGTCTACTTTTGACAGTGCTTATGGTTACACAAGCATTCACAGAAGAAATTTATTTATTTATTACATTCCTATACTGCCCAATAGCCGGAGCTCTCTGGGCGGTTCACAAAAATTAAAACCAAAGTGTAAAACAACAGTATAAAACCATAATATAAAATACAATATAAAAGTAAATACCATATACCTGTGGCAGAGAGGTTCTGCACCTGCCCATTTTCCAGCTGGCCAACCCCAATTTTCTCTTGTGTGCTACTTCCTTGTTCCTCAAAGGCCATCATAGCTGGGCACCTTGTGGCTCTCCAGATGTTTTGGCCTACAACTCCTGTGATCTGTTACCAGTGACTGTACTGGGTAAAGCTGATGGAGGTTGTAGGCCAAAGCATCTTAAAGACCACAAATTGCCCACCCTGACTTAGTGCCTGTTTGCTTGAAGCTATAACTCTCATCCAGGCAGAAGGGGAACCTTAGTCATATACACCCACTCACTTATACTCCTGCTATTCTTGCAAAATGAAGGGTAGAAAACTTTCTATTCTGCACACGCACACTCTCTCACATACACACTAATTTCTGACTGTTTCTCATTGCAATCCTAAGGAGGTGGTTTGTATTTCCGGAAAGTATCCCACCCCATCCCCTTCTCATAACCACTGTCTCCTAATTTGGTGGGGGAGACTTGCCTGTTCTCTTTTGTGCACAACCTGTGATGGGCATGGTAGTTTGATGAGGTTTTCACTCCCACTTCCTGTGCTTTATTCTCATATTATTCTCTGGGTGTGGGAATTTGCTTCCTTGAGAAATTGGGGGCCGAAGGGGACTTATTATTGCTTTCCAGTCTGTCACCATTTAAGAGACTGGGTTTCCAGAATCTCGACTTTTCCTAGCCCTTCATGGGCCAGGAGTACTCAGAACTTACCTTTTCAAAGTTAGGACAAGTAATATTTCTCTATGCCTTCAATAACAGCATCAGCTAAGGATAGTGTGTCTCCTCTGAATGAATGCTTAGAGGCAGTAATGGGCTGGATGAGGAAAAACAAACTGAAGCTGAATCCAGACAAAACAGAGGTGCTTGCTGTCAAGGGCTCTGACCTAGGTTTGGAGGTGTGTCAGCCAGTTCTGGATGGGGCTACACTCCCCCTGAAAGACTGTGTTCGCAGTTTGGGGGTGCTCCTGGATCCGTCGCTCCAAATGACAGCCCAGATAGATGCGACGGCCAGGAGTGCCTACTATCAGCTTCGGCTGATACGCCAGCTGCGCCCCTTCTTAGAGTCAGAAGACCTAAAGACAGTAGTGCACGCGCTGGTAACCTCAAGGCTTGACTTCTGCAATGCGCTCTACATAGGGCTACCATTGTACCTAGTTCGGAAACTTCAACTAGTTCAAAATATGGCAGCCAGGTTGGTCACCAGTACACCTAGGGGTGACCACATTACACCAACATTAAAATCACTCCACTGGCTGCCAATTAGTTTCCGGGCAAAGTACAAAGTGTTGGTCATTACCTTTAAAGCCCTAAATGGTTTGGGTCCAGGTTACTTGCGGGATCGCCTTCTCCCATATAGTCCGCCCCGCACACTCAGGTCCTCTGGGGTGAACTTACTTCAGTCAGCTAAAACTAGGCTGACATCAGTTTCCCAGAGGACCTTTTCTTCTGTCGCCCCCAGATTGTGGAATGGCCTGCCGGAGGAGATTCGTAAAATTAACTCTATGTGTGATTTTAAGGCAGCTTTAAAGACTAGCCTTTTCCGGCAGGCCTATCCAGATCAATGTTAAATCATGAATTTTTAAGATGTATTGATTCCTGTTCTAATGTTGTTCCCCGCCTCGATCTAAAAGGAGAGGCGGGTAAGAAATACATTTATTATTATTATTATTATTATTATTATCTAGGGGTGAGCATATTACCCCAACATTAAAATCACTCCACTGGCTGCCGATTAGTTTCCGGGCAAAGTACAAAGTGTTGGTCACTACCTTTAAAGCCTTAAATGGTTTGGGTCCAGGTTACCTGCGGGATCGCCTTCTCCCATACAGTCTGCCCCGCACAGTCAGGTCCTCTGGGGAGAACTTACTTCAGTCAGACAAGTCTAGGCTGACATCAGTTTCCCAGAGGACCTTTTCTTCTGTCACTCCTGGATTATGGAACGGCCTGCCGGAGGAGATTCGTAATATTAACCCCCTCTGTGATTTTAAGGCAGCTTTGAAGACTAGCCTTTTCCGGCAGGCCTACCCAGATTAATGTAAAATCAAGAATTTTTAAAAGATGTGTTGATTCCTGCACTAATGTTGTTCCCCGCCTTGATCCAAAGGGAGAGGTGGGTAAGAAATATATTATTATTATTATTATTATTATTATTATTATTATTATTTCTATTTATGGTTTATTTAAGTTTAATTGTTGGTTTGCATGTCTATTTATTTATTTATTTATTACATTTTTTATACTGCCCAATAGCTGATGCTCTCTGGGCGGTTCACAGACAAATGTCTAAGACATTTTCTTTCAGTTACCTGCCAGTGGGAACTTGTAAAGGATCTGAGTTGATTAGCATTTGTCCAGCTGAGATGTGCAGCAAACCTTGACTAGAATTTTACGCAAATTGTCTTGTGAGCCAAACATTTGGCCCTTTCCAATAACTGAGGTCTTTGTAGACTTTAAGCAGGAAATTGCTTTATCCTAGAGCACCAAGTTATGTGAATTTCACCCTTGTTGTTAGGGTAACAGGTTGCTGAAAGGGAATAATTCTGTTTTGTCCCAACCTGATGCCAAGTCTAATATAGAGTATGCGGACGGGGCATGCATAATTCCATTAGTCTGCAGTATGCTTCAGGTTTGTGAGGGGAAAGTCAGTACCATCGATCATCATGACAAGAAGAAAGACGCATGACTTATGCAGACAACAGCCATAGAAAGGCAGGACGTGAGGTAACATCTTAGCTGGACATCATACACACTATCCTAACAATGAAGGAAGACCCTTTTCTTCCTTCCAGTTGCCCTTGTTATCTGTAGCATACCTCCACTTCATATATTGAGGTGGGCTATACATTTAACAAATGCATCAATGCACCATTCTTGACTTAGGCAGAAATTAACTGAAATCTTTCAGCGAACCTAGACATGAGCAACCATGTTTGTTCATTCATTTGCCCTGTTCATGTGTAAAGTGGGGGTGAGTCAGATTTTTATATCGAAAAGTGTAGGTAAGGGCAGTCAAGCTCTACTCTCCCTTGCCCCCCCTCCCTACTATCCATCATTTTAGGCACTTTGTTCCTAACCCACCAGGAGACTTGCACATCTGCCATCTTCATATAATTCCATTTAGGGATGCTCCAAGTCATGCTCAGTTTTCCAACATGTGAATAGAGTTACCATATCATAATATGGAAGAAAAATGTACATTCTTGACAGTTTGGTTTTTGTTCTACAGAGTCCTTTTGTTTCTGGACTTGTCTTCCTCTGCCTCCAGTTCTTCCTGCTGCTTCTGGCTTCTAGGATGATTCAAACATTTCAGGGACCATTTGCTGATGTTCCCTCTGGTCAATTTTCAAATAGGACGATAATTTTATGAGCAACCCAAGTTATACATAATGTTACTTTAGGAACTTTTATGCTTTCCATAAAAGTGGCCTTCCTCAAGCTGTTGCCCTGCTGATGTTTGGGACTACAGTGCTCAGTATTATGTCCATTTATCCTCTAGGAAGAGGAGACAGTGGAGTCTGATGGAGTAGTTGGGTAGTCGGGTGGCATGGATATGTGAGGGAAAGAAGCAGGAGAGAAAAATTCCCTGGTTGTGAGTGGGAGAAAGCAATACCTGTCCTAAGAGGGAGAGGGTGGGATAGGCAGAAGGCAGGAGAGACTGAAATTGATAGCCTGCTGTATTACTTCCACTTTGGAAGCAATTTTGCCTTCGCATTCAATCTGAGTGGCAGATGTTTAAAGTAACTGCATATGCTGTTCACAGAGATTTCTGAGTTTAGAAAGAGAGGTTCCCAGATGCTGGCATCAAAAGCAGCATTGTACCAACGGAAGAAATAACCATGTGACCTTGAGAAGATTAAGGGTATTGACACAAAAGCATCCCAGTAATATTAAAGTAGTAGTGACCTGATTGTCTTGGGTCGCTGTAACAGTTTACTGGACTAAAATCACAGCTAGTCTTTTGACCTCCGGTACTTTGGGGAGTGTCTTTGCAGCTAGTCCCTAGTATATCATCCATAATTGTACTTACGCACAACCTTATCTGCTCATTTGTAGGTCTATATCTTTCATTGTGTCTTGGTTCACACATAGCAACTACCTATGGGATATTTAAAACATGAGTGCTTGTAACTGTGTGGAAACAAGTGTGCATACTGGCTCCTCACCACTAGCCTGCTTCCACTTTGCAAAACAACCCTGTTCGTGGGTTATTCACTGTGACAGAAAACTGCTTCTCCCGTTCAGACCAAACCTATGCATATCCACTTGGATATAAGTCCAACACACTGTGTTCAAGGAGGCAGTGAAATTTTAATAAGTAGAATTGTGCACTGTTTCTTTAACCCTGAGCTTTCACATGTGACATGGTCATCTTCTTGCTTGGCCACCCTTCTGTTGCTCTGATTAATGCAGCTTTCCCTCGTGGTTTGCAGACATAAAAAGTTCTGGTTCCACTAAATTTAGTTTTTTGTTATCTATTTACATGATCATCTTTTATTTTATTTTGTGCAAGAGAGACATTGTTCTCTTCCAGGCTTGATATAGATTCTTTCTGCTGACACAGTAGATTCCTGTAAGTGGAGACTTCCTCCAGCATGGTATAGCAAAATAGTCTACAAATGGGTTGGATGGAATTTTACCACTGCAGTTAAATGCTTTTTACAGAAATTGTCAACATCTTAATTTTTTCAGCTACAGGGAGGATGCTAGCTGAGGATTTTGTTGTCTAATGGGTTTCAATTGCAGGCCTTTGCTGATAAGGAAATATAAAGGTGTAGGAGAGGAAGGAATATAAATAAGCAGGAATACAGTGTCATAAATTAACAATAGGCAGTATGAGTATTGAGTATTTTTGGTCATTACTCGTTATGCCACACTTTGAAGAGAAAACATAAAGCAGTTTGCAACCCACAAAATGCAATAAAATACAGAAACAAGCCCCTTTCCAGCACCATGTACATTGATGGTGCTATATAAATAAATAATAATAATAATAATAATAATAATAATTTCAGGAGGTATCCTTGAACGTGGTGCTCCTCCCACTCAACTCCAATAGGTATGGCTTATGCCTACTTTTATATTTCATCATTTTGGTTCAGTTCCGCCTATTACATCTTGTGTTTTTGTTCTCTCACTTATCTCGTGCACCTCTCACCATTTTGGGGGCCTTTCTACAAATGCTCTGCTGGTGGAAGTAAACTCCCCCAAATGGACACAATTTGTGTCTCTTCTACTTGGGCACATAGTTGACTTGTACCAGAACTGTTGGGACTTTACCAAGCAGGTGTGTAGGATCAGACTTAAGAGTGGCTCTTTCAGAAAACGCACTCCTCATGGCTAAGACCAAGGCATCCACTATTCCACACCTCTTGCAGCAACTGCTCAGCAGCTGTCAAGCAATCTAGGCGCTCCTTTAGCTCGCCGAAGGCAGCGCCTGCCAGAGGTGTGAACCTGTTTTCAGGACTGAGGGCCTTGATACCATTTCCTGGGTCTTTCGCTGCTGTGACTGCTCCAACTACACAAGCAATGCAGCTGGACTTTTCATTGCCCACTAAGACATCCAAAGACTAAAGGGCCCTCATTGTCTCATCCAGCAACACTTAAGAAAAGATTAGGCAGCTTCTTCAATTAACAGTTCCTTTCTAAAGAGTCCTCCCTACTCTTAGGCTCTGACATCGCCCAATTCTACACTAAGATGAGGCACATCTTGGATTCACTGATACTAGGGACCGAACAGGATGCACTTCCACATCAAGCTGTAGTGACTGCAGAGATCCATGCAATTGGATCTACTTCAGAAGGAGAAATTTGTGAGAGTGCCCTGGATTGTTTGCGTCCTTTTACTGACCTGCATGCCAAGGCCCTCACAATGCTGCTCCCATTCACTGTTTGTTGCCTGACATTTTCTAGAATCAAAGGAGTCTTGGTCACCCAGACAATATTGCCATCAAGATTATGACCAGCCACAGGGGTTGGTTAAAGATGTGGTTACTGTTAGAGGTGTAAAATTTTCTGGGGGGTGGGGGCGGATTTTGGTAAAATTGAAAAAGAAGCAGCACTTACATTCTAGAACTCTTTGTGGATCTAAAGTCAGTTCATTGCTTTAGGACAGCCTTCCCCAACCTGATGCCTTCAATATATCTTGGGCCAGCTCCCATCAACTCCATGTACCATGGCCAATGGTCAAGAATGCTATATATTGTAGTCCAAGGCATCTGAAAGGCACCAGGTTGGGAAGGCTGCTTTAGGAGCATAAATTATAATGACCCTGTTTGCACGATCTCTGCTGCCTCTGTTTAAGCCATGATGAGATGCAGCGTGTCGTATGCCATAGCAAACTCCTGAGTTTCTTCTAGGTAGAGAGGTTTTATTTTATTGGCAGTCATTGCCAATGTATATATTTCAGTCATTATTCTAAATAAAAATATTTCATAATCCAGAGCGCTTTAGTTTTGTTCGCGGGGGGAACAATCCTTGGAAAAGGGGCTTTCCAAATTCTCCCCCCTTTATGTTTGTTTCCTGAGCCTTCACAGCTCTAGTCTCAGTACTGCCAATCCAAATCCCCTTCATATTGTTGGAATTGCTATGTGCCCGCCCCCCACCTATACCTCAAGGGGTGAACGATATTAATAATAATAATA
The DNA here is from genome assembly GCF_023053635.1 of Elgaria multicarinata webbii. Lineage (NCBI taxonomy): Eukaryota > Metazoa > Chordata > Lepidosauria > Squamata > Anguidae > Elgaria > Elgaria multicarinata. Next base: position 179,555,252 of record NC_086172.1, on the reverse strand, counting down.
ATAATAATAATATATTTCTTACCCGCCTCTCCACGTGGATCGAGGCAGGGAACAACAGTGAATATAAAACACATTAAAAACTGATTTAAAACATAGCATACATGATTAAAACATTCTAAAAACATTCTGAACTTTCACTGGATAGGCCTGCCAGAATAGATCAGTGTTTATTGCTTTTTTAAAGGCTAAAAGACTGTCAAGATGACGAATCTCCTTCAACAGGCCATTCCACAGTCTGGGAGCAGCAGAAGAGAAGGTCCTCTGGGTAATACCCGTCAGCCTAGTTTTGGTTGACTGAAGTAGATTCTTCCCAGAGGCCCTGAGTGTGCGGGGATTGTATGGGAGAAGGCGATCCTGCAGGTAGCCTGGACCCAAACCATGTAGGGCTTTAAAGGTAATAACCAACATTTTATACTTCACCCAGAAACTAATTGGCAGCCAGTGAAGAGATTTTAAAACTGGTGTAACGTGGTCAACCCTAGGTGTACCAGTGACCAGCCTGGCTGCCATGTTTTAGACTAATTGAAGTTTCCGGACTAGGCACAAAGGTAGTCCTATGTAGAGCGCATTGCAGAAGTCGAGCCTCGAAGTTACCAGCATGTGTACTACCGTCTTTAGGTCTTCCGACTCTAGGAAGGGGCGCAGCTGGCATATCAGCCGAAGCTGATATTAGGCACTACTGGCCGTCGCATCTATCTGGGCTATCATTTGGAGCAGTGGATCCAGAAGCATTCCCAAGCTGCAAACACAGTCTTTCAGGGGGAGTGTAACCCCAACCAGAACCGGTTGACAAACCTCCAAACCCAGGTTGCAGCCTTTGACAGCTATGATGCTTGTTGCTGCCCCAGCATAAGTACTGAAACAAGTCTTGTTCACCATACTACTGAGACCGTTATCACCACTACTCTGCAACAGCTATTGTTTCAAAGGCTCCAACTCCAATTACACCTGCCTTTAACACTTACTATTTCTACTGTAGCCTCAAACCCAGTCACCTTGGTTCTGCATCTTCAGTACTGAAGTCCTTAGCTACCACTGCCGTAGTTCCTTCGGTGTTGAACCTGTGTTGCAGGCTGCGCCCTTTTCCCGTTGTGGTTTTGGTTCCAACCTTGCTGCAGATGCCCGCTCTGTTGCCCTTGTCTACACCACCACCTCGTGCTTTGGAACTGCTCTTTTAGGGTCTCAGAACTCTTTGATTGTGCTTATGAAACCGTCCATAAGCAGCATTGGTCCCATGGATTCAAAGAATATTTGCAAGACTCAGAATCAGGTTTATTTGCAGTGGTCTCCATTTTGTCTCTGGACATTGATGTTGGGGATCGGAACAGTCAAACGGTGCCACAGATGCATTCCTATTTTGCCCAGGCAATATGATTTTCTTGCTTTGTTATATGGTATGCCACATTCTAAAATTACTGTGTTTCTTGCCTTTTCAGAATCTGAAAAGATTCCTGTGATGCGTGGGCAGTGGTTTGTTGATGGCACATGGCAACCTCTAGAAGAAGAAGAAAGTAATCTGATAGAACAGGAACATCTCAGCTGTTTCAAAGGGCAGCAGATGCAAGAGAACTTTGACATGGAAGTATCGAAACCTGTAGATGGAAAAGAGGGTAAGGGATTGCTGCACGAAAGGTGCTGTCATATGTTTCTTCTTACGGGAGTCATAAACTTTCCCGTTCATACTTTGTGTATGCTGCATGGTTAGTCATTACTTGCTTTGGTTGTCCATTATTAGGAACCCAGAAAGCTGTCTTTTATCATGTTCAATATTGATCCATCTAGCTCCGTATTGTCTCCTCTGACTGGCAACAACTCTCCAGAATTTCAGGCAGAGGTCTTTTGCAGCACTACCTGGAGATGCCAGGGACTGAACCTGGAACCTTTTGCATGGACAGCGTATGCTCTGCCCCTCAGCTATATGCAATCCCCCAAGTATATCTAAAAAGCCCTTGGTTTTATTATCGATAATGGTATGTAGCAGACGAACATATAGGTCCCATTCAGAAGACACCTTAAGCCATGGCTTTAGCGGTGGTGGTTAAGCCAGAAACCCAGGCTGTGTTCAGAAGACACCTTAAACCATGGCTTTAACCATGGTGAATAAGGCTTTTTGCCAGTGTCTCTCTGTCTCATATAATTTTTAAAGCATTTTTGTTGGCGTCATTTTAAGGTATGGTATTCATAGAAGTCCTCCCAGATACATTTTTTTGACCCCGAAAAACTTCGCTCCAACGAGGTGAAACGAAAACTGACATTTTTTCCTAATTTTCAGTCAGTCTTAATTTTCAGTTAACAGAATTGCATGCTTTTGTACTGTATTCTTTGCATCAATCTGTGGTAGAACAAAATGCTGTATTTGCATAGCTAGACTGTGAGTTTTGACATGCCATGATTTTGATTAGTGATGACTGCAGATTGGCGGGTAGCAATAATAAGGCTGGTCAGATACTGACTGATTATTAGGGATGTGCATGGACCCCCCGAACCTCTTCGCTCCCGATCCGTCTAGGATCCGCTCCGCTACGGAGCTCCGGCTCCGAATCGGAGCTCCGCAGCGGCGGGGAGTGGCGCCGGGTAAGGCCCTCCTCCCCCTTACCTGTGTCCGTCCCGTCCCAGCTTCACTAGAGCCCGCGGCTCAACCAGGAACTGTAGGCCCTGATTGCGGCCTACACTTCCTGGTTGAGCCGCGGGCTCTAGTGAAGCTGGCGACAGGCCTCAACGGACGCAGGTAAGACCCCCCCTCCCCCTTACCTGGCTCTGTGGCGGCGGTGGCAGGGCCAGGTAACCCCCCTCCCCCTTACCTGCATCCGTCCGCGGACCAGTGGCTGCTTCAACTGAGCCCGAGGACTCAAACAGGAAGACCAGGCCGCAGTTGCGGCCTAGTCTTCCTGTTTGAGTCCTCGGGCTCAGTTGAAGCAGCTGCGGGACCGCGGACAGACGCAGCTAAGACCCCCTTACCTGGCTCGGCGGTGGCGGCAGGACCAGGTAAACCCTCCTCCCCCTTACCTGCGTCCGTCCGCGGACCCGCGGCTCCTTCAACTGAGCCCGAGGACTCAGACAGAGTCCTCAGGCTCAGTTGAAGCAGCCGTGGGACTGCGGACGGATGCAGGTAAGATCCGCCTCCCCCTTGCCCCCTTACCTGGCTCTGCCTCCGTCGCCGCATGGGCGGCGGCAGGGCCAGGTAAACCCCCCTTATCTTTTTTGCGGAGCTCCGGATCGAGGCGAAGGATCCGCCTTCACCTCAATCCGCTCCGGAACGCTCCGCTGCTCCCCCGATCCTCTTCACCTCCGCCTTAAGGGGAGGCGAAGCCCCCCGATCCGCTTCTGCTTCTCTGGTCTGAGGAGAAGCGGAGCACAGCCCTACTGATTATTTGATCATAGTCAAATATTACACAGAGCAGAGTAGATAAAATCAGTGAGTTAAAAAAAAAATTATCAGATCTTTAAAACTTTAAATCAGTATTTTTTTTAAATTGCATTTTTAAAGAAAAATTTAAGGAGTCATAAAATACTAGCTTCTCATTTTTTAAAAAAGTTACATATAAACCTCGTCACAAACATGCTAAACCTATATTCAGTCTCATAAAAATGAATTTGTGGCTCCGTCACACTTACACATTGAATTACCTACCACTCAAACATTCATTTCAGTTTTTCATGCATCTCATGACAATGTCTCCATCCGGCCTAACTATCAGCTCTTGCTTCTTGAAATTTCTGGGCTTTCAGTTTCTCTGGCTAAAGGTCACATGTGTAAAGGACAAGGCTAAATAGGATCGTTGTCCTTTTATGCTTCTGTGGCAGTAGAGCAGAGCTATGTCCATGAAAGACAGAGTCCAGGTTCAGCCAGTCCGTGGGGGAAACAGTGCATTGTCGGTTGTTTCCCCTGTGCGTGCTGGTTGCACAACTGAGATTACCCATGTCACAGTTTGCGGCGTCATCCAAACGCACACAGGTGTAGTGAATTTTCACCCACCATACAACCCATGGCTTGCAGTAAGGTTTGTAGGGTGGGTGAAAATTCATTACGCCCGTGCCGGGTTCAGATGACACAGCAACCCCCTGTGTAGCATGGGAAATTAGGGCAATCCCAGTTGCGTGACCGTCACATGCAGTGGCAGGGGAGACAACCAGCGCTTCGCTGTTTCCCCTGCTGATTGTTTGAACACCCCAAACAGAAAATCTACAAAAAGATGGCAAACTTGATTTAAATCAGGGTTTTCTTCAGTCCACCCTGCCACAAAACCAAGAATGTCGCTGTGTAGGTGGCAGCATATCTTCTTAAATGTTGTGATGGTGTAATTAGCTAGCAGACTCTTTGCCCCTAGCACTGCATCAGTTGGGGGCAAACCTAGCAGCATAATGAAACTGATTCTGCCACCCACCTGCTATAACTTCAGGCATCTCCAAATGGGAACATGATTGCTCACGTTGATAGAAACGTTGCCTAACATTTTTAGAAGTTACAATTATTCATTACCATTTTCTTAGTTAATTTCATTGTTTTAACAATAACAACTAATTTGTTCTTGTAATTAGCTTAAGTATTGCATCTGTTGATTAAAGCATCTCTTTTGTTCCAGTAAAGTCAGTGCTTAAAAAAATATTTGATCAATATTTGACGAGACAGTTAACTAAATCTCTTTCGCTCAGTCAAATGCTCAACCCTAGGAGATTGTGTTAAACCCTATCAAGTGGTTGTAATTGACTCATTTGTCTTGTGCAGTCAATTGTTGTGAACAAGCCCAGTAGCAGAGCTGGCACAAAGTTTGTGTGCCCTGTAGAGTGGCACAGCTCTGGCTATTTGCTACATGCTCTGCATAATTTTTGCCTGCTGCCCCCTTCTGCTCTGTCATCCGCCCTTTCTTCAATCTTCCTGCTTAGGTTCCTTTGCCAGGTTGAGGCTTTAGTGGTAGGCTGTTGCCAGAAGAAAGCAGAGAGACAGCAATTGGCTATTTGGCCCATCCACCAAGGCTGATGTTTCTCACAAAGGTCCTTCCCCTCCCCCCCCCCGGGGTCAGGCTGAGACCCAACAGCAGAAGAATGTTAGGGGTCATCATTGTCTGCAATTTTATTTCCAGTAAACAAAGTACTTGGCAGATTTTAACATCTTAGTAAAATTGTTTGACTCTTGTTGCAGATTTGTATGGGAAGAGAACAGTTTAGGGTGGGATTTTGGGCAGACATTACAGAGTAAATGAGTCTTTTGATGGTTCTGGAAGTGTTTTCTGCATCTGTTAAGTAATTGCATGCTTTCTGTTACAACCTGATCCAGCTTCACTGTAATTCTTGAGCGGTGTCTCAGGGGTAGATTTCAGTTAGTTTAAGATTTGTTTGCATGGAGATTTACATACTGTGTTTCTTCGATTCTAAGACGCACTTTTTCCCCCATATAAACATCTCTAAAAACGGGGTGCGTCTTCGAATTGCAGGTCATTTATTATTCCTTAGAATCAAAGCTTTTTTTCTGTTGGTGGTACTGAAATTAGTGTGCGTCTTACAATCGATGGCGTCTTAGAATTGAAGAAATACGGTACATATGTTTCACAGATGAAAAACTTGTTAACCTGGCCTTGTCAATAATCTGAGAGGCTAGTAGTCTACATTTCCATACCGGTGCAGAGGAGAGAGAACCCCTTCTTCCTCCATGGCTAAGCATAGAAATGCCTTTTAGCAGCCCCCTATGGCTATGTGGGCTGGCTAGCCAGGTCACTCAACTGCATGGAAGTCCTTGTTACCTACGGCTGCCAGGCAAGTTGGAAAATATAAGGTTGTGTTAAACAATAATATTTATTCATTGTATTTCTCTACTGCCCAATAGCCAAAGCTCTCTGCAAATAAAATATGCCTTACTGCTTGAGCCCACTTTTGATAAGCCTTCACTTTGGTACAGTCTCTGTATAGTGGGAATGAATCATGGCTAGCCTGCCCTTAGAATCATAGAATAGCAGAGTTGGAAGGGGCCTACAAGGCCATCGAGTCCAACCCCCTGCTCAATGCAGGAATCCACCCTAAAGCATCCCTGACAGGTGGTTGTCCAGCTGCCTCTTGAAGGCCTCTAGTGTGGGAGAGGCCACAACCTCACCAGGCAACTGATTCCATTGCCGTACTGCTCTAATAGTCAGGAAGTTTTTCCTGATGTCCAGCTGGAATCTGGCTTCCTTTAACTTGAGCCCGTTATTCCATGTCCTGCACTCTGGGAGGATCGAGAAGACATCCTGGCCCTCCTCTGTGGGACAACCTTTTAAGTATTTGAAGAGTGCTCTCATGTCTCCCCTCAGTCTTCTCTTCTCCAGGCTAAACATGCCAGTTCTTTCAGTCTCTCTTCATAGGGCTTTGTTTCCAGACCCCTGATCATCCTGGTTGCCCTCCTTCAGGCCTGCTGGATTTATACACGTTGGAGGAAACATTTGTCTGTGACCCATACACATGATTATATTTCAGTTACATCCAGCCTTCCTGAAAGCAGGACATGAGGCATCTACTGGTGAATCACACTAGCAGCCCTACAATAATCTTCTGTGACGAGAGAAGAAATACAAATTGTCCAAAAAAAATCTTGAAAAACTTGCTTTGTTTGCTGGTGCTATATAATAATAAAAAAATGTATTACTGATCCTAAAACATTTACTTGGAAATAAGTCAGATTGACTTCATCGGGACTTTTATTCAAGTAAGTATTGCCAGGGTTGCAGTCTTAAAGGTGAACTTTAGGCAGAGATTTTATCAACTCCCAAAGAAGGCCAAGATCCAAGTGTGCTGCGGAGGGCTGAGTCTGTGACATTATAGAAGTCCTATTTTTCATTTTCTAAGAATAGGGTCTTCCAAGTAGAAATCTGATTGTTGCAACACAGGCTTTGGCAAGAATGTGTACACTGGGTCTATAATCGGTCTTGCCAAATTGTTGAAGAGAGTAGTTAAAACAACAACATCCCAAACTGAAATATGATTGGTTGCTAGCAGAATATTTCCATCTAATATGGAACATGTATCTTCCGTTGCCAATGTCAAGATCGCTCTAGAGCAGCCTTCTTCAACCTGGGGCGCTCCAGTTGTGTTGGACTATAACTCCCAGAAGGCCCCAGCCAGCAGAGCTGCATTCTGGGAGATGCAGTCCAACACATCTGAAGCGCCCCAGGTTGAGGAAGGCTGCTCTAGAGCAATTCATGGAGCTGAATCACCTTGGCCAAATTGTGCCCTCAGAAAACCTCCAGTTTGCTTATCCCACTTACTATTTCAGAGCATACAACTCTAATCCAAAGAGGAATTCTTTACCTGAAGCTTTCTGCTGGCCTGCCTGTTTTGTGCTACTCATCATCTTGTAGCACCGGTGTAGGAGAATAGAATAACATTGGGGAAAAGTCAGCAATAAAGTGACAAATCCTGCCCACAGCACAATTTACCTATGCGCTTGCCATGCAGCCATAGACCAGGATATGCACATAGGTTTGGTGTTGGAGTGTACGGTAGTTCTGTAGTTTTATTAGGGTTGGCCATTTGACTGGGTTAACGTTGGTTAACACCCTGATCTACGTGGGGAGCAGTTGGGACCTTGCAAATAGGGCCATTTCAAAATAGCTGCAATCCTGCCAATCCGCTTTTTCTTGAGGAAATGGGAGTAGGAGGGAACTAAATCCCACTTCCATTCTTGAAAAGTTAATTGGGATTTTAGAAGTTTTGAAAGGGCTTTCTTGGACTGGGAGAAGGACTCTGCGTTCAGGACCTTTTTTTGTTTATTTGATCTGTATCCTGCCTTTCCATCAGACATGGTGCTTACGGCATCTGTTGCCATATGCAGCCCATGTAGTACCTCCTGCAGAATTGAGGAGCGAGCATTTAACCCATCAATTCAACAGAACAGTAACCGAGAAACCTATACTAATTTCTAAAACTCAACATTTCATTTCATTGTTTTGTAACAGTTGATTATATTGTAATCAATTATTTATAGCTACTATCCAGGCAGATGTATTGAATGATATTAAAGAGAATGAACAAGTTGTCTTGGCATTTCCCCAAGTTAATAATAGCCCAGACAGTTGCATATTTTGTTTGGAATGAAATGAAATGAAATGCAGCAATTTCGAACAACAAATGGCAGTTTTTAAATAGGTATGATTACAGACCACTACAGGAGTTGCTGCTTTCTAAATGAAGTGAGTGAAGCAGGATTGTGAATGAAGGCACAGATGTGGTGTCGAGATTAGAGGGTTGAGTGTAGATGGAGAGTCCCAGGTTCGTCATCCTGACCATGAAGCTCACTGGGTAACTCTGGAACAGTCATACACTCACCCTAACCTACTTCATAGCTGCTTGTGAGGACAAAAGGGAGGTGGGGGTGGATGCTGTCCTGAGCTCCTTGGTGTGGAGACAGATAAAAATGTAGTAAGCAGATAAATAAGGAGCTCTCCCCTTCATTTCCCGTCGGATGATCCTGCAATGCAATTAAAGGAAAGCCCATTACGAGCACCGGCGGCCATTTGTAGTTTCGTGGAACATTTTGTAATAGTTGGCTGCTGCCCCAACCTTAAGTATTAATCACTTGTGTGCAATTTCCAGAGTTACTTCATTTATTACAAAGAAGCAGGAACACAAGTGACTCTCTGCTGCTGTAACATTTTAAGTGGATCTTGTGCTGGTTCTCAGTTGTGGCAAAATCTATGAGCTTGCGTTATTTTCCCCCCAACTAAAATAAGTAGTTATGCTACATTTAAATAGCACTGGTGGATGGGTGGGTGTCTTCTTTTCTTCTAAATGCTGTGTCCTATGTACACAAAAGGGTTGAATGTTTTCTGGAAACTAGTATAATTATCTACTAGGCTAAGCATTCCTTTAAAAAAGAATCGTCAAAAATGATCCTCAGTATTTATATGTAGTTGTCACCAGCATTGACCTTTTTTTAATGTAACAACGATGTCCAGTGGCAATTCATGGGTTTATTAATGAATTGCACATGAGCCGCTGTCCGTTTCCTGGAATAACCTATGAATGCCACATTCATAGGATGTTTCTGTGATGACCAAACAAGGACACTTGGGGTTGCTCGTGGGTGAAACAATCCCAAATTAACCCAAGAACAAACCATGAATTGGTTATATTTAAAGACATTTCTAAGCTTTCTTTACAGTGTTGAATGTGATAATCAAACTCTTGCAATCACCAATATCAGATAATTTAATTGGTTGTAGATCTAGGTCTGTAAGTCTTGACTAAGAACTAAAATATGTTTAGGTAAACTTCTGTTATGAATCAATGAGGTCTAGGAAATTATTCAGGTAATAATGTGTTTGGCTCCTGTCTGTAGCCGACATTCCAGCAATTGATTTATATACCTCCCCAATATTGAGGACAGGTAAGTTCCCAGTTAGAGCCCAGATGTCTAGGGGGAAGCATGTTATTTAGCTCCTCAAGTGAGTAAAAGAACAGCAGCCTGTTAAATTTATCTTGGCTTTCAGTATAAGGGTGTGTGTGTTTGCTTGGGGGGGCTTTTGTACTGCAGCCAAGTTCTAATACTTGCACATGCCGTGATTTAACTGACTTAAGCTGTAGTGTAATGTGCTAGTTCTCGGGGAACCTTTCACTCAGCAGCTTCCATATCTTGTCTGTGCGCTATGATCAGAAGCAGCACAACAGGCTATAGGAGCTTGGAGAGATTTGCACATTTAGCAGCTGAAATCGATATCCTTCAGGTGCAAGTTGTCTATATTCAGTCATAGGTAAACAAAGAACAGTGATTTAAACCTTTCTCTGGGGTTCCCTCTCCAGTCTGACTGTTCCCATTCCTGAGGTCATGGATATAATGATACTTCATGGTCTTCCACTTCAAGAATTTACCTCATCCAAGAATTTACCACTTCTGTATCCTAGGCCACCTTTCTACCTGCCCAGGGTATGAAAGCAGTTTGGAGGTTCAGTGTATGCATAGGGCATTTTACCAGCACAGTATCAGATTTTCTCAGTAATGGGTTTTTGTTTTTTGTGTCTTGGTCTTTTCAAGGGCCAGCTAATTTTGTGTACCTTTGATAAAAGCTCTATAGAGAGAGCCCCGTGGTACAGGTGAGCCACTCGGGTTCTACAGCAAACGCAGCCGTTCTCCTCTTTACCTTCCCTTCCCTGGGCTCATTCTGCCGGTTGCTTGCAGACAGCCTCCGTCTTCCTAGTCTTTGAAGACAGTAGTGCTCAGAAGCCCAGACCCAAATGAAATAGATCAGTCCTTCCAAATACTGGTTTTATGTGCTTATGATTAGTTCTGATTGGGGCCAGTGGATGTCTTTCCCTACCACCACCACCCCAGCTAGGGCTTTTTTCCTCCTAACTAGTAACTGACTTTTTATTTTTAAGGTTCTGTTTTGGTTTCAAACAGAGGCTTTCACCTAATGGCTCGTTTTTTTGAAAATGTAATCTTTTGTTTTGTCTTTCAACTCTGGTTCATTTTGACTCCCTCTTTGAATCCCAACTGACCTTCATGGTTCTTATTGTTCTCCTGTCTCTTAGGTGGGGCACAGCAGCTTCCTCTTGATCCCTAACTTCCCACTTGTGAGATACCACAGCATTCATTCACCTTGTGATGTCCCTTCCCACACTGAACAGCACTGGCATCTACCTGTGAGGGTAAGGTAAGTCCATCATACCACAGCACAGTCATTCCAAGGGGTGTCGCTTTTTTCAATATCCTCATTGAATAGCCTGGAAGCTATCAAATGAGTATTGAAAACTTCACAGTGGACTTGCAATTACCCCCACAGGGCAACTCCAGTGCTGTTCAGGAATGGAAGGCTTGTTATAGCCAGTGCATGCTGGGATGCTCCTCTCTTTCTTTCGTTACAGTATGAACAGCAGGCAGTGTCTGCTAATCTAGCCACCAGCGGCCTTTTCCCTGTTCTAGAGGGGACGTTTGGTAATCTCGCTCAGGCTTCCTAACATTTAAGGCCATGCTTTAGAGTTGTGCATTACAGCTGTCCTGATAAAATTGTGTGCTGATGTATCTGCTAACTTGGAAGTGCTGGATGAGTCTGTTTATCTTGCTGTTGCATGCCTGTTGTTTTTCAATGCTTTGAATTCAAACGTATTTGCACCAATCAGCAGTTTACGAAAAGTACAAAAGAAAAGTCAATTAATAACCAAATTTCCCACAAAGTCAGTGCTCCTTTGCTTTGCTGAAAATTATTTGCAGTGTTTTTTCCCCTTTATTTTCTATGTTCATTTGTTTTTTTAGCTAGTGTTCTGCAAAATCCAATGATGCCCCTTCTCAAAATTTCACTTTGAAGCTCGGTGTTTTTGCTTTTAGTTATCTACCACCTCCCTCCCTTCTCCCTCCATTCTCTGTTCAAATGGAGAGGATATAAGGACAATACAGAGGCTGCAGGGCTTAAACGCAAGTGGTCGGAAGGTACAGTAATTGCAGATTTGTATTCTTGTCTTCTCCTTGCATAGGAAGCTTTCTGTTGTAGCTAGCATCTTTTGATATCGTGTTTTAGATAACCACATGCTTCCCTCTCTGCATGATGTTGGTGTTACCCCCTTCCAAAGTAGAAAAGGAGGAAGAAAGCGTTGTGGATCTTGGTGAGATCATCAGTGCTTTGTTTGTTATAGAGGAAATTAGAGGCTGACAATGCCCTAACAATGTGTACTAACAATTCATTAGGAATCTTAAACATTTTATTCGTTATTTGCTTCAAACGAAGATTGGTCCCTTTTCCAAGGAAGACCCTACTACTTTCAGAAGCTTGTCAAAGTATTCAGAAATCCTGCCCAGAGTGCCAGATGCTTAACAGTTGTCTGACCAAGATTGATAAAGGACCCAAGATTGAATCCCTGCTCGGCTGTGCCATTCATCAGGTGGCCGTCGTCTAATCTCTGTGTCTCAGCCGAAGTTATTCCACAAAATTATGATGTGGGTTAATAAAATAATTATATACATAAACAACAAATAGTCTTGTGGCACTTTTGTTCTGGCACTTCTATTTACATCTGATGAAGTGGGCTATAGTACACAAAAGCTTATGCCAGAATAAAGTTGTTGGCCTTTAAGGTATCAAAGGAAAAGAGTCTTTGTTCTTTTTGCTGCAATAGACTGACACAGGTATCCCTCTGGAAGTTATATACCTACTGTTACCCCCCCCAAAAAAAATTTTTTTAAAAATTTTCTATAGAAAATATGTATATTTTGCCCTTCTGCCTGACACAAGCCACCTTGGAGGCCTGTTGGCAAGAAAAATAATACATAAGACTTAAAGAAATAAAAAAGCAGTACTGAGTGATGAAGACTCCATGGGGAGAGGAATGGGAGTTGAGTTGAGTTTCTTGCCGCCAGACATTATAGAAGTTAGTTCATTGCTCTTCTTTGTTCACTTGCATTCTTGCCAATATTGCCATAAATAAAAACAGTGCTCCCATTTGCCCTGTGAAAGAAACATGAAACAAGAAATAGAATAGAAGGAATTGTGGCTTTCCAGCTCTTCCACCTTGGGCTCATTGGAAAAGCAAAATGCTTCTCTAAGCAGCCACAAGACTCTTCTCTCCTTGGTACCGATTACAGATCTATTAAAATAACTTAACTATTGTCACTGCTTGACCTTGTTGCATATGGTGTCCACTGCCTACCGTCTTCCTGATTTTCTGTTTTATCCATAAAGAAAATTATGATTAGCACTGCTAAAGACAAGTTCTTGCCCACAAAGAATGGTTTGTTTTGTCTGCACATTCTCTGTGGGAGTTTAATTGTTTCACTGCTGACCAGCAGCATGTCCTCAGGTGGGTTCTTTAGCCCTGAGGGAAAGGCACTCCTTCCCCTTTAGTGACCAGGATGCAGTTACACGTCTTTATTCCAGTGCTGCAATCTCAGACAAAGTGCATTGATTTTAATGCATAAAATGTAAGCACTGTTGGGTCTATGATAAAATTCCTCTCCAAGCAAAGAGAGATTAGCAGAGCATACAGCGTTTTCTGGTAGATTTCAGAGAAAGGGAATACAGCCAGGAACATAAACAACAGCAACAGGTAGTTCTTCAGCAACACTTTTACTGAGGCATAAACTTAGAGATCTTATTTACAATATCATACAGATATACTCACAGAACGTCACTTGTCACACAGGAGAGAGTACAGATATGCTTCTACACAAGACTTATATACACAGCATTATCTGTCTCTGTCAGTTTACAACATGATTGACAATCAATCACTCTTGTCAGGTCGTTAACCAATTAAACAATTATCACTTTGACCTTTAGAGTGACTGATGCAACATCAGGCAATTATTGCATCTAGCTGGGCTGAACAGAAAATACGGATATTTAAAAATAAAAACCCGGACAAGCACATGTGGAACTCCACAAGAAAAAAAAATCCCTGCAAGTGTGATTTGGAACAGAGAAACAGCAGGCAGGGGGTGGGGGTGGAGTTAAACGCCACACTCTGCCACTTCACATCACCCCTCCCAAATTTGTTTTTTCTAAAAAGAGAAGAATGGGCAAAGGTGGGGGTGTTAGACATGTTTCCGTGTAACATCTGGTTAAGCACTTCATAAAGTATGATCTGGTGGTTTAACATCTACCAACATGTTACCTGATACTCGCTAGAAAATGCCTACCTTTTTAAAAGTACGGTCTTCTCTGCTTTTGCTCCAGAACAGTTCCACGTGAGTCTTATCTGCAATGCATATGAGTCATCTTGTCTCACTCTTGTTACGCCATGGGAATACTGCACTAGGGCATAAATATTTCACACTTCTAGATGACAGCACCAGATTTTTTTTTTAGAAATGCAGGCACCTGTGTGTGTGATTTCTCCAATCCTGCATGAGAGAGCCTCCAGACACTTATTTTGGGGAGCAGGGGAAGGAAAGGTATCTGAATAGGCACTCACTTATTCTGAATTAGTGAATCCATGATACAGATGTAACTGGTAAATAACCTCATCTAAACTGCATAATCTTGTCTTAAGTTACACCCAGGCTGTGCGTACTCTACAAGCCATCCCTGCTCCCCTGGCCCTACAAAAATTGCACAGTAGGCAAGGGCACAGCGTGGACTGCTAATAAATTATGGCAATTCAAATGAGCATATATTTTAATCTGTGATACTTCAGCATGGTGTTAAACGTTGGAATGCAGAGTGTGGAATCAAGCAGAAGGGGCTGGGATTTATGCCCATCCTTCTGGGTTTTTTTTTTTTGTGGGCGGGGGGTTGAGCTTTTAGCAAAGATGGTTCAACATTACCATTCTTGTATGTCTCTCTGGAACATATTGGCTACAAACGTGTCATTTAACATATATTCTTAGCTTTCCATAATTATGTGCTTGGGTGGCATGCAGATGCTGTAGAATACACACGGCCCCTGTGCTTGCTTTTGTGTGTGATTCTCCCTCTTTTTGCTCTGCCTGGCTTTGTGAGAGATCCTGTCCTTCTGTACTTAACCTAAAGGCAGTCCTTTTTTTGCCGTAGCTATTCATAGTTTGAAGCTGAGTCGCAACCATGTGGACTGGCACAGTGTGGATGAAGTGTATATGTACAGCGATGCAACAACTTCGAAGATTGCAAGAACTGTAACTCAGAAGCTGGGGTTTTCCAAAGGTAAATTTATTTGAGATTTTAATTGTATGCTCAGTGGCTCAGGTGGGGAAGGTGCCATGTGGGGTGAGCCCCCTGCCTGCGGCTGTGATCAAAAGTACCACGGTGGTACAGGCATTGGTAACCTCAAGACTGGATTACTGTAACACACTCTATGTGGGGCTGTCCTTGAAGCTGCTCCGGAAGCTGGAGCTAGTGCAGAATGCTGCAGCTCGGCTGTTGTCTGGAGCTGCCCCTTTCCAGCATGTAACTCCTCTGCTGAGGGAACTGCACTGGCTGCCTATTCGCTACCGGGCCAGGTTTAAGGTTCTTGTACTTGTGTACAAAGCCCTAAATAACTTGGGACCAGGATACCTGAGAGAACGCCTTCTCCCTTACCACTGAGGTCATCCGAGGGCCTGCTCCTGGTGGTTCCACATAGATCCATCCTCCAGTTGGAATCCACCAGGGGAAGAGCTTTCAGCGTGGTGGCCCCCCTCCTGTGGAATTCCCTGCCTCTGGAGGTCAGGCAGGCGCCAAGCTTGTACTCCTTTCGGCGCCTCCTGAAAACATCTTTATTCCAAGAAGCCTTTCCTTAATATGCAGCCTTGAATCTCTATCTTTGCTTCTTTTAAATTTTGTTTTATTATTATTATTATCATTATTTATTTGTTTATTTATTTATATAGCACCATCAATGTACATGGTGCTGTACAGAGTAAAACAGTAAATAGCAAGACCCTGCCGCATAGGCTTACATTCTAATAAAATCATAATAAAACAATAAGGAGGGGAAGAGAATGCAAACAGGCATAGGGTAGGGTAAACAGGCACTGGGTAGGGTAAAACTAACAGTATAAAGTCAGGACAAAATCAAGTTTTAACTGTTTTATTCTGTTTTTATTTTCATTTTATCTTGTACAATGCTCCAAAAATTTTCAATGGGGAACGGTATATAAATATTCTAAATAATAAATAAATAAATAAAAGTAACAGCAGAGATTCCTCTGGGGGTGGGCAGGCTTTGGAGGCCAAGCCTTGCCCCCTGCGAGAATTCATGTAAGCTCTGCAGGCCTGGAGGTTTCCTTTCCTAAAATGGGGATATATTATTATTATTATTATTATTATTATTATTATTATACCGCCCCATACCCGAAGTTCTCTGGGCGGTTTACAAAGAGTGTGCCTGCTCAGCCTTTTGGCTCCTCCCTTTGATTGCTCATGCCGTTCACCAGGAAATCTCTAATTAAACAAAGTTTCCTGTTTTGCCTAGGCCAGAAAACTATGGTTTTCAGCTTCAGAACAAGCCAGGATATTAAACCAACTTCAGATGCAGCCAGTGTCTCACTTTGGGGCCAGCATGCAATTTACAAAGCATTTGTCAGGAAGATGTACAGCAGCTGACATTTGCAATAGAGACTGGGGTGCTGCAAACAAAGAATGATCTCGCTTGGATGTGGGAAATGGCCCAGGAAAAGAGTGAAAGGTTTTGGCTCGTTAGTAATAGGTGACCGTGCTAGCTAGCCTTGCACTGCATATGAATGTCTGCTCTTCAAGAACGTATGAAGGACCCATACTGCAGCATTGAAATCAGTCCTACAAATAAGTGTCCTTATTCTGCCGCATATATATCTTTAGGTCATTTGTTTTACATTGATATCTTAAAATGGGTGGGGTGGGGTGGGGTGGGGTGGACCACAATAAAAGCTTACAAAAGTGTCTCTGCCCGGTTGCCTGGAGGCTGCTTTTGGTTGTCACAGGGAACCAGGAGCCTGAATTAAGTATAGGCCATTGCTCTTCTGCAGCTTCAAGCAGTGGGACAAGGCTTCATAGAGGCTACGTTGAAGAAGCTACATTAGAAGACAAGCCATCGCCAACAACTCACATCGTGTTTGTTGTACATGGCATCGGACAGAAAATGGACCAAGGAAGGATTATCAAAAACACCGCCATGTGAGTGCCTCACTTCCTTCTCTTGAGATAAGAGGAAGCAGTCGGAGATTTTTTCGGGTGAAGCTTCACAGAAACCACGCATACTACTTCTTTCTTAAGCCTTTTGAATTTTACATGGAAAATTATAGCTGTACCAGCAGTCTAGGTGGGATTTCCTGTATTAAGGGCTATTCAATGGCTGCATTCAGACAACACAATAGTCAACGGTGGGGTAATATCAAATTGACAGTTGTTTATCTAGGGGTACTCCCCACACGACATAATAATAATCAACAGTGGTGTGGATTAGAATCAGCGTAGAGTTGACTAGTAGTCTATGTTGAGTTGACTCATTCATCCCCTGCCCTCTCTCCCGCCCTCAGTCCTCCCGCTGGTATCCCATCAACCGTTGCTCCCAAAAATCTATCCTGCTGCCTGAACTAGAGTGGCAGCCGCCGTGTTGACCACTCTTGCCTTGCAACTCTGTGGCTGACGAAATAATCAGTGGTGGCTGAGGAAATAAACAAAGGTGCCCTCCACGCAATAGATAACCAATGGTGGTTGAAATAGCCAACGGTGCACAGCGTTGTTTATCTACGTTGGTTGTTTCAGCCAAATAATCAGTCGCTGGTTAAAAAATTCCTGCCGCACAACACGATAACCCATAGTGGGTTAAATAACCAGCCCTCTATTATTTAAACCACCATTGATTATCGTGTTGTCCAAACCCAGTCAACGTTAACAATTTTTAGAAGATGTGCAGTACTCTCTCCATCTCAGACCAAGGAGATTGTGGGTAGTATCCAGTGTTCGTCCTACTTCGAGCAATCCCATTGAAATGAATGGACCTGTGTTAGTCATGATTAACTTAAGTGACATTCATATCAATAGGTCTTCTCTAAGCAGGATGAACGTTGGCTATTACCCTGTAATGGGTTCAATGTAGGCAAAAAACTGAAGCTGAATCCAGACAAGATGAAAGTCCTAGATGGTTTAGGGCAGCCTTCAGCAACCTGGTGCCCTCCAGAGGATTCTGGACTATGAATGCTATATCGTTCCTGACCATTGGCTATGCTGGCTGGGGCTGATGGAGGTTAAAATCTGTGACATCTAGAGGACGCTGGGTTGGGGAAGGCTGGTTTAAGACCAAGATACCTTAAAGACCTTCTGGCCGATCTTACACAGTGAGATGTCGAAGCCTCCCGCATATTGTGCCACCAGGTGAAGCCTGGATGGTGGGAAGCAGGGAAAGAGCCTTTTTCCTGGCAGCATCCTAATTAGGGGACTTCCTGCCGCCATGACATCTGCCTTACCCTGGGCTCATCTACACAAGCATTTTATCCCAGTACGTTAACGCCCGCCTCACCTGGGAAGCTCACGACATGCACCCTAATCTGTTGTGCTGGTGCTATTCCTCCTTCAATATTCCATTGTTTTCCAAACCACTTTTATGACGGGTTTTCCAGTGCTTGCGATTTCCATGCATTACAAAGACATATGCGTGGTCCTATTTTTGACTGCGTACTTATGGAGTTGTACTGCTGTGAATTACCATGCAATCTATTTTGAAGCCTCCATTGCTGTGCACTATCAAAGGTGCATGTGCAGTCAGTGGACTTGGTGGGGGGAATTAAAAGAGAGTGAGAGAGAGGAAGCAGCGGAGTGCCCACTCACATTTCCCCTGCAATTGCAGCACTATACTGATTATTATTATTATTATTTATTTATTTGTTTATTTATATAGCACCATCTGTGTACATGGTGCTGTACTGAGACTTGTGTCATGCACTCGCACAACATACCCAAACGATAGAACATTCATTACCTTTCAAACTCCTCCTACAATCAGAACACTATGCATTTGTGTATTATTATTATTATTATTATTATTATTATTATTATTATTATTATTATTATTATTTGTATCCCACCTTTTGCCGAATGCTGGGCTTCAACACAATGCTGTGTTGCATTTGAATGTATTATAAGCACTGTGGATACTGTGCTGTATTCATTAGAACGTCCCCCACAGCAATGGCTCTCTTTTGAAAACCCACCAGCACCTCACACGCAAAAGGGACACTGTACCCTCTTAAGTTCTGCCCTACCAGCTAGAAACTTTGCTCCACTGGCTTTGTAAATTGTTGTATTAAATGAAGAACACTCTCAGTGTACTGGGAACTGTTAAAAACGTAAGCATACGAAGTTGTTTGTTCAATGTAACATACTCCAAATATCCAATTTTCTAGGATGCGGGACACTGCAAGGAAAATAGAAGACAAATATTTTAGCAACCTTGCAACACATGTTGAATTTTTGCCAGTTGAATGGAGATCCAAACTTGCACTTGATGGAGGTACTTGTTTGTTTGATAACGTTTATTTGGACACCCGGAATACTAGTGGTGATATTTGGAAAATAGTGCTGTTCATATTACCTCTGGCGGTGATGTTGAAACCTTTTGCTCTCAGGGTACCCATTCAATATTATTTGCCAGGGAACTCCCAAATGTTGCAAAGGTTTCCCTGGCATCTTCTGGGGTATCTACTCCTTTCACATGGGGGAAAGGAGCAGATACTGTTAGCCCTACCCATAATACCAAACACCTCCCTGCAGCTGAATCTTGGAAAGAAGGATGAAGGTATCTTTGTGATGGGAAAGTTGTTCTGGTCATTCCTGATCTTCTCATTGAGGACCCCCCTGATTAATCTGAGGAACAACCAGGGCTTCCCAGGAAGAGAGTTTGCAAACTGCTGTGCTATGGAAACACCTGATACTTAATAGGAGTGATTTTTAACCTCAGCACTTGAAAGATTTCTTTAGTTACAGCTTCGAATGTTCCTAGGAATGTGTACCCAGGTTGACTTGAATTGTTGATTTTAAACTCACTGTAAGCTGTACCACACCTCAATCAAACACTTGGGTCTCCTTTCTTTATTTTAGACACTGTTGACTCTATTACTCCAGATAAAGTCCGTGGCTTAAGGGATATGCTCAATAGCAGCGCAATGGACATAATGTATTATACGAGTCCCCTCTACAGAGATGAGGTACGTGTGTGTCTTTAAATGTTTTATTTAAAGTATTGCCAAATAGTGGGTTCAATCAAATCAGGTTTCTTCATTTAAGCACACTTCAGGTTTTTCCATCATCTTGAAGAGTGGTTTGATCACCGTGGGGCTCCCTTACATAGGGACAAATTAAAGCAATGTTCGTTCTATATTCACTATTAATTACCAAATGCAAACTGTTTGCCAGCCCCTTAACAGTAAACGTGAGAGCGCGAGGTCTGCATCCCTTAAGCGTGGCACAGCCAAATGGCAGCAGAGGATTGAGTGGCAAGATGGGAGAGTGGCCGAAACGTCTTAAGAAAATGACATGTAAGACAGATTGTCTTTAAAACTGTCTTTCCCAACCTGGTGCCCTCCAGATGTTTGGGTTTCAACCTCCCATCAGCCCTGGCAAGTAAGAGAAATGGTCGGAAATGCTGGGGTTTATTTTCCAAAATAGGACATCAGGTTGGGAAAGGCTGCTTTAAAAGTTGGCATATGATTATATGCTTAAAAATCCAAATTGGCTTTGTTAGTGCTTTACACGTGATGCTATAGTCCCATGAGTGGCGGCCACGCCAGTGATGCCTTGGGATGAACAATTCTGTAATAATCCCCTTATTCGAGAAGGGGAAGAGGGTGGCTGAAACCTGACAATGCTGGATGGCAGTTGTGCCCACCTGCTTTGCAGTTGGGGTGGCTGAATTGCCCATCTGGTGCTAACCGACCTTCAGATTGGTGCAGGATCTCTGCGAAGGAAATCCTCCTGTTTCTGGGTTCAGCACTTGAGTGCTCACTGGATGTTGAAGGCAACTTGCCTGGAAAGGAAGATACAATGTGGCACAGGGCAGACCCACGTCAAGATAACGTTTTGATTCTTTTGGGCAGGGCATTCCTGCATGCTAGAGATCAGCCAAATCCAGCCCCTAAGGCAGGGCTTGGGCTACTTACTGCTCTCCAGTTGGTTTGGCCTGCAACCGCCATCGTTCCTAGCCAGTGGTGACGGATGATGAGAGTTATAGACCAAAACATCCGGAGGGCCATAAGCAGCCCAGCCCCATTCTGAGGACTACCAGCTCCCTGCCCCTGAGTCACCAAGCCATAGGCAAGAGAAGAGAGAAAGGGAGAAACAGGGTGCTTGTGGCAGAGGAGCTAGGTAGCAGTTCAGTGTAGGGAGTGTGGGCCCTACCTACCAAGCGACCCTCCTCTACTTCTCAGACTCTCCCTTCCATAGAACTAGTTGGAGTCCAGGACAGTGTGTCAAAGAGGCAGGTGAGAGGCTGGTACAGATGATGGGTTCAGAGTACCCTTGGCTTTCTGGGGATGGCGGCATTAAATGGGCTTGCCTAATGCTACTCATACACATAGAATCATAGAATAGCAGAGTTGGAAGGGGCCTACAAGGCCATGGAGTCCAACCCCCTGCTCAGTGCAGGAATCCACCCTAAAGCATCCCTGACAGGTGGTTGTCCAGCTGCCTCTTGAAGGCCTCTAGTGTGGGAATAGAGCCCACAACCTCCCTAGGTAACTGATTCCATTGTCGTACTGCTCTAACAGTCAGGAAGTTTTTCCTGATGTCCAGCTGGAATCTGGCTTCTTTTTGTCTTGAGGCCGTTATTCTGTGTCCTGCACTCTGGGCAGAGGGGGGGGCAGTGGGGGCAGTTGGCAGGGGCCTACGATTTTGAGGGGGCCTGCTCCGAGTCCCCCTGGTAGAGGCAAAGAGGGACCTTTGGTAAAGATTTGTTACAAAGTAGCTCTCCTGTGAGTGAGCAGTACTGACTGCATTTTGAGAAAGCCAAGGCGTCTTCACACACACACACCCCATCTCCAGCAGAGATTAGTCAAAAGTACATGAATGGGTCTGAGAGCAATCACAAAAGGCTAGATCAAGCGAATCAAGTCATACTTTCGGTCCGCAATGGTGCAAGAACGTTTGAATGGATTTGCAGTTTTGAACATTAATGTTGACAAGGCAAAGTTGCTTGATTTTTCTGTTGTTGATGATGAATTTGCCCAAAGATAAGCATGTGAAGCATTTCTGAACGTGAAGAAGTGATGTCTTATATACATCTTGAATAAAAGTGCACTTGCCATTACCTTTTTTAAATAAACCCTTCTAGTTCATATGTATTTACAACTGATTAAAAACACTTAATGAGCAGTTTGAAATGGGGCCTACATTTCCCATCTGGCCCGGGCCTATTACCAGCTTTGCCCAGCCCTGCTCATACACACACACCAATTTTGTGTGGATGTGCCCTTAGCCATTGTAAAAGATCTGTGGTGGGCTGCTCTCTTAGAGGTAAAGATCCTAAGGCCATTCTCATTGGGAGTTTCTCGCCTGTAAATGCTGCTGTTAGTGTTATTATTTATCACATTTTTCCCCTGACGTGTGGGGCAGCATGTTTCATTTTATCCTTGCAACAGCCACGGCCCCGTAATGTAGGCCAGACTGAAAGATAGGTCACCCAGTAAGGTTTATCATGGTGGTGTGCAGCTTTGGTCACTGCAGTTCAAACAGAATATTTAGAGCTGGGAAAGGTGCAGAAAAAGACATCCTAAATGACCAAGGGGGCTGTATTTTACTACCTTTCAGGCACTTTCATACAGGCCAACAGCTGTCCTGCTGATGCATGGGTATTTTAAAACGCAGCTTAATCTGAAAAGCGTGGGGGTCAAGGAAGTGGGCCATAGAGCAGTTTGCAAATCTCAGGGCTTACTCAACTAAGCAGCAATTGTTAGTTACAGCAAAGAAGTGCACTGTTGGAGGGTGGGCTGTTGCAGCCGCCGCCACTGCCAGCAATTTGCCCTCTCTAGCCGCTGTAAACATCCTTGGCAAGGGGATAACACACACATACACACCCCGCTTATTTCAGCACCAGAGCACTTTGCTTCCAGCGTTGCCAAACTTGAGATATGTGCTGAACGGCAAAGTAGTGCTTGCCCCCACCAGACATTTTACACAAAGAATTCAAAAGAATGAGGGGGTTGTGGAATTTGGTTGAGAGAGTCACATAGCAAAGCATTTATTGGGCTGCAAAAGAACCATAGAATCATAGAATAGCAGAGTTGGAAGAGGCCTACAAGGCCATCGAGTCCAACCCCCTGCTCAATGCAGGAATCCACCCTAAAGCATCCATGACAGAGGGCTGTCCAGCTGCCTCTTGAAGGCCTCTAGTGTGGGAGAGCCCACCACCTCCCTAGGTCACTGGTTCCATTGTCGTACTGCTCTAAGAGTCAGGAAGTTTTTCCGGATGTCCAGCTGGAATCTGGCTTGCTTTAACTTGAGCCCATTTTTCCGTGTCCTGCACTCTGGGAGGATCGAGAAGAGATCCTGGCCCTCCTCTGTGTGAAGCTCAGCTAGATGCTGCTGAGGCATCGGACCTTTTTAAACGCTGCCGGTGAAACTCTTTTTCACGCACGTGCAGGTCATGGACACTTGCCACCTCAGGCACTTATATGCCTGCCTGTTTGCTTGCACAGGGCCATGTGTGTGCTATGCAGAAAGGTATCCCAACACATACTACACAAGAATTGCCATAAGGATCAGACGAAAGTTCCAGGCATCTCGGTATTTTGTGCCCCGTAGCGGCCAGCGAGATGATTCTGGCAGGGTGACATTAGAGCACACACACCAATTACAGCATCCAGGTATATTGCCCCTGAATTTGGAGACTCCACTCTTAGATAGTGTGGTGTATTGCTGCTAGTAGGATTAGGTAGATTGGTGGAAGATGGGTGTTTGTGAAAGCCATCCCTGCTAGCGGCCCGCAGAACATTCAATGCAGGAAGCTGGTAGCTCCGTTTTTGTTTGTCCCATAGCTGCTGCCACTGAGGTTAGTTGAATGACCCGGGCAGATTCCATTCCTTTCAGTGAATGGACTTGTGTGCAAGAACATCCCGTTCTTGGGAGAGCTCTTAAGATGGCAGCTAAGATAGCTGTTGGTTTTAAGAGTTCAGGGAACAGGCAGCACCATCAAAACAGGTCAATGGGTTTAAAATGCCAGCTCATCAAATGAAACCGTTTTAACCCTTCCCAAAGCTGTTCTCTCTCTTGGTAAAGTACTTTGTTTCAAAACTAAAAAGCTGGGATCCTAAAGCTCATGATCTTAAAATGACTCCCCAAGAGCAAGTTATTGGGATAGTTCACCTAAGGAAGCAGGCGAGAGTTAGGACCAAACGAAATGCAAACGTCCGCGTTCCAGGAAGCCTTCCCTGAATGACCAGCTTGGACAGCTTTGAAGTGTGGGAGTTCAGCCAAACAACTCAATCAGCTAACCACTCCCAATGAATGAGCAGAGGCAGCCTTCCCCAACCTGATGACCTCCACATGTTTTGGGAAACAAGCTCCAGCATTTCTGACCCAGCCCAGTTTTAGTTATACTTGTAGGGAGGCAGGAAAAGATCACGCAGCAGCGGCTGCCGCCTCAGTCACTCATGCTGTCCCAATGGGAGGGACACGCCCCGCCCCGCCGCCCCCACAGTCGCCCTTGGGACTGTGTCTGGATGCAGTAAAACACATCGTGTTTGAAAGGCTATTAAACCGAGTAATAAGAATTTATTCTGTTTGTTCTTGAAGAGATGAAATACGTTACTATTCTTGTTGCATAGTTTACATCGTCAAGGATTTGGCACTTAAAAGTTAATTTTCAGGCATGGTCGTATCATCATTTTTCTTGTTCCGTTTTTGTTCGTTTAAAAATAGCGCCCCACCTTTCACCTGGGCATCAGAATCTGAAAGCTGTGCTTTTTCATTGAATGCCTCTGATGTTGAGGTCTGAGCTGGCTGCTAACAACGAGCCACTCTCACCACGCTGATAAGAGTCCCTGCCTTTTTTAAAAAAAAAATGCAGTTAAGGGTAAGCAGGTATGCAGAAGCTAAATACGTAGCAATATCCAAACTTATAACAATTGTTTTTCTTCTCCTTCCCCTCTCCATACAGCTGGTGAAAGGCCTTCAACAGGAGCTGAATCGTTTGTACACCCTTTTCTGTTCTCGGAATCCAGAGTTCACCGAAAAGGGTGGGAAAGTATCCATTGTGTCACATTCCTTAGGATGCGTCATCACGTATGACATCATGACTGGGTGGAATCCAGTCAGGCTCTATGAACAGTTACTCGAGAAGGAGTACGATGATCTAGAGGACACCTGGATGAGCTATGAAGAGCAGCATTTGCTAGAGGAGTTTTATTTAACCAAGCAGCGGTAAATAACTTCCATTTCTATTAGTGGGAGAGGTGTTGGTGTGTCGGAAAAAAATATATTTTAGCAACTGAATTACTTTGCCACACATCCACTTCCCAATTCCAACTGTGCTTCAACAAAGTATAGTTGACTGATTCTGAAAGGCAGTTCTATCCTTTGGGGTGGTGTGTGTGTGAGAGAGAGAGAGCAATGAGAGAGATATGCACACACAGAAACAGTTTGTCCAGCTAGTAACACATGCAGCAGGAATAGTTCTTCAGTCCACATAAAGGGTCAAGGAGTTTTTTAAAGATCAAATCAACCACCAAGTGAAGGTGTGTGGGGGGGGGGGGCGCAGTGCATCACACGGGAATTCAGCTCCACCATTTTCCTGATTGAAATCTCCCCCTTCTCTGAAATGTTGCTTAACCAAAAGGACTTGTGCAACTGTGCATTTTTTTCCTAGATTGAAGGAGATAGAAGAGAGGTTGCACGGGCTGAAGAAATCCACCATATCTAAGACACCTGCCTTAAAATTCAAGGTGCGAAAGTGCAAGAAATGTGCCTTTCTAGTACTGGCTCACTTTCAGCAAGAAAAGAGGCTTCAACTCACTTCTCCAGGTTCTATCTTGAAACACCTAGTAGACAATCCTCTCCCAGTCAGATCCACAAATATTTTTCCCCCATACAGACTTCAGGATTAACTAACAAGCAGCCCCTTTCAAAGAGAGTAAAAGAAAGCACCCCTTCTACATGAGAGTGAATAGAGAGTAGCCATCAAGAAGTTGAGGGTGTGGCCCCCTGCTCCTAAATCAAGCTGTCCAGTTGCTGAGGAAAAGCTCCATGTAGTGCACTTCAGAGATTGTCTTCATCAAGAGAGCTTTTGCTGTTGGGCAGCGTAGAAATGTAATAAATAAGTACCCAGTGGAAAAGGCGTTGAGGTGCCAGGGACCTTGAGTGCTGATTTCACGTTCAGCTCTTTATCTGCTGCATTAAAAGGCGGACGGGTATTAGATTGTGCCTCTGGCACTGAGAATATGGTAAAGGAACAGCCAGGCAAGCCACTCTTGAAGCACTTTTTGTGTAATTTACTTCCTCTTCACGCCTGCTTAGCTTGCAGATCACATGCATTTTTATTCATTAAAAATAAGGCTGGGCAATCTCTGGAGGCCAGTCTCCCCCTCCGAAACGACATACACACCCTCTCGCTGCCGTGCCGCTGAATTGCCACCAAAATTCAGTTGAGCAACGGCCCTTAAAACTCCAGCGGAAAAGGAACCGACAGCAGTTCAAACTTAACAGGAAGCCAAACATCTATGAAACAGCCAATAACGTATGTACAAGCTCAGCCGTATCAGATTGTCTTGAGCAAGCCACATTTCTGATATTGATTGAAGTTTGTATCTGATGGATCAGGTTTGATTGTATTAAGTCAAGTATGTGTCATGCAGAATTTTACCTGGGATCTGGATTGTAGAATTTTAGAGAAGAGACGTGGAGGCAATAACGTTCTCTTCTGTTAGGGCAGCCTTCCTCAACCTAGGGCGCTCCAGATGTGTTGGACTGCATCTCCCAGAATGCCCCAGCCAGCTGGCTGGGGCATTCTGGGAGTTGTAGTCCAACATATCTGGAGCGCCCCAGGTTGAGGAAGGCTGTGTTAGGGTCTCAGAAGGGCCCGCAGCTCAGTGGCACGCGGTAGGCTCCAGTTTACTCACTAGGAATGTCTTCCCCAACCTGGTGCCCTACAGTGGCCCTGCTGGCTGGGGATGATGGGTGTTGCAGTCTTAACACAATTGAGGGCTTCAGGTTGAGGAAGGCTGCCCTAGAACCTTGTGTGTGAGGGGGCAGAGGAAGGCCCTTGACTGATGTGCTGGAGAGCCACTGCCAGTCACAAGAGGGCAGGATTGGGTTAGAGAGACCCCTGGTCTGATCTGGGATAAAGCGTGTTAATTTTTTCCACAGAACTTGCTTTTCTACTTCCTCAAAAAAAAAAAGCCAGCTATATGAAATATTTTCTTAAAATACAGTTAAGCTTCTTAACTTCCCACATAGCCAGTCATGACCGAGCAGATTCCTGCTGTGGGATTCCTCTGAAGAGTCATCGTTGTCTCCCAGGCTCTCTTGTACCTCTCACACAGGATACTCCTTTCAGCTGAAATTCCCTCCGATAGCAATCCTGAGGTATTTTTGCAGCCCGCGTTCATGACCACGTCAGTCTCCTGTGGCTATTGCAATATGTAAAAAGGATGATGCGTTATTACATTGTGATTTCCCCTCAATTTGCAATGTTCCTCAAGGCAGTGAGATCGCAACTCTTCCCCATCCTCCAAAACAAAGTGCCCCGATATCTGCTAGAAAGCTGCCTTTTTCTCTGCCTGTTAATATCAAATGAAATGTCTCCTTAGGTTGAAAATTTCTTCTGTATGGGATCTCCATTAGCCGTGTTTTTGGCCTTGCGCGGCACCCGTCCAGGAAACCGTGGAAGTCAAGATCACATTCTGCCCAGAACTATTTGTAACCGGTTGCTAAACATTTTTCATCCAACAGATCCAGTGGTGAGTGTTAGTGCAGTAACAAGCTTTCACCTCGCAGAGGCGGCCCTACCATGAGGCAAGGTGAGGCGGCCCCCTCAGGTGGCGGATTTCGGGTGCCATTAAAGGGCGGCAGCAGAGCGGAAGGCAGATCAGACCCATGGGGCACAGACTTCCTTCTCGTCTTTTGGCGAGATTTGTGCGGGAGAGTTTCCCAACGGATCATGCCCCTCACTGTCATTGTTAGAAGTGGGGAGGAAGCCATTCGGATTTTCTGCCTCGGGACCAGGCTGTTTTGTGCCACCCGTGACCAAGAATGTTTCTAAGCAAAAGCTGCTGAAGGGAAGTCAAAGGCAATGTGTAAGAAGGGATCATGAAAGCTGCCTTTGTGGACATAGCTATGGGTTAGCATGTCGCCCAGCCTGGCAGAACAACCTCTTGTTAGGGTGAAGACAGACATAATCTAAGAGAGCTCACAGCACATTCCTCAGCTGCTTCCTGCGATTGGCAGTGAATCAGATGCTGGGTCAGCAGGTACTTTTCCGCTGCCCAGGGTGTTCCAGGTGGGTTGTCTTTTAAAAGTGCTGCACTGGTGATACACATTTTTTTTTGTTCCTTATTCTTTAAAAAAAAAGAGAGGAATTTAAAGTGGGGATTTAATGGTATGTACATTTCTTGGTGATATCGCAAGACATTTATTTAAAATATTTCTAGGCTGACTTTCAGGGCAGAAGCCTCCCAAGGTGGTTTACAACATCATCATCATAAATCGACACAGTATTAAGGCAGCGAACATTTATAAAACAACAGCTACTGGCCATAAAATATTACTAAAAACCTACAACATAATTGCAGCTACAGAGCAGAACAGTCTTAAAACATCAGGAAAAACTTCCTGACTGTTAGAGCAGTACGACAATGGAATCAGTTGCCTGGTGAGGTTGTGGGCTCTCCCACACTAGAGGCCTTCAAGAGGCCGCTGGACAACCATCTGTCAGGGATGCTTTAGGGTGGATTCCTGCATTGAGCAGGGGGTTGGACTCGATGGCCTTGGAGGCCCCTTCCAACTCTGCTATTCTATGATTCTAGGAGGCCAACCAGGATGATCAGGGGTCTGGAAACAAAGCCCTATGAAGAGAGACTGAAAGAACTGGGTATGTTTAGCCTGGAGAAGAGAAGATGGAGGGGAGACATGATAGCACTCTTCAAATACTTAAAAGGTTGTCACACAGAGGAGAGCCAGGATCTCTTCTCGATCCTCCCAGAGTGCAGGACATGGAAGAACGGGCTTAAGTTAAAGGGAGCCAGATTCCAGCTGGACATCAGGAAAAACTTTCTGTTAGAGCAGTACAACAATGGAACCAGTGACCTAGGGAGGTGGTGGGCTCTCCCACACTAGAGGCCTTCAAGAGGCAGCTGGACAACCACCTGTCAGGGATGCTTTAGGGTGGATTCCTGCATTGAGCAGGGGGTTGGACTCGAACTCTGCTATTCTATGATTCTAATAAAACATAATCAAGAGAAAGCCATTGTATGAAAGTAGGTCCTCAGGGTCTTCCTAAAAGGCTGCAATGATGGGACCTGATAGACTCCCAGTGGCAACCGATTCCAGAGGTGTGAAGCCAGAGCAGAAAAGGCCCTTGTGTACTCATCCCTCAAATGGGGGCAAGTTAGAAGGGCCTCTATGGCTGACTTTAAAGTGTGGGCAGGCTGATACGAGCTTCGGCTATTGGGCGGTATAAAAATGTAATAAATAAATAAATAAATAAATACGGGTGAAAGTAAATTGGCCGCAAAAGGTTTAAAGCTTCAAAGTCAAAGCCAGCTCGGAAACATACTGGTAGCTGGTGCAGTATCGGTGTCATATGGTATGATTGCTTCCACCAGCTGGTATAGCCAGCTTCTCATTGAAAATTATAGAAGAGGCTTCCCCTGAACTCAAGCCTGCAAAGGAATAGGTACATTTTATAACTGGATGCAGCAAAGCACTTCCAGACCAGTCTGGCTGCTCTAGAAATCTTACATGAGTCTTCACCCCTTAGTCTTCTTCCAGGATCTTACTTGAATGTTTTTTCTCAGTTTTGTGGAAATCAGTTAGAATATCTGATGAAATCATCAATATCCTTGAAGCTTTCCATTGGAAATCCAGTGCATGGTTAAAAAAAAAAAAGTTATCTCAATGGCTGCACGTACCATTAGAAAACTCTGAAACAGCAGTTCTTTGGATTTTTGCAGACAAGGAGTAGCTATTCTTGAATTTTTTTTAAAGAAGTGCCTGTCCAGAAACCTTCCTTTTGGGCAATTTCCTCATCTTCAATACTTTGGTGACTTCAATAGGATTACTGGAAGCAAGGACCACACGATCTCCTTGGCCTTGGGCAAATGTGTTGAATTTATATGTTGCTTTGGCTTTTCAAAATGAAGGAGGTTAGAACACCCGCAGTTTTATGTAAAACCAAAAATGCTTCTTACAAAGTCTCCATTGATTGCAATATGTCTAATTGTTTTCCCATGTCACAATGTAAGCTAAGTAAAAGGCTGTGAGGCCTGAGGCCCTTCCTTAAGCATTCAGCTGCTGAGAAATGTGTCCTGAAATAGTAGATGGCCTTGACCAAATCGCCGTCTTATTTTTAGCAGTAAAACGTTTAATGAAGAAGGGAATGATGTGCGAGTCTGAGAAAGGGATACGTATCTGTCTAAATCAGCCTTCCTCAACCTGGGGCGCTCCAGATGTGTTGGACTGCAACTCCCAGAATGCCCCAGCCAGCTGGCTGGGGCATTCTGGGAGATGCAGTCCAACACATCTGGAGCGCCCCAGGTTGAGGAAGGCTGGTCTCAATGAAGAACAGGTGGCATGAAAGAAGCCACTTGTACCCTATCACCCAAGGTTTCTCTTGTCTTTTTACTTGCAGGCCTATAGACTAGAACCTTTAATTCTCAAGCACTATAGCAACATATCTCCTGTCCAGATCCACTGGTATAACACCACGAACCCTCTACCTTATGAGCACATGAAGCCAAGTTTCCTCAACCCGGCAAAAGAATCTACCTCAGTCTCTGAGAGTGAAACACTCCCAACGATACCCAGCCCGACGACGTCACCCGTCATGGCCCGGCGCCACTACGGGGAGTCCATAACGAACATAGGCAAAGCAAGTATATTGGGTAATTATTCTTGAATACCCTTGAAAAACCTCTGTTTACGTGTGCCTGTCATACCTCCAAGGAACATCACGCCCGCAGCCACGAGGCAGCTAGGTCATTTTAGACCCTGGATTTAATGGTCTTTCAGGGGGTCCCCTTTTGATGGCCATGTGTATTATTACTTCAGTTGTGAAGCACAGAACAAGCCTTTTGTCCCTCCACCGCTATTCTGTGCATTAGGAACCCTTTTCCTGAGGCATTAGAGCAAACCCAGCAAAAACAAAGCGAGCCGTGCTGGTGCCAAAGTTTTTAAAAATCCAAAATCTACAGTTGGGCAATATCTTTATTTGGACCAAACCAAATGCCACAAAAGAGTGTGCAAGCTTTTGAGATCTCCAGGACTCTTCATCAGGCTAGGTGGAACCATCCCCTGTCTCTCCCACCACCTAGCCATGAGGGAGTGGGAGAAAGGGGGGACAGTTTGCCAAACCCGATTAAAAAGAAATAACTCTGAGCATGTGCAGTCTTGCATTTTAATCAGAAAACCATAATGAGTGCGGTGGGGGGGAGGAGTTTGCATCTGCTGCCCTGATCCTAAATACAATTACTTGGGAAGAAGTTCCATTCTGTTGTAGAAAAGGAAAACCCATTTTAAAGAAAAAGTAATAAAAATACAGGTACCCAGCTTGGTTACTTCAGATCAGAAATTTGAACATCAAGCCCTAAAAATGCATAGGGTTAGGGTAGTCAATTAATAGTACCATTTTACAGATGAGACACACTAAATTTTGTATCCCCAAGCTATGTTTTTCTCTTCACAGTAACCTTGTCAGGCTGATATATATATATATATATATATATATATATATATATATATAATTTTATTTTATTTATTACATTTTTATACTGCCCAATAGCCAAGGCTGTCTGGGCAGTTTACAATTAAAACCATAACATACCAAGTCAAAATGTAAAACTTAAAAAAAAAAAATTAAAATACCATATAAAATCAAAATAAGTTATAGTTCAGGGAAAGCCTACCTGAAAAGATACGTTTTGAGGAGGCGTTTAAAGGGCGTTATATTTTCCACTTCCCGAATCACACGAGGGAGGGTTTTCCAGAGGGCGGGGGCCGCTACAGAGAAGTCTTGCTGTTGAGGTTCTTCATGGCTAGGGTGGCCCTATGGAAAGGAGGACAGGGCTCCTGTATCTTTAACAGTTGCACAGAAAAGGGAAGTTCAGCAGGTGTCCTTTGTATATATGGAGAGGGAAAGGAAAGGAACCTCTCATGCAAGCACTGAGTGAGTCATTACTGACTCTTGGAGGGACGCCAGCTTTCGCTGACGTTTTCTTGGCAGGCCTTATAGCGGGGTGGTTTGCCGTTGCCTTCCCCAGCCGTTATTACCTTTACCCCAGCTAACTGGGTACTTATTTTACCGACCTCGGGAGGATGGAAGGCTGAGTCGACCCGAGCCGGCTGCCTCACTGCAGTTAAAGCTGCAGGAACTATACTAGAGTGACCAGATTTAAAAGAGGGCAGGGCACCTGCAGCTTTAACTGTTGTGATGAAGAGGGAATTTCACCGGGTTCCCCATATATACAAAGGACACCTGCTGAAATTCCCTTTTCAATACAACTCTTAAAGATACAGGAGCCCTGTCCTCCTTTTCATAGGGTCACCCTATTCATGGCGATATTCCGTTTGTTTTGAAATGGCCAGCAAGACCTCCTCTGAAGATCGTAAATGCCATCTGGGTGTATATAAGGGAAGGCGGTCTACTGAGTACCCTGGTCCCAAGTTGTTTAGGGCCTCATAGGATAACAGGATAACCTTGTACGTGGCTCAGTAGCTAGCAAGCAGCCAGTGCAGTTCTTTTAACACCGGCTTCATGTGGGCAGAGCCAGGCGTCCCCTTGAGCACCCTCACTGCTGCGTTCTGAACCACACACGTGGGTATCGCCCCAGATTTTTTCTCTCCCTGAACCTCGGTTTTCCACATTCTAACTCTACATAAAACCTTTGAAAGTTTGCAAGACAGTGTTTAAAGGGCAGTAGATAGTGAAATAATGAGGCTTGAGCACAGTGGAGAATGGGATATTCCCGCAACAGAAGCCCTGCTCTGTGTAAAGACGTCTGAAACCTCCCACGCAAACAAGCAGAGGCTCCTCATTGGTTCAGCTGCAGCCAATTCCAACTCTCTTCTGAGTGTACCTGTATGATGCATATGTTTGTTACGTTCCTATTTTATGTTTTTAAGGTGCAC
Organism: Elgaria multicarinata webbii; assembly: GCF_023053635.1. NCBI lineage: Eukaryota > Metazoa > Chordata > Lepidosauria > Squamata > Anguidae > Elgaria > Elgaria multicarinata. The sequence continues at coordinate 179,522,598 of NC_086172.1, read as the reverse complement.
AGCCTAAAGATGCAATGAATGCAGGGACTCTTAGCATAGTGGTGGCCTGAAGTCTGGCACCTGTCATTTGTGGCTAGAACTCTGTCCACAAGGGGGCAGCAGAGTCCGAGGATAAAGCCGGCGCCCTCGTTTTTAAATACTTCAAAGTGAGGTTTATCAGTCTGCGATGCTCTTTTGATTAGCACGGAAGTATCGAGGCAGCCTAAGACTTCTGTAGGAAGGGCGAAAGGCCTGGGATGGGGGTGGGAGATAGACAGGTCATAGAATCATAGAATTAGTAGAGTTGGAAGGGGCCTATAAGGCCATTGAGTCCAACCCCCTGCTCCATGCAGATCTGCACAGCCTTTGAATTTTTAGCAGCGGGAGCAAGAATATGCAAACGTCATGCAGTAAGCACGAGGGTAAGCTGGGCTAGGAGTTACGGGGAAGAGGTGGGGGCCACGTGGGCTTCCATTTGGGGCAGCAGCTGTGCATTGAGAGAAACCCTCCCCCCAGTGCCGCGTGATTGCCGAGTTGCAACGCCTGTTGTGTTGTGCTAACTAAACGCAGGAGCTGCTAGCATTGGGAAAGGCCTCGGAGGGATGCTCTTCTCACGGTTTGGACGTTCCAGTGCTCCCACCATGCAGGCTCTCGAGTCAGGAAAAGAAGAGACAGAAGTGGAGGACAAGAAGGCAGCCTTGAACCAGACCTCCATCGGGACTCAGACGTTCCCACACAGCAGCTCCGGCTTCCTAGACCCAACATGTAAGCCAGCCGCGTGCTCTCCACTGGGCCAGTCTGGGTTTCACCTTTCTCCTCCCGCTGAAGCGGAGGCACCTGAGATGTAGGTCAGCAACGTGGGGCGGTTGAAACGACTCTGGTACATCTGTAGCTTCTTCAGCTACAGACTGGGTGTGTTCCATTCCTATAAATCCAGAGTTCTCAAGCTGCATCACACTCAGCCTCCCTAAATTCAGGGCAGCTAAAATCAGAGCTTCCCCAGACATGATAGGATGTCTTCTCTGGAGATCCACAGAGATAACACGTCCCCTTTTTCGGCTTCTGAAGGGGGAGGGGGGCTGTTGGGAGAATAGGGAGTCCCGCGTTGAGACCTGATTTGAGCTAATTGGAATAGAAGGAGGGAGACTGGATTTCTGGACCACGCTAAGAGGCGGGCGGGGAGGCAGAAGCTAGCTCCTCCCCAAAGCTCACATCTCCTTAGGGAGGCCCCGCTGGCCTCTTGGGAGTCTGGAAAGCGGAGGAGGAATCTTGGTAGGTTGTGAAGTTAGTTTCCGTTCCCGTTCATTTAGCCCTCGGCTTTATCCTCAGAAGGCCAGCAACCGAGCCGCGTGGCCATCACTGCCCGTATTCCCTGAATGCTCGTGGCTTAAGAGGCCATCGCTGTTTACATCCCGAAGAGTGCAACTTCGAGACAGGGAAGTAGCAGAAGAGCAGGCGCCTTCCAGCGCCGTTCCCTGGCCACTCTCAGAGCCACTGCAGAACTACCCTGGGCCGCTCACTGCTGCGTCACCCGTTGCAGGATCCAGAGAGCGGGCTGCTCGCGTTCTCATTCAAACTGTGCTGCTGCCACAGCCTACCTTCCCCAATCCCATCTGAGCGGTGTCTCTCTTTTGGGAGCCATTTCAAATCAGGAGCTGTAGGAGGCGAAGGGTGCTGCTTAGCACCTACACACACACACACACACACCCTTACGTAGGCAAGGAGACGGGAAAGGGCAGAAAAGGGAGATGTTTCTCCATGGGACTGGTGCGTTCCGGTAGGAATACTTCTGGTTTTGTTCTTGTTTCCTGCCCAGTGGACCTGGAGCACCGGATCGACTTTGAGCTCCGGGAAGGCCTGGTGGAGAGCCGCTACTGGTCTGCCGTCACGTCGCACACAGCGTACTGGTCGTCTATGGACATTGCACTCTTCCTTCTTACCTTCATGTACAAGCAGGACCAAGAGGAGGATGGCATCAAGTCCCATTTAGACTCAGTTTGATTTTAGCTTGGGGGGAGTGGGGGAGGGGGTGGGGGGAGGAGGAGGAGGAAGAATGAAACTTGACAAATGGCACAAAGCAATCTAAGTGCAGCGCTTGTTTTTAAGGCATGGTGGTTTCAGGTTCAAATGCATGTCTGGATTTCTTCCTTCCAAGGTTATTTGTCCTTCGAGGCACATTCCCCGTCCTGGGCTAATGGGGGCCTTGGTGAAAGGCTGTTCTCAGCTCCCAGCCCTTTGACGATAACACGCAAGCCAGCAGGGGCTGTTCCAGCATCCATCGCAGGATTGGGGCCTCTTTGCAGATGAATCATAAGTGTGTTTTTTTTAAGTGCAAAGAGTAGTCTGCTCAGATGGGAGTTCGTTTCCATTTAAGAAGAATGCCTGGAAACCTCAACTGGCCATGTTCTGTGTCCTCTGTATGGCTACGTAAGAAGCAAATGGCTTTTCTTGTTCTTATATGAAGCCTGTTGCTCCTTGGCCCTTTGGAATGACAGTCACACGAAGAGTGTGCTAACACAACTCACTCCAATACTAACACTGGCAAACAGGCATGAGGTGAATATTTTTAAATATTATCATTATAATTTATTATTACCTCCAACTAACTGTTTTGTTTTAGCCCAGTGTGTAAAAAGCGTTACTTTTCTACTGTTTTTCCCCCTTTTTTTTTTCGTTTTTGGAGCAGGGGGCCTAATTTAAAGAACCACATTTATTTTCTACAGTGTTAAGACTTTATTCCTCAGATGACATATCTTTGTACTATTCAGATGGAGCTATGGACACTGGCACACTTTTCAGTATTTTTTCATTAAAAAAATAACCTTTGTGTTATCACACGACCGGTGCTTGTGGAAATGGTTTTTTTCTCCAAGGTAAGTAGTTTCCTGTGAGGCTTGGGCTCTTGCAATAGTGTTCATTCAGGAGCACAACGTTCATTTGCTTCACAAATTTGAAATATCAGCCTTGGAGTTCTTTGAGAATGAGCAGCAGAAACGGAGTCTTGAATTTGCATTTCTTCAGTGAAGGAGGCTCATGACATGACTTTGTGACATCGGACAATTAGACTGTTGTTAAGACCCTTTGGATCCAAAGAAGAAGCACCCATGTGTGCAGCCATAGCTTTGCATACGTCCCACGTCCCCCCCCCCCTTTCTTAGCTGTTTGCACTGCAATTGAGACAATCTGTGTATCAAACTGGAAAGCAGTTCACTTCACAAGAGCAACTGCTACGGTGAAAGTAAACCTCCCACCAGGCTCCTAGTTCATTCCCTCACACACATGCCCCTTCTCAGTTTCTCATGCACTATTGATCTTAAGTCCATAACGTGACTTCATTTTATTTATACATGCATCTGTTTCTCCTTTCTGCTATGCATTCAAGGCAACTGGCTTTACAAATAGTGATAAAACACTTAATACCAAGGAAATTGCAAACATAAAAACCAAGCGGAGCAAAATAATTGAAAACTGAGGCATTGAAAGTGCAGACCCAGAAAGTATTTACTCAAAAGGGTAGGCCTTCCCTAGACAATGGTCACATTCCTGCCTGACTCGCCACAGATAGAGAGATCATATGGAAACGTTCTGGGAAGTGGGCGTTTCTGGTATATGTTGTGAGTATTCCAGCACTTTTCTGGAGCATGGTGTTTGCCTGGAATTTTGGAACCGGAAAGGGGCTGAGGTTTAAATAGCACAAATTGTATCTTCAAGAGTTAATTCTTCACGTGTGCTGGAATGTTAACTGCGGCTTCATTTTCCATTGCTACGGAATGCAGTCATGCATCTCACTATCTCACAGTCATGAAATGGGCTTAGAAAACAGACTCCACTGAGATCCTTTCTGGATCTCTGTTTATCTCTGATCCCGACGTAAGGCTGTTCCTTCACAGGAAGTGCCTGAAATGATTTTCTGTGGATAATTTTTTTTAAAAAAAAGATTAATCTAGAGGGGAAATCTTGGACCAGCATGGAAAACTCACATGGAGCTCCGTCACACCTATTTTATTTTATTTTATCCAATTTTCATCCACTGGTGTTTCCTTAGCAAGTCAAGGGCTGGGCACTTTCATGTCTGTGTGTTCTGCTCTTTCAGCTCATGTATGTTTTCACCTGGAGCGCTACTATGCCGGTGAAATGTCCCGCCCGGCCCCTTGGGAAAGGTACAGGGGAGGAGGAGCAGCGAAGGTTTGTTTTGCTAGTTTCAAAGGGTGGGCAGATGATCATTTTGACTAATTTCTTTTGTAAAGTTGGTCAGGTCCCCTCCTTTGCTCCAAGGTAACCAAAACCAGCCGACAGAAAGCTCTGGCGTGGGCTGGTCCATGAAGTCACGAAGAGTCGGAAGCGACTGAATGAATAAACAACCACCACCAAAATGCTTACATGTGTGTAAGTTTTAAAGATAAAGAGATCAAAGTTGGCATGGTGATAGCTCTTGAGAATTTTAGCCACTCCAAGTATAAATCAGATCAGTTCATCCCTTGATTTTAAGGAATTTTAAAAATGAAATTAACAAAAAATGCTTACATCTGTGTAATTTTTAAAGATAAAGAGATTAAATTTGGCACAGTGGTAGCTCTTAAGAAAGGCTTTAGCCATGCTAAATTTGACTTCATCATTGCGAAGCTGTGCATCTACAAATTCATAAAATAGAGATCTGCTGGTTCCCTTATTCAAGAGTAAAACCCATTGATTTCAACTGCATTTGCATCCAAGTCATACTAAAATCAAATGCATGCTTACCTTTGAGTAAACCCCTTTGGACAAAAAGAGACTTACTTCTGAGTAAACTGAAGTAAGACCTCAGAAGGTCTCTGTTCAATGGGGTTTACTCAAAGGTAAGCATGCATCTGATTTTAGTATGACTTAAGAACATAAGTGCCCTGCTGGATCAGACCAAGGGTCCATCTAGTCCAGCACTCTGTTCACACAGGGGCCAACAAGGAGGACATGGTGTAACAGCACCCTGGACTTGGATGTAAATGCAGTTGAAATCAATGGGATATACTAGAGTAAGGGAACTAGTAGATCTCTTTTTTATGAGCGTGGAGATGCAAGCTTTGCATGATCAAAGGAAAGGACAATCCATCCTTTGCACTGGTGGACTATCAGGAAAAGCTTTTAAGGGGGGAATTTAAAAATTCCTAAAAACTCAAGGGGTGTACCGATCTGATTCAAACTTGGCATGCTGAAAGCTCTACTTAAGAGCTCTCAAGGTCCCAAGTTTTATCTATTTTAAAAAATAAAGGCGCCGCGGGCAAGGTACAGGTATTTTCCACATTCCTTTTAAGGTGAAAATGTACCCCTGGTCATGCCTACTCAGGAGTAAGAACATAGAGTTAAATGGGACCTCTCTTCCTTCTTCACGGTTGATTTGAGAACTGCCCGGCCCTCCTCTTTTGCTAGTGAGACTGCCCATAGACACACATGCCCCCAACAAAGAACGGGATGGTCTGATAGAATGCAACGACACCAATACACAGTAGGGAGGAGAACATTCATTTCACATGGAGGGAAAATAATCCAGACTTCCCCCACTCCAAAAACAAATGAAACATGGAGGGGAAGAGGCAAAATGAGTGCAGGACGTGGATGACGTGATGTGAGTACCAGGCTGCAAAACCGCATACCAGGCATGGCGAATGTGCGATAAATCGCTGGTGTGATGGAGCCCATGAATTCATCCTGGGAAATGGTCTGAACAGCTTCATCCTGAGCCCATTGACAGGACAATGGGGCTACTATAGAATGGCAGGGACAAAGTTGCCGGAGGGGTCAATCGTGGTGTCTGTTCTCAATGCCAGGTACCACTTCTAGTAATGTATGAAGTAACATCAATGCCTCTGAGCAGGTGCAGAGTATGTTTCCCCTTACCGCTGGTTAAATAGCATTTATGGACTTCAGGGATCATAGAATCATAGAATAGCAGAGTTGGAAGGGGCCTACAAGGCCATCAAGTCCAACCCCCTGCTCAATGCAGGAATCCACCCTAAAGCATCCCTGACAGATGGTTTTCCAGCTGCCTCTTGAAGGCCTCTAGTGTGGGAGAGCGCACAACCTCCCTAGGTAACTGATTCCATTGTCGTACTGCTTTAACAGGAAGTTTTTCCTGATGTCCAGCTGGAATCTGGCTTCCTTTAACTTGAGCCCATTATTCCGTGTCCTGCACTCTGGGAGGATTGAGAAGAGATCCTGGCCCTCCTCTGTGTGACAACCTTTTAAGTATTTGAAGAGAGCTGTCATGTCTCCCCTCAATCTTCTCTTCCCCAGGCTAAACATGCCCAGTTCTTTCAGTCTCCCTTCATAGGGCTTTGTTTCCAGACCCCTGATCATCCTGGTTGCCCTCCTCCAGCTTGTCTGCGTCCTTCTTGAATTGTGGAGCCCAGAACTGGACGTAATACTCCAGAAGAGGCCTAACCAGGGCCAAATAGAGAGAAACCAGTACCTCACGTGATTTGGAAGCTAAACTTCTATTAATGCAGCCCCAAATAGCATTTGCCTTTCTTGCAGCCATATCGCACTGTTGGCTCCTATTCAGCTTGCAATCTACAACAATTCCAAGATCCTTCTCGTTTGTAGTATTACTGAGCCAAGTATCCCCCATCTTGTAACTGTGCATTTGATTTCTATTTCCTAAATGTAGAACTTGGCATTTATTAGACAGCAGACCTTTCAGCTCTTGGGGGGGAATGGTGTTTCCCAACAGAAGTATATCTAGGTTGTTCTTAAGAATATGGTACCCTTACTTGGATGTGCTAAGCTGAGAACAGTATGATCACTGGACAGAGTCAGGGGCTTCCAAAAAGGTGGTCCCTAAGGAAAACCCAGCCTTTGGGGGCTTTGAGGTGTTGCGGGTGAAAAGTTGGACTAGGGTGTTGAATCTGCTAAGATTTGCCAGATTCACTGGGACTGGGCTTATCTCATGCCTAAACGCAATCATCCTCTCTAAAGATCTCACCAGGACAGCCTGTGACATGTGAAGCTGTCCACCACCTATGCCCAATCCCAGGCAAACTGCTACACTAGCAATCACATGGGCTAGATTGGTGGGTCACAGGGCCTGGTGGTAGATAAGTGCTCTTAAAAAGCCTAAATCCACCTACTTTTGGTGGCCTGCTTAAAGACACCTTGTCAACCAAACGTCAATGCGTGGTTGCTCTGTGTCAAAAGTGTGTGTGTGTGTGTGTGTGTGTGTGTGTGTGTGTGTGTTACCGGAATTAGGCATATCTAAGCCTTTTGGACCTGGACCTGTCTGAACAGCGAGCAGTATCATAGTCAGACTTTTATGTAAGTGGATGTAACTCGAAAAGTGTGGCTACAATTTTGACATGTCTCCAAATCTCTCTGCGAAGCTGAATGTCATCGTCTGCTAGAAGACCAGGCCTGGTCAAATGTTTTTTCTCTGATCTGCTTTTGTATTTATATGGCCAGGAAAGCCGCCTCTGTTATCGCTGGCCTTTAATAGAATAAGCGTGAGTCATGAGGCCTTGCTCCAGCTCTGGTTTCGTCTGGAGGAATGCTCAGCGCATTGTCTGTTACCTTCTGGCTTTTTCATTAACCAAAAGGGTGCAACTTTGTCTTCCTTCACACGACCTTTTTCTTGCTGATTCATCCTCAAAATAGGTTCTGTGGCCAGGATTTCTTTATGTATTGTTTTCCCGAGTTTTGTAGTTACGAGTGAACTTTTCTACTTTCCCTTGAAAATTATTAGCCTTTCAGAACTTTGCATCTTCTGTGAATCATTTACTTGGGCAACTAGAAATCTGTAATCCTTGATCTCCTATTGCGCTATTGTCTATGGATCCATTCTGGCCAGCTGAGTGATTCGAAGGGCCCCTCTACAACATCTCTGCTATCATGGGACACAGAAGAGACGCTACACAATCCTATGCCCGTTTTGTCAGATGCCAGCCCTATTGAGTTATGGTGGTGGTGCTTCATAAGGGAACGTACATTAGGACTGCAACCTAAAAGTAGCTTTTCCTCAAAGCTGGTGAGCTGAAGCCAGGCATAGGCAGCTGGGGCTTGGCGGGGGTGGGGGCATTGAGTCCTTGCATGTCTTATATTAAGATTTTTTTTAAAAAAATGTTCATCACTCTCCCCTGTAAACTCCCCAAAGAGAGTAGAGAAAAGGCAAAGGAATAGAGAAAAAAGATATTTTTAATGCGATAAAAGAACTCCATGTTTCAGATCCTAAGGGTCCAAAATGTATTGGAGTTCTTTTATTGCATTAAAAAAAATCTCTTTGCATTTGGCTTTTTTTGTAGACTTAATGATCCACCAGGGCTCTTCTGGAAGCAGAGCTTTTGTATGGCCAGAGTCAGCATGGTGCAAGGAATAGTATTGGCAACTTTGCCCAACTTGGTGCTCTCCAGATGTGTAGGGACGGCAACACCCATCACTCCCAGTCAGCCTGGCCAGTGGGCACTGCAGTCCAACACACCTGAAGGGCACCAGGATGGGGAAGGCATGTGTTGGTTTGGAGATATGGCAGGTTTGAGTCCAAATCCCGACTCAGCTACAAGAGCAAGTTGTCCTCTTTCTCCTCCAGATGGCATTGGCAGCTTTTTGCAGGGGGTGGAAGGAATGATTTTAAAAAAGGCTTATTGACCTGGCTGGCATGTAACTGCCAATCTCCCAGTTAAATAACCAAGGAACCAGTGTGGCCTCACAGGAAGGAGCACGCTGCCAGGGCGGTGCTACCATAGAGGTCACTCAGGCGGCCGCCTAGAGCGACAAGCTAAGAGGGGCACCGAGTGCAGCGCAGCACTCACGTGCGTTGTTGGCTGTGAGCTGGCCTGGCCCGAGGATTCAGCTGGGCCTGGGCGGGCGAGATGGCGCCCCGCGCCCGCCCAGCTGAAGCGAAGCCAGGGACGCTGGGGTGGAGGTGGGGCGGCTTCACGTTCGGATTTCCAGAACGCGCCCAGAAATGAGAGAGAGAGAGAGAATGTATGGGGTGCATGGGGTCTTTGAGTGAATGCATGTGTTCATGCGTGTGTTTGTTTGGAGTGAGTGATGCTCTCTGTGTGTGCGCGTGCGTGCGTGTGTGAGTTGGGGGGATGATTTGGAGGTGATATTCCTATTAAATAATGCATTTTAGACCTAGAAGTTCCTTTCCAATTTGTTTGCTATAATTGGCATGACATATTTCTTGCACTTTAAAATAAATCTAGCAGTTTCAAGTTTTGTGCTTCCTATTTTTTCCAGGAAACATCTGTTCTTAAAAATCAAAGTTGGCATTTGTGTGTGTGTGAAAGTAGCTCACCTTGCCTAGGGCGCAAAATAGTCTGGCACCAGTCCTGCACACTGCCTCCTGCCTGCTATCCTCTTCCAATTTCAGGTTTGTGGTAGTGGTGTCCAAACAACCTATAGTTTTAACCATAAACAACCCAGAGTGCCAGGTTCGTTCATCACGGCAACAACCCAGGAATGGGGCATTCCTGGGTTGTTTCCAAAATTGAAAGTGGCTAGTGGGTGGGAGGAACCACGCTGAGTTGTTCCCATGTAGCCATATGGATTCCTGGTTATTTACCCTGGTCATTGTAACCTCGCCCCTACCGCACTGGAAAGGGCACAGGCAGCACAAATTAAAGGCGCTGGTTCTGGTCTATGAAGCATGGCTGCTGAGCAGAGACGGCGTCTCTCTGTGTGGAGTGGGGGAAGGATTTCAAGCGCTTGTCATGTATTTTAAACTGAATTTATTTTAAAGTAATTTACTTTAAACTGAATCTTACGGGGGTGGGAGACGTAAATTTTGAGGCAACAATGGATGAGGGCCAATGCACCACAGTACAGAGAACAGCTCCAACAGTGTCCCAAAATAGTGTCTGCAACAAGGTAGGAACAAAGCCAGACTATAAAACACATGGTCTTCGATGTCTATATACTAATGCCCAGAGCATGGGAAACAAACAGAATGAACTTGAACTCTTATTACATGAAGGCAAATACGACTTGATAGGTATAACTGAAACTTGGTGGGATGACTCCCATGACTGGGATATAGCAATTGAAGGATATAACTTGTTCAAAAAGAACAGAAGAAATAGAAAGGGAGGCGGAGTTGCACTATATGTTAAAAATACCTATCCCTGCACAGAAATACAGGCGGATGAGACTGGGAGCCCCGTCGAGAGCGTCTGGATTAAAATAAATGGGGCAAGGAATAAAAAGAACATGATAATCGGAGTCTACTACCGACCACCCAATCAAGGAGAAGACGAGGACGAAACTTTTGAGAAACAAATTGCCAGTGTTCAAGGAAGTGTGATGTAGTAGTGATGGGGGACTTCAATTACCCTGATATCTGTTGGGAGACCATTACTGCCAAAAGCAGCCCTTCCAAGAAATTCCTGACATGTATGGGTGATAACTTTCTCCTACAGAAAGTGGTGGAAGGAACTAGAGGATCGGCAATCCTTGACTTGTTATTGACCAATAGGGATGACTTAGTGGATAAAGTGGCAGTTACGGGAACTCTGGGGGAAAGTGACCACGTCATACTTGAATTCTTGATTATGAAGGAGACAAAAGTCGAGCGTAGCCATACACGTACTCTGGATTTTAGGAAAGCTGATTTTAATAAACTCAGAACTATAATAAGTAAGGTCCCGTGGCAAGGGAGCCTAAAAAGAAAAGGAGTGCAGGATGGGTGGGAGTATCTAAAAAATGAAATTTTAAAGGCACAGTTACAAACAATTCCAACAAGGAGAAAAGATAGAAGACAACAGGGGAAACCAATGTGGCTTCACAAAAAGCTTAGAGATGACCTGAAAACAAAAAAGGATACATATAGGAAGTGGAAGGAAGGCCAGGCTACAAAAGAAGAGTACAGACAAGTGGCGCAGAAGTGCCGAAATGGCGTCAGGAAGGCTAAAGCTGTGAATGAGCTGAGATTAGCGAGGGATGCTAAAAGCAATACAAAGGCTTTCTTCAGATACGTGAGTAGTAAAAGACAGAGGAAAGAAATGGTGGTTCAATTGCTTAATGAGGATGGCAAATTGATAACAGACGACAAAGAAAAGGCTGAAGTGCTCAATTCCTACTTTGCCTCGGTCTTCTCCCAAAAGTGGGTCTATGACCCCCCTGGAAAAAGTGAAGCAGAAGTTGAGGGGGCAGGATTGCAGTTTGAGATTGATAAACAAATGGTCAAAGAACACCTAATTTCCTTGAATGAGTTCAAATCTCCAGGGCCTGATGAACTGCATCCTAGAGTAATGAAGGAGCTAGCGGAAGAACTCTCAGAACCTTTGTCTATTATCTTTGCAAAATCATGGAAGACGGGTGAGGTGCCGGAGGACTGGAGGAGGGCTAACGTTGTCCCTATCTTAAAAAGGGCAAAAAGGAGGAACCTGGGGAACTACAGACCAGTCAGTCTGACATCCATCCCTGGGAAAATTCTGGAGCAGATTATAAAGAAGTCAATCTGTAAACACCTTGAAATCAATGCAGTGATTACTAGAAGCCAACATGGATTTGTCAGGAACAAATCCTGTCAGACTAATTTGATCTCATTTTTTGATAGGATAACCTCCCTTGTGGACTGTGGGAATGCTGTGGACGTCATATATCTTGACTTCAGCAAAGCTTTTGACAAAGTACCACATGACATTCTGATTAACAAACTAGCTAAAAGTGGGCTAGATGGAACAACTATTAGGTGGATTCACAGTTGGCTACAGAATCGGACTCAAAGAGTACTTATCAATGGAACCTTCTCAAACTGGGGAGAGGCAACGAGTGGGGTGCCGCAGGGCTCAGTCCTGGGCCCAGTGCTCTTCAACATTTTGATTAATGATTTGGACGAGGAGGTGCAGGGAACGCTGATCAAATTTGCAGATGACACCAAATTGGGTGGGATAGCTAATACCCTGGAAGACAGAAACAAACTTCAAAGTGATCTTGATAGGCTGGAGTGCTGGGCTGAAAACAACAGAATGAAATTTAATAGGGATAAATGTCAAGTTCTACATTTAGGGAATAGAAACCAAATGCACAGTTACAAGATGGGGGACACTTGTAGCAATACTACAAACGAGAAAGATCTTGGAATTGTTGTAGATCGCAAGCTGAATATGAGCCAACGGTGCGATATGGCTGCAAGAAAGGCCAATGCTATTTTGGGCTGCATTAATAGAAGTATAGCTTTCAAATCACGTGAGGTACGGGTTCCTCTCTATTTGGCCCTGGTTAGGCCTCATCTAGAGTATTGTGTCCAGTTCTGGGCTCCACAATTCAAGAAGGATGCAGACAAGCTGGAACATGTTCAGAGGAGGGCAACCAGGATGATCAGGGCTCTGGAAACAAAGCCCTATAAAGAGGGATTGAAAGAACTGGGCATGTTTAGCCTGGAGAAGAGAAGATTGAGGGGAGACATGATAGCACTCTTCAAATACTTCAAAGGTTGTCACACAGAGGAGGGCCAGGATCTCTTCTCGATCCTCCCAGAGTGCAGGACACGGAATAACGGGCTCACGTTAAAGGAAGCCAGATTCTGGCTGGACATCAGGAAAAACGTCCTGACTGTTAGAGCAGTGCGACGGTGGAATCAGTTACCTAGGGAGGTCGTGGGCTCTCCCACACTAGAGGCCTTCAAGAGGCAGCTGGACAACCATCTGTCAGGGATGCTTTAGGGTGGATTCCTGCATTGAGCAGGGGGTTGGACTCGATGGCCTTGTAGGCCCCTTCCAACTCTGCTATTCTATGATTCTATGATTCTATTATAAGGTTTCTTAACAGCTGAAGAGCTACTGCCACTTGAAAGGCAAGGAGGTTCCTTGCAGTCGGCATTTGCTGCACATAGCTGGACCTCCCCCCCCCCCCCCCCGCTACATTCAGGAGAGAATTGAGTAGGTGGCAAAGGCCAGCAGTTTGGGAACTTCTCTGGAGGACAGGCGCTTTCTGGTGCTGAGCGAAGGGGCTGTGCTTAGCAGCCAGAGTCGTCAATGTTGACACGTGTGCAAGGTGTTAAAAGCTCCGGCCCTTGCTTGTTTTCCTCTAAATTTATACCCTGGCTTTCCAGCAGGAAGGCGTTCAAAAGTCTTTCAACCAGTAACAAATCATAATTTCCTACAGCATTCTTTAAATTCATGAAATGAGTCAGTTTGTCCATTAAAATACCGTTTCTTAAAGCTAAGCTAGTAAAAATTGAAAGCAGCTGGCCGAAGCGGAACGTCTGTGACCAGCCCCTCCTAGACGCTGCTTCTTCTTCTTCTTCTTCTTCTTCTTCTTCTTCTTCTTCTTCTTCTTCTTCTTCTTCTTCTTCTTCTTCTTCTTCATCATTTACATAGCACCAACAACGTACTTGGGGCTGTACTGTATGAACAAATAAAGCAGCAACAAGCAATCTAAATTCACATTAAAACATATGAGTGGGAGGGGTTACACAAAGACAGAATAAGGGAATAATCGAAGCCTTGTGAACATCTGCTGTGGTGTAGATCATTTCACGTTTCTGAGCTGTTTTCAGGGCCGGCCAGACCCCGACAACGCAGTGCAGTAGCCACGGTGTGGGATTGCCAAAACGTGGCAGATACTGGCCAAGTCCTTTGATTCCAGGAGGGAGCATTGCTGAGGTATCAGCTGAAGCCAGGAGAGGATACTCTGGGCTGTGGCCAACATCCATGTGAAAAGAAGCAAGGCCTGCTCCTGGAATATTCCTTTTCGAAACTGACATCGCCTCCAGAGTTAAGACTGCAAAATTCACCTACCGCCAGCACCGCACTTGTCTGGGTTAAGCTTTCATTTATTCACTCTCATAGAGTCCATTGCCAGTCTCAGACAGCTGTTTCGTGGAAGCCACTGAGCTGCATCACACCAGGGTTATACGGTGCAATCACTGTGAATTGCGTGCAAAGGACTCCGAAGTTTTCCGCCTTATAAACTGCTTTGACTATGAAGTGCTCCCAGGCACCCTGCTTTAATTGTGCTATAAAGCCAAAAGAAGTGCAATATTTAGCTACCAGATTTCGAGCGTATCTTCCGAGCGGCCACTTGGGCGCAGGAACAGGATTTTAAAGAAAAATTAAACAAATGCTTACATCTAACATTTAAAGCCCTAAACAGCTTGGGGCCAGGCGATCTGAAGGAACGCCTCCTCCCGTATGTACCTGCCCGGACCCTAAGGTCATCCTCAGGGGTCCTTCTCTGCGAGCCCCCTTGCCAAAGGAGGTGAGGCAGGTGGCTACCAGGAGGAGCAGGGCCTTCTCTGCTGTGGCACCCCGGCTGTGGAATGAGCTCCCTAAGGAGGTTCGCTTGGCACCTACGTTATATGCTTTCAGACGCCAGGTGAAGACCTTTTTATTCTCTCAGCATTTTAACAGTCTATAAATTCAATTTTAACTTGGTGTTTTAAATTTGTAATTTTGCATTGCTGCTGTTTTTATCTGGTTGATCTTTTATACTGTATTTTATAGTATGGTTTTATACTCTTGTTTTATACTTTGAATGTTTTTAATTTTTGTGAACCGCCCAGAGAGCTCCGGCTATTGGGCGGTATAGAAATGTAATTAATAAATAATAAAAAATAAATAAATCTGTGTAAGCTTTAAAGACAAAGACATCAAAATTGGCACAGTAATAGATATTAAAGAGAGGTTTAAGCATACCAAATTTGAATCAGATTGGGTCATCCGTTGATTTTTTATGATTTGTTTTACATTTCCCCCTTAAACCCACTTCCTATTATGCAAAGGATCACTGCTGCCACCCGGTATCAGCAGCAACACCAACACCAACAGCTTCGCGCTGTAGGGGATAATTCGAAGGAGCAGGTATGTTGGCCGAAACTCTCTGTCCTACACACCATCAGAGGGAGAAAGAATTTTAAAAAGCTGGTGTCATCAGCTGATGATGCTGTGCTCCAAACAGAGCTGGTCCTACCATAGAGGCCACTCAGGCGGCCGCCTAGAGCGCCAAGCTAAGAGGGGCGCCGGGCACAGCGCAGCACTCACGTGCGTGGTTGGCTGTGAGCCGGCCCGGCCCAAGGATTCAGCTGGGCCTGGGCGGGCAAGATGGCGCCCCGTGCCCGCCCAGCCAGAGCAAAGCCAAGGATGCTGGGGTGGGGTGGGGGCTCCACGTTCGGACTTCCACCCGGAAGTCACCCTCCTAGAGCCAGGAGGCCACTGCCACCAGAAGAAGAAAAAGCACGTGGCGAGCTCGACCCTGGCCCAAGCCAGCCTCTGCCTTACTCCCGAGGAAAGGGCACTGGGTCTCCCCGCCTCTCCCCTCAAACAAGCCGCGATGTCCAGGCAGGCAGACGGGCAAGTGGGACTCCCTCTCCCTTCCCCCAGGAAAGCGAGGGACTTGTGGACTCCTCGCAAGGCAAACCCTCCTGCTTCTTGATCCTTCACGCGTGGATCAACAGGACTTGCATCCGAGAAAGCCTTGCACCGGGAGGCACCAGTGCGGCCCGATCCGCCTATGCCTCCTTACTCAGAAGCCGTATTCCCCTGAGTAAACATGCGGAGGGGATCGGGACGCCAGGCTGCATAGCGGGTTGCGTTCGCACGGAAGTAAGTCCCAGTGAATTCCAGACGGCTCGTCCCCAAATCGAAGTGAGCCAGTCCCAGCTCTCCACTCGGCACCCATGTTCGGACTGCCGCGCAATTTTGGGGGTGTGCAGGTAGCTTGCCTTGCCTAGGGCGCAAAATAGTCCGGCACCGCCCCTGGCTCCAAACCTTGTAGCAGCTTCACCCAGAACTCCTGCAGGGTAGAGCAGCACTCTCTGCCTGCCACTTTCAGGAGCCTCCCAGCGAGGCAGGAGCAGGAACGCTTCCAAATAGCGCCCTTTGCTCCCAATTTATGCACTCAATCCGGACAGGACATGGGTCAACAAGGTCAAAAGTCTGAGGGGTGTGGGACAGGGGTGAACACTGGGCTCCCCAATCTGGCCCGTGGCATTTCCTTGGGTCGTTGCAGGAAGCAGAGCTTTGCCTCCAAGCCATGCCTGTGCAGGAATCTCCGCAGTTAACTCCATCGGAGTGTGGTGCTTCCGTTTGAGGGATTAAACAGAAAGGAGGGACAGCTGAGCCTGGGAGTGTTTTGGGAGTGGCCTTCCACGGGAACAGGCAGAAGCTAGCTGAAGGCCCAAGCAGCTGACAACAATTCCCAGTCACAGAATCCCCATAAAAGACTTGCCAGAACTCAGAAGTGATGCTGGAGGCAACTATTGTTCTTGGTGCCTTTTCTTCGTCACTTGCAAACCAGCTCCTTGATCTTGCCTGGGCTTATCCTGACCATGGACCAGACCCTGGCTACTCTTTGACGCTTTCCTGAATCCAGTGTTGTTCCACCCGGCTTCTGACAGATACTTCGGCATTTGACTATGGACTGCTTGTTAGGCTGACCCTATGAAAAGGAGGACGGGGCTCCTGTATCTTTCACAGTTGCATTGAAAAGGGAATTTCAGCAGGTGTCATTGGTAGGCATGCAGCACCTGGTGGAATCCCCTCTTCATCACAACAGTTAAAGCTGTAGGTGCCCTGTCCTCTTTTAAATCTGGTCGCTCGCCTTGCCAAGGGCGCAAAATAGCCTGGCACTGCCCCTGGATGGTAGGGACTGAGGAGGTGTGTGTGTCCTGTCTGTACTACATGCATGGGCAGCTACGCCCTCATCTTCACGACGTGCTGCGCCTGGCAGCGGGAGCCGGGGCGCAGCCATATTGACTCTCCTTCCGATCCTCTACATCAGAAGGAACAAAGTCGTAGGCTTTCCCATCGCCGCCGCCACCACGAGCACTAACGCCGCCGGTCCAGGGGCACCTGGGAGCATCGGTGCCCCCTCTTCGAAGGGCAGATTCGTTTTTTAAAAAGTGGGACTGGGTGTTTTTTTTTTTTTAAGAAAGCTGTAAATGCAAAGGACAAGGGGGTAGGAACGGGGTGCTCCCTCCCTACTGCGATTTTCACCTCCCCCTTTATTTCGTGTGGCACAGAGTGGGAAGCGGCAGTTACTGCAGCCGAAACTCTCCCCATGGCCTGAGTTCGATCCCAGCGGAAGCTGGTTTCAGGCAGTCGGCTCAGGTCGACTCAGCCTTCCATCCTCCCGAGGTCGGTAAAATGAGTACCCAGCTAGCTGGGGGAAAGGGAACCACGACTGGGGAAGGCAACGGCGAACCACCCCGCTACAAAAGTCTGCCAAGAAAACGTCAGCGAAAGCAGGCGTCCCTCTAGGAGTCAGCAATGACTCAAGTGCTTGCACGAGGGGTTCCTTTCCTTTCCTTTATTTCTTTTCTTTTTCTTAACAAGGCTCTGCAGAGGCGCGGAGCCTTGCTCCAAGCTAAAAAAGTCGGGGTAAGTACCCCACTTTTTTAGAGGGGAGCTTTGGGGCTTTGCCCCTGGATTGAATCAGAGTGGCGGCTGCGTCATCCAGATCACCTACCGCCACTCTGAAGCAATCCAGGCGCAACGCGCCCGTGTGGACAAGCCCTAAGCAAGGAGGCGCAGGGATAGAAGCATCCAGCAGGGGGGCGTAGGCCTTGGCGGCCCCCCAAGCAAAGCGCCTTCCTCGGACCGTACAAGAGAAACTTTAGGAGAAAGTGACTACTGTATGCAATCAAAATTGTTGGGCGTAGCAATCCCACTGGTGCTGCTATCTAAGGATTTTTCCATCTGAATGTTGGCAGAAAGCGTCATTTTTCTCTTCCAAGAAGTTGTCTTATTATCAAACCACATCTGACGAGCAGTTCTGTGCTTTCTCCGCTCGACGCGTTTTGAGTGCTGAAATGAGGAGAGATGGCAGGATGAAAAGGCTGCGTAGTTTTTTTCTCCTCCTATAATTTGTCTGCTAAAAAGTGTTGTTTCCCTCCCCCCCACACACACACCCTGTGTGTGCAAGGCACACACTGCTTTCCCTCCCCCATAGGGAATAAAAGACGAAAACACAACAGGACAGTTAAGAAGTGACCAACAGAGAATGAGAACAGGTCCGGGATTATTTCCCAAAGCGTTCCAAATTTTGTACAAAACCAAGAAGGAAATGATCATATTTGCTCCTCCTCCTGCTTACGTTCGCTGCAACTCTGAAGGATTCCTAAGCGGTTCTTACTCTGCTTCAGGAATAGCTGCAATATTTTTTCCTTGGCAAAAGCACGGAAGATAATGACCGGTTTATAGAGCTGTTTTCTGTGTGTGTTGAACTGCATCTTATTTCTCCCAAGAGTGGGAAAGCAAGTTTGCAGGGAGGTGATTTTGAGCAGACAAAATCTGATGTCCAGATTCCGTCTCGACATCAGGAAAAAATTCCTGACTGTTAGAGGAAACAGAGGTTGTCCTTTGTGGGACAACCTTTTAAGTATTTGAAGAGTAGCACTGCTATCATGTCTCCCCTCAATCTTCTCTCCTCCAGGCTAAACATGCCCAGTTCTTTCAGCCTCTCTTCATAGGGCTTTGTTTCCAGACCCCTGATCATCCTGGTTGCCCTCCTCTGAACACGCTGGTCTTGAACCCCACAGCTCAGCGCCCACTCTGAAGGCAAGCCATGGGGCAACGAAGCACGCCGGGGTGTTGGGGAGTTAAGTTGTGCGTCGCCATTCAGGGCGATGGGAGCATCTGTTATGCAGGACCCAGCGCACTCTTGAGCTTTCAGGCGGAAAAGAACATCTCGCTTCCAGGCGATGCAGGGTCTGGAATTCAAGCTGAATTCTGCAACTTGAATAAATTATGCAATGTGAGCAAAATTTGCATAATTTACTCTTTTGATTTAATTTGCATAACGTGGGATGTGTATGCCGTCATGTTGAGGGGCCATGGAGCGATGCAGAGCACTGAAGGCTTTAGGGTGGATTCCTGCATTGAGCAGGGGGTTGGACTCGATGGCCTTGTAGGCCCCTTCCAACTCTGCTATTCTATGATTCTGTGAAGCCTCCCCCCCACTTGCTGGAAATCGTATTCAGAAATCTTTCCAGCCCACACACTTTCAAGCCTACATTTTCAGCCATAAAATCTAGAAATTACAGGGGTGCAGGCCAACCCACAGACTTGATTCAGACTAGGGTGACCATATTTTGGAAACCAGAAAGGAGGACAACATGGTCGCCACCAAGGGGGCGTGTCCAGTACCAAGGGGGCGTGCCCACCCGAACATAGCCATGGTCACATGTCTGATTGTACAGCACACATTTAAGACAAATCGGTTCTACATAACATCTTAATGTTAAAATCACTGAAATAAAGAACAAGTGAGAGATTCAATGTATCTGAAATTAACTTCACTCACTCCTACTTTTGTAGGTTTTGCTGTACTTTGAAGCTTTTGCTATACTCTGTGTGTTACATTCTCCCCTTCCCTGAAATATCTTTTCTGACTGTATCTTCACTCACTGCAAGCTGCTGTTGTTGTTAACAGGGTTTGCTACTGGCCCCAGATCTGTTTCAAATTTGGTATGGCTAAAGCTCTACCTAAAAGCTATCATGGTGCCAACTTTCAGCTCTTTATCTTTAAAAATGACAGTTTTAAAAATAATTTTAAAACCTCATTTTTTAAAAAAATCCTAAAAAATCAATGGATGAACGGATCTGTTTCAAATTTGGTGTGGCTAAAGCTCTACCTAAACCCTTTCATGGTGCAAAGTTTCATCTCTTTATCTTTAAAAATGACAATTTTAAAAATAATAATTTTAAAACCTCAATTTTTAAAAAATTCCTAAAAAATTAATGGTTGAACGGATCTGTTTCAAATTTGGTATGACTAAAGCCCTTCCTAAGAGCTACCATTGTGCCAAGTTTCATGTCTTTATCTTAAAAAATGACGGAGGTATAAGCATTTTTGTTAATTCCCATTAGAGCTGCTTTTTTTTTTAAAAAAAATCCGGATTTCCCCTCCCCCCTCCCGGATTTGCCATATGGTCACCCTAATTCAGACCCCAATTCATTGTTTTGGTCAATGGCCCAATTCTGCTTCGACTGATCTGGAGGCAGTCTGCTTCAATTCAGCTGCCAATTCGGAAAGCCACGGCTTCATGCCTCCTCTTGACTATCATGGGAAATAAAACAGCTATAACTCGTGTGTGTTTTTATTGTCAAAATTGGATGATATTTGCAGGCACAGTAACCCCTTAGGAAAGGATTATGCCTACCAAATGTCAGACAAATAGGTGCAGGTGTCTTTATGCTACAATTCAAGAAGGATGCAGACAAGCTGGAGCGTGTTCAGAGGAGGGCAACCAGGATGATCAGGGCTCTGGAAACAAAGCCCTATGAAGAGAGACTGAAAGAACTGGGCATGTTTAGCCTGGAGAAGAGAAGATTGAGGGGAGACAGGGATGCTTTTGGGTGGATTCCTGCATTGAGCAGGGGGTTGGACTCGATGGCCTTGTAGGCCCCTTCCAATTCTGCTATGCTATGATTCTATGACTCTCCCTGGGCTGACTGAGAAAGCCAGACCCCCTTGTGACTCACAGGAATGGAGTTTCCACATTGACCCTGAGCTCCCAAGAAGCGGCTGTGTGTGTCAGGCATGCGGAATCCATTCTTGCGCTGGGCAGAGCTGTGAAACCCAGCCTTCAGCCAAACAATGCACAGAGCCTGGAATTCCTACGTCCTGATGATGGGATGCCGTGCGCAGCCAGCAAGTCCTTCCTCCGGGCAACAGAGAAAAAAGGAGCATTCATTGGAAAGCAATAAAATAAACAGCCGCAGTTTGGAGGGGGGGGGGAGTTCGAGGAAGCTGTAAGGAGCGAGCACTTCGGAATGCGTGGAGCAAGCAGGCTTGGGCATGATCCCACACCGCATGGTGAGCAAGGTGTGCTGCTCTCAGCGTTTCAGGCATGGATTTCCTTCCGTTTGAACCTCAACACTCCTTTGTAGTACAGGAGGTTGAAGGAGGGGGACAGACCCATGGTTACCCAGGGGCTGTCTAAACCCTCGGAAAGCCTCAGGGTGGGTGTATGGTGGCACAGCGTCGATTATACGATGCAGCTGCAATTGCACACCCACCCCGGATTATACGATGCAGCTGCAATTGCACACCCACCTTTCTGCCAAAGCTGCAGAGAAAAAAGTTGGGACTTACTGGAGCAAGGCGAGGGGCTGTCTTGATGCCGTTCTGCATCAAGGTGAGGTGAGTATGCGCAAGACGGCATCAAGACAGCCCCTCGCTCCAGAGTCACAGTGGAGGCGTGGCCAGGCGGTGCCTGGTTGGAGGCGACCGGCCATTGGTCGCCTTCCACAAGGAAGAGGGTGGTGCAGCTCTGGTCACCGGATGGCCACCCAGAAACCCTGCGCTCCCTCCTCATCGTTGGGATTACCCCATGCTACCCTGGGGGAGGCAAAACATGGGGTTTTTGATGGAGGCGCTGCCAAGCTGGTGCCGTGAAGACACCCCTCCCTGCACTCGTATCTTTCAGCACTTCCCAGATGGAAAGAAGGATGCGCTTGTAACTCCACACTGTTGTCCTCATGCCAAGGGTACCTGAGTCCTCACCCCACGGGCAAAGGCTCGCTCCGTCCACCGCTGTGTTCACTGACTCTGCCGTTGAAAGACTTTGCATTTCCTGCACCGCTGGAGGGGGGTTGCTCTTTTGATTAAAGATAGATTAAAACACAACAGCTCAAAATTATCCTCACCAGCATGTGAAAATGGCAGACTCTGCACCGCAAGGCGCTGTGGCAATGACACATGTTTGCACGCATGTATGTCAGAGGCAAGGACGCAGCACTACTGGCTGGGGAAGGCTGGTCGTTATAGGACTTTTGTTCTGCCTAAACAGGCATTGGGTTGCGCCTTACAAGTCCTTTCTGGAGAGTTCTATCCAAGCAGCTAGGGAGGAAGTACTGCCCCCACTTCTGAGCTACTTCCTGCTGCCCCTGGGGGTTACTGAAGATCATCGCGTTTGGGCTGCCATTCATCAACCAAGATTAAGCAGAACAATTTTAATGGTTTGATTGCCTAGAGGTTCATCAGACGAGTGGTTTATCGCACGCTCGCTACTGCCCCCTTGTGGATGTCGTCGTCTGCCTCCCGCACGCCTCCCGCTCCTTCTTGTCTGTTTTCCGTCACAAAATGGACCCCTTTTAATCTGACTTTAAAAACAACAACAACGGATTGTGCCACGCTCTCCTGCTGTGTGCACGAAAAGTGCCGCAATAGAAACGGCCCCTGAATGGTCTTTGTTTACTTCCTCTTTCCCCTCTGGGCAGAAAGAGGAAGTAATGAGGGACAAACATGGGGGCAGAGAAGCGACAGTAAGGAAACGTGATCCCCCCCCCCATGAGATGATGCTCATAGAAAAAAATTGTATAAATGAAATTATTGAATGAATTAAAGGTAAGTTTGTGTATTTATTTGTCCTTCAAGTTGGTCGTTCTGTTTTACCATATTTTCCCTATTCTATAATTGTTCTATCCACCCAGAGCCAATGGGAAGGTGCAAAATACAGATGAAATGAAATGAATGCAGTGCCAAAAACAGAAAAAAATGCCCCAAAATGTGGATGGCTTGTTTTTTGTTTTTTGTTTTTGTTCTCCTTTGGTATTTCATGCAATGATGGAAAATTATTAAATATCAGTTTCTGTTTTTGGGTGGAGTCAGAAAAAGTCTTCCAGAGTTGTGAGTCAGGCATCAAAACAGCCTGAAGAAAAGCACAGAAGCCATATTTGAGAAGAACCGTAAATTGTCATTCTGCTGCTCTCTGTGTTTTGAACGTCTGGGCTGACAGGGCATTCGGGCTCCCAGGAGCACAGGGGGAATGTGTCACTGCACGCAGGGATGCCGCTTAGAACAGCAGTCTCAAATTCAGATGTTCCTCCTCTGCCGTTAATGTGCCTTTCTGGAAAAGTGATGGAATGTAGTCCGTAGCCGTGCACCTTCCGGTTCCTGGGCTCAGGGCCTGCGCTGCCATAGAGGCCAGTTAGGTGGCTGCCTAGAGCGCCAAGGTAAGGGGGCGCCAAACACCATGCCCGGAAGTCCCCCTCCTCCTCCCAGAACCACTCTGGCCGAGCGAGGGCAGCTTCCAAAACCACCTTTCCGCCCCCCACCCCAGCGTTCCTGGCTTGGCTTCGGCTGGGCGCCCGCCCAGCCAAAGCCAAGCCAGGACGCTGGGGTGGGGTGGGGCGGGCGGGCGGCTCCACGTTCTGACTTCCGACGTGCGACTAGGCAAGAGCTCTGCCAGCCCTTCTTAAACTGCAGCCAATGCTGCGATGGGACAGCAGCTGGCGCGGATCTCCAGAGCATCTATTGGAGGTGCTGGGGAAACAGGAGTGGGGGGGGGCTCATAGTGGGGGCAGGGAGGAGGGTGTGGCAGTTCACCCCCCCCTGCTCCTCCATCACCTGATGCAGGTACTTCATCCTGCTTCATGGGAAGGCTGGCTAGGGTGGCCCCATGGAAAGGAGGACCGGGCTCCTGTATCTTCAACTGTTGTACTGAAAAGGGAATTCCAGCAGGTGTCATTTGCATGCATGCAGCACCTGGCGGAATTCCCTCTTCTTCATCACAACAGTTAAAGCGGCAGGAGCCCTGCCCTCTTTTGTATCTGGTCACTCAAGGTCAGGGCTCCTGCCGCTTTAAGTGTTGTGAAAAAGCGGGAATGAGTGAGCGGACAGCAACGGCGGCGGCAGGGGAAAGGGAGCCATGGCTTACACTTAACTTGCCCTTTCCTTCTGGGAAATACTGGTGGTGGTTTGGTTTGGGCTCAGAGGAACATAAGATTTTAGGAAGAGCCCTGAGGCTGGATCAGACCAAGGGTCCATCTAGTCCAGCACTCTGTTCGCACAGTGGCCCAACAGCTGTTGACCAGGGACTAACAAAGCAACAGCACCTTCCCACCCATGTACCCCAGTAACTGGTGCACACAGGCTTACTGCCTTGGATACTGGAGGTGGCACATAGCCATCAGGACTAGTAGCCATAGATAGCCTTCTCCTCCAGGAATTTATCCAACCCCCTTTTAAAGCCATGCAAATTGGTGGCCATCCCTACATCTTGTGTGGTAGCAAATTCCATAATTCAACTATGAGCTGTGTGAAGAGGTCCTTCCTGTGATCTATCCTGAATCTCCCACCAATTAACTTCAAGGGATGGCCCTATTGGGTTCTAGAATCATAGAATAGCAGAATTGGAAGGGGCCTACCAGGCCATCGAGTCCAACCCCCTGCTCAATGCAGGAATCCACCCTAAAGCATCCCTGACAGATGGTTGTCCAGCTGCCTCTTGAAGGCCTCTAGTGTGGGAGAGCCCACAACCTCACCAGGCAACTGATTCCATTGTCGTACTGCTCTAACAGTCAGGAAGTTTTTCTTGATGTCCAGCTGGAATCTGGCTTCCTTTAACTTGAGCCCGTTATTCTGTGTCCTGCACTCTGGGAGGATCGAGAAGAGCTCCTGGCCCTCCTCTGTGTGACAACCTTTTAAGTATTTGAAGAGAGCTATCATGTCTCCCCTCAATCTTCTCTTCTCCAGGCTAAACATGCCCAGTTCTTTCAGTCTCTCTTCATAGGGCTTTGTTTCCAGAGCCCTGATCATCCTGGTTGCCCTCCTCTGAACACGCTCCAGCTTGTCTGCGTCCTTCTTGAATTGTGTATTATGGGAGAGTATTATGGGAGAGGGATTATGTATTATGGGAGTATTATGGGAGAGGGAGAAAAATACTTCCCTATCTACTTTCTCCACACCACGCATAATTTTGTACACCTCCCTCATGTCTCCCCTTACTCGTCTTTTCTCCCAACTGTTGTAACCTTCCCTCATAGGGGAGAGCAAGTGGATTGGCAGTGGTAGCAGCAACGAGGAGGAGGCTAGTGGGCCACTGCAGACATCTAGCCCAAGGGCCTGCCAAAATCTGGAGACGGCACTGCCCCTTAGGGATGGGTCCTTCATTTAGCACAGCCTTTCTCAACCTGGGGTGCTCCAGATGTGTTGGACTACAACTCCCAGAATGCCCAGCTGGCTGGGGCATTCTGGGAGATGCAGTCCAACACATCTGGAGCACCCCAGGTTGAGGAAGGCTGCAAGAGGTGACAGACCTGAGGCTGGTTGCTCATTCCCAGAAGACCAATACATCTCAAGGTATAATAGTTTCATGCACGCTTCTTCAGAGGCCCCGAGGACGTTGGCTTGACTCCACACCCTACAGAAATCTGCGGCAAAGCTAGGTACTGACAGACGAAGCCGCATTTCCTGTTTCTGAGGTCTGTGGTCTAACCACAAGGGTTCTTGTTCCCTTTCAAGCGCGACGTGCCGCCCCTTGAGCAAGTCATTGTTCACATCGCTTTCTCACCGGGGCATCGTCACAGGCCCTGCCGGGGCCGAGGCGGCACAGTTCTTTCGCCCCGAGGAGAAATCCACTCATTCAGAAAATCCCGGGTGTTAAATCTGCAAACCTCAACAGAGTGATCATGATCAGGTCAAAGCGAAACTCGCTCAAGTTCCATGGATTCGTTTCAATGGGAGAGAGTAAAGCAGTGCCTACCTGGGTCTTTGGGCCCTGTGCCATTGGTTTCAACTGACACAAGCTTTTCATAAGGAGAGGTTCCAGTAACACAACGTTCCTTTGTCTCCGTACTAATTAATGTACTTGGATTTATAACCAGATGGTCACAATCTGGGACAAGGATGTTGTAGAGCCGTTTTTCTCAAGTGAAAGAAAGCAGCTGAGATACATCTTAGGGGTTCTTGGGCGTCTAATAGGAAACCTTGAGCACTGCTTTTAGTGGAAAGGTGAGATATAAATGTAATAAACCGCCCATTGCCAACACAACCAGTTTGGTGCTACAGCATGCAACGTGGCCTGTGGGAAATATTCTTTAATGTGAAATCAGGTGTCCTGTCTCTGTGCCAGAAGCGGAAAGCCAGCTGGACACACATTTCCAGTCCACACTGACCTTGCAGTCCTCTTCATGCTGGAGGACCAGGGCATGGCTACACCAGCAAATTTAAAGCCACGTGAAACTTGTTTAAACTGCCATGGCTTCCAGGCAAAGAAGTCGGGGTGGGGGGCGGGGGGGGAAACAACAGATAGCAAGTGTCGTACAAGGATTAGTGGATTGAGTTGGGAAGTCATAGGTTCAAGTCTGACTTTAGGAAACTTGAATGAATGAGGCTGCCTTAAGCAATTTTTAATTCTCAGCTCCTCATCTGACATATGATAGCACATGGTCTGCTTTACCAGGTTGTTGTAAAGATTATTATTATTATTATTATTATTATTATTATTATTATTTACATTTATATACCGCCCCATAGCTGAAGCTCTCTGGGCGGTTTACAAAAGTTAAAAACAGTGAACATTAAAAAGAAATATACAAAATTTAAAACCATAAAAAGCATAAAATACAAACAAAAACAGACAATATCCTTTTAAAAACAACTATTCCGGGGTCAGTTAAACACTCAGCAATTACTATATAAAACCTAAGCAATATTATTTTGCTCTCTGTCAAGGCTGTTATATTTTGTTATATTTTTATTCCATGCTTCCTTCAGGGAGCTTGGCATGACCTGTTTCCCTGTGTTTCTTCTCATGACAACCCTGTGAGGCAGGTAGGGCTGAGACAGTGAAACTGGCCCAAAGTCAGCCACTGAGTTTTATAGAATCATAGAATAGTAGAGTAGGAAGGAGCCTATAAGGCCATCGAGTCCAACCCCCTGCTCAATGCAGGAATCCACCCTAAAGCCTGAGTGGGGAATTGAACCAAGTCTCCCCAGTCTGGTCTGAAACTCTAGCCATGATACCATATAAGAACATGAGAAGTGCCGTGATGCTGGATTAGACTGAGAGTCCATCTAGTCCAGCACTCTGTTCACACAGTGGCCACCCAGCTGTCGACCAGGGACCAACAAAGCAGGACACGGTGCAACAGCACCCTCCCACCCACGTTCCCCAGCAACTGGTGCGCACAGGCTTACTGCCTCGAATACTGGAGATAGCACACAGAATCCAATATAAACTTCTCCTGTTGACCTACAAAGCTTTTCACGGTCTAGCTCCTTCCTATCTCTCCTCTCTCATCTCACACTATTGCCCCGCTCGTGCTCTTCGCTCCTCTGATGCCATGTTTCTCGCCTGCCCAAGGGCCTCTACTTCCCTTGCTCGGCTTCGTCCATTTTCGTCTGCTGCCCCTTATGCCTGGAACGCTCTTCCAGAACATTTGAGAACTACAAGTTCAACCGCAGCTTTTAAAGCTCAACTAAAAACTTTTCTTTTTCCTAAAGCTTTTAAAACTTGATGTTGTGCAGACTTCTACTGTTACTTTCTACTGTTAGTTTTTCCCTACCCTGTGCCTGCTTACCCTACCCTGTACCTGTTTGCATTCTCTTCCCCTCCTTATTGTTTTACTATGATTTTATTAGATTGTAAGCCTATGCGGCAGGGTCTTGCTATTTACTGTTTTACTCTGTACAGCACCATGTACATTGATGGTGCTATATAAATAAATAAATAAATAATAATAATAATAATAATAGCCAGCAGTTTTGTATGTTTACCACCAACCAAATGCAATGCACCACCAGTCATGTACTCCAGCTTGGTATGTACTAGATCAGCCTTCAACCTGACACCCTCCAGATGTGTCAGACTACAACAGTCCAACGCAAGAGGCAGCTGGACAACCACAGTGCAGGACACGGAACAACGGGCTCAAGTTAAAGGAAGCCAGATTCCAGCTGGACATCAGGAAAAACTTCCTGACTGTTAGAGCAGTACAACAATGGATTCAGTTACCTAGGGAGGTTGTGGACTCTCCCACACTAGAGGCCCTCAAGAGGCAGCTGGACAACCATCTGTCGGGGATGCTTTAGGGTGGATTCCTGCATTGAGCAGGGGGTTGGACTCGATGGCCTTGTAGGCCCCTTCCAACTCTGCTATTCTATGATTCTATGATCTGGAGGGCAACAGATTGGGAAAGGCTATGATACAGGTTTCATCTATGTCAGCCTTCTCCAACTTAGTGCCCCCCAGATGTTTTGTCCCACAACTCCCAGCATTCCTGATTGTTGGCTATGCTGGCTGAGGCTGATGGGAGTTGAAGTCAAAAACGTATGGGAGGCCCCAGATTGGGGAAGGCAGAGTTATGTTATAGGAAGTATTTTATCCAGCCCAGCACCCACCATAGGGTGATACTTATAAAACACACACACACACACACACAAAGAGGACAAGAGGTCAGCAATTTGCATAAAATTTGCAACTGATAATTTTTATTTATAGATGCAGATTTAGACATTATTATTATAATTTGAATAGAAATATAGGACATTTCACCATAGTGTGGCAGACTGTGACCAGGTGACCGGGTGCTAAATGTTGATGGGCAACTCCAAAGCCCTTGAGCTCTTCTTCCTGAGGGTTCTTTATTTTTAGACCAGACTTGGACGGGACGGCCCAAATAATGGGTGCCTATAAAATAGAGACAGTCGTCTGGCATCTCTTCAAATACTGTCTTTTGTAAAAGAGGACACGTGGCCACCACTTTCCAAGGCCCATGGAGTGACAAGGCAGCGCACCTCTAGCCAGAAACACTGGGGCAACCTCCCATATCCCAATGGGAGCACGAAAAAGCAATAGTTTGACTCTCTCGTCTCGTGCTCCTTTTGGCCCCCCATCAGCTCTGACCTTGTCGGTGCTGGAGGATGAAGGAAGAGGAGCACAAAAGAAACAGCTGCTGCTGCCCAAGCCATGATGGAGGCAGTCAGGAGAAAGGTCCAACCAAGGGGGCAACGTGATGGGGAGAAAGCGAGCCCACTGCTGCCCTGATGCCGGGGAGCCCACAAAACCTGTTATCTGATCCCCGAAGTTAGTAATTTGCAAATATGGCCCAACCATTATGAAGACTGACATTTTGTAGAACCAACGTTAGATGAGAAATGGAAAAATCGCTGGTGTGAAACGAAACTGTCTGTCTGCTGCAAGCCATGGAACCAGGCTGTGACACCAGGGAGCTGTGCAGCAGCACAAGGAGAAATAGATTCCTGGCTAAAGTTGCAGGGAGAAAAGGCAGAAAGCCATAAGACTGTCAGGGCCGGTAGCTAAACTGAAGCCTGGTCTGGCTGATGTAATTGATGTCGACTTCTGAGCCCCCTTGTTTCGGTACCTTATTTGGATATGGTGGCTATAAAATCCAAGCAGTTCTTACAAACAGATGGGGAGAGCTTACAGCTACTTGACAGCTTGTGACGCAAGCTGCCTGGATTTCCAGCCTTGCCTTCAGATTTCAGGGTGGAATTTCCAATAAATCTGCTGGCAAACAATTTTGGGAGTTACTGCTACGATTGCAGAAATCGCAGCTGAATGGATTGCACGGGGACAGCTCACGTGTGAAGTTTCTCCATCTGATCCCCTACCTGGGCAGAACGAGGTGCGGAGAAAGCAAGTGACAAGTTTCATCCATGAGCTGGCACATAGTTGGCCAGAAAAAGGGCATAGAATCATAGAATAGCAGAGTTGGAAGGGGCCTATAAGGCCATCGAGTCCAACCCCCTGCTCAGTGCAGGAATCCACCCTAAAGCATCCCTGACAGATGGTTGTCCAGCTGCCTCTTGAAGGCCTCTAGTGTGGGAGAGCCCACCACCTCCCTAGGTAGCTGGTTCCATTGTCGTACTGCTCTAACAGTCAGGAAATTTTTCCTGATGCTTGGCTCGTGCCCAATTCCATAGCTGTGAGGTGCTGTTGCAGAATTGTGAAATATATCTAGCCCTCTTTGTGGTTCTTCTTTCTTCCATCTAGGAAGCCACTTCAAACAGCATTTAGAGTAACAGCCATAAATCCATCCCGGGAGATTACTCACAGTTAGCACATCCACCAGGAAACTAGTCGTGAAGAGGCATGAGCGGGCACGCACACACACACACACACACACACACACACACACATTCCTGCACACTGTCACACCTGACCCAGGATGACTCTTCAGACGAAAATCCTGACATTACAAAGCCAAAAAACTTTGTGCGATCCCCTGAACCCAGGCACTTCTAGCATGTGTGGAGAAACTACACTAGGCTCTTCAATAACAGTAGACACTGAAAAATGCCCCAGAGGTTCATCAGACAAGCATTTTATAGCACGTTCGCTACTGCCCTCTTAGGGATGTGCGGGCGTCCTTTAGACAACGACAACCAGCTCCCGCGCACCTCCTGCTCCTTCCACTCGTTTTTCCATAGTAAAATAGACCACTTTTAATCCGACTTTGTTTTTAAAAGCAAATGTGCCACGATTTCCTGCCGTGTGCAGGAAAAGCAGTGAGATAAAAAAAAACACCCTCTGAATGGGCCACGTGGTCTTTGTTTACTTCCTCTTTCCCCTCCAGGAAGAACAAGGAAGTGCGGAGAAGTGATGGTAAGGAAACGTGATTAACCCCACACACACACACACCCGGTGTGATGATGCTCCCAGACAGGGCCCCCAAGTACAATACCTCAGCCATGGGTTCAGAAACGGAGGCTGAGCATTCACCCAGCCCTAGGATGTGCTGGCTCCACTAAGATGGAGGCACAAGCGGCCACTTGGAGGAAAAGAATGGCAGCAACTGGCCTACTTGGGAGTAAAGGACATCTTGTGAGTAGGGTTCTCCTCATGAGAAGGACTTCTTCCTCAAGCCTCTGATGTGCTGCAGCTATGTCCTGGGTGGGACTATGGGAGCTCCAGCATATAAACTCTCCATGAGACCTGCTAGTTGCTATCTCAACTTTTAATATCCTGAAAACTTGCTATTCCTTGAACTGGTAATTTATGTTGATGACTCTCGAACTCCTGATAAAGTTCTGCTTTTGGACTGCCCTTTTTCTGGACTGGTAATTCAAACTCCAAACCCTCCCCACCTCAAAACTAACTGTCAAAACAAAAAAGTAAACCCTCCTGTGACATCACTTCCTCATCCCCTCCCCCAGGTAGAACCAAAACAGCCCTATCCTGCCCTTAGCTAACCCTTTCTTACTGGTACATACAGTTGCTGCAAAACTAAATACAACAACAACAACAATAATAATAATAATAATACAATAAAACAGATTAATATAACAAGCAGGTGATTCTGTCACAAATGTCAGTGCTGCTTTCTCTAAAGTAACTGAGGTGAGCTGCAGGAGAAAAAAGATGGCCCCATTCCAGTGCTTGATGCAAGCGCATGGCAGTTTCTCTTTAAAAATAACAATCTGATGGGCTATGGGTGCCCAGCATGGACACCCATTCTCAGAGTAAAAAGTTGGGTCCTGTGCCAGATCAGGGCCACATTTGGTAGCAAGGCAGTGCATTCCTCCCGGGCGTCCACTGCACAGTAACCAAGATATGAAAGAAGGCTCCTACAGCCTAGGTAACAAGCATAGCCACACAGAGAGACATGATAGCACTCTTCAAATACTTGAAAGGTTGTCACACAGAGGAGGGCCAGGATCTCTTCTCGATCCTCCCAGAGTGCAGGACACGGAATAACGGGCTCAAGTTAAAGGAAGCCAGATTCCAGCGGAGAT
Source organism: Elgaria multicarinata webbii (assembly GCF_023053635.1). Taxonomy (NCBI): domain Eukaryota; kingdom Metazoa; phylum Chordata; class Lepidosauria; order Squamata; family Anguidae; genus Elgaria; species Elgaria multicarinata. The sequence continues at coordinate 179,491,227 of NC_086172.1, read as the reverse complement.
CAGGAAAAGCTTCCTGACTGTTAGAGCAGTACGACAATGGAACCAGTTACCTAGGGAGGTCGTGGTCTCTCCCACACTAGAGGCCTTCAAGAGGCAGCTGGACAACCATCTGTCAGGGATGCTTTAGGGTGGATTCCTTCATTGAACAGGGGGTTGGACTCGATGGCCTTGTAGGCCCCTTACAACTCTACTATTCTATGATTCTATGAACTTGCTGGAGATACCTAGGATGTGTGTCTCTTTTGGGGCTGGATGGCAGGGCCTTCCTGCACGTACCATAGGGCTGCCACTGGCAATGTTCCAAATTTTTTTTTAACATGTTTGGTGCTAGATCACTTAAGTTTGCTTCCCTGGGTCCGTTTTTGTTTGAAAAACCCCATGGGACACTTATTTACCCAAATACTTTCCATTGCCTGGGACAAAAACACACACACAATGGGAACACTTTCTAGATTTATTGGCATATTTTAGGTACAAGGCTGTTTTTGTTTTTTCCCCAGGGGAAAAAACCCTCTAGATGAGCACTTATATCTGCTTCCCCGGATCAATTTTTCTTTCGTGTCTCAAACCAGAAGCAGCATGGAATTAGATGTAGAACTGTAATAAAAGGTATGTGTGAACTAACTAATCAAGCTCATAATCTTGAGAGATGACTGTTTTCTAAGTGGTAACTTAGTACGACAATGGAATCAGTTACCTTGGGAGGTGGTGGGCTCTCCCACACTAGAGGCCTTCAAGAGGCAGCTGGACAACAGGGATGCTTTAGGGTGGATTCCTGCATTGAGCAGGGGGTTGGACTCGATGGCCTTGTAGGCCCCTTCCAACTGTGCTATTCTATGATTCTATGCATATAGGTATTAGTAAGCTGGTTGTGACCTGTCAGCACGATCATGAGGGTTAGTAAGCCACTGTGGCTTTTTGTTGGGTTGAGGGTTGTTTCCCCTTCCAACAAGCCATGCCACCCGGGTTCACATAACAAATCAAGCTGTGCCTGGGCAGATAATTTGGCAAATGGCACCCCTCAGGCACAAACATGCACCAAGGATAAAACAAGACACAGTGGCTTGTTTAAGCCTCTGTGATCATGCAAAACAGCCTTACAAGAGTGCTGAGGAGAACTTGAGTTCCCTTCCCTGCTGCCATTTCTGATGAGTAAGCATGGTCAAATTTTCCTTGCTATTTCATAGGACAATAGGAGGCCCAACTACAGTATTATCTGCCCTTTTTTTTTTTTTTTTAGTAGCAGCTGTGTATGAGTTCCAATCAGGACCACAGGGAGTGATGGTTTAATTTTAATTCCTTTCTCAGTCATAGTACAATGGCAGTTTCCAACTGAGCTGTTTTCACTGGGTTGGTTGTATAAAGGGAAAACATAAATTATCCTATCCTGCACATCACAATTCCATCCTGATCAGGCCCTTCTTTTTTTTAAATAAATAAATCCAGATATTATTATTATTATTATTATTATTATTATTATTATTATTATTATTATTATTGCATCTGTATACCGCCCCATAGCCGAAGTTCTCTGGGCAATTCACATAAGATAAAACATTTAAAAACAATATAACATATAGTTGGGCCAATACAAGTGATAAATTTATTAAATTACTGAGGCCGTAGCTAGACCTAAGGTTTATCCCAGGATTGTCCTGGGGTCAAACCTGTTCATCTAAGTGCCACACAGGGTATCCAGCGCTCAGGCAGGGATGAACCCAGGATGATCCTGGGATAAACCTTAGGTCTAGCTACAGCCTGAGTGCATACCGACGTAAAATACTTTGTATTTGTCTCAAAGGAAGTACCATTTGACAAGTTCTGAATTACAAAAGTCTATGATCTGAAAATATACCATTTTAGCTTGTCTCCTTTCTATGACAATGCTTTGGAAGCAAAATGCCCCTTGCCAATCTTCTGGGATACTTTAACCAGACCAGAGGTCTAAATTCACTGAGAACTTGGAGGCAAAAGAGATTATGGAAGTTACATTTTTAAACAAACCTCCTTTGTTTTATTATTCTGAGCTGAGAACTGTTATGCAAGTAACAAGTTTGAATTTCCTGTTTGTAAGACACAAACAACAGGGCACATGGTAATCATGCAAGGCTGTTAAAATCTTCTTTACTCTGGTTGTGTGCTGATGTGCAGAAGCCATTTTTACATGACAACTGTATATGCTGAACACATGGAGAGGAGAGTACGATTGCACCAGCTCTCCTTCCTCTGATCATGTATTCAGCAGAGGGTCTGGACAGAACTAGGCATGAGCACACCTATGCTCTTCACCTGTGATCAGGGAACCTGCCTTTTGTGGGATTCATGATCAGAGAGAGAGAGAAAGAATGCATACATCTAAGTAGTATGTGCACAGGCTCTATTCTCACCTTTAGCTGATAAGCATGAAGGTTGGGATCTTCCCCATATGTCCACTGAGCATGCAAAAAGAGCTAGATTCACATAGCCGTTTTAGCAAAGTTGCTAGTCTGGGACTTGGTGAATATTCCTGAATTGTTAAAACCATGTGGATGTCATCACGTCCAGATCACCACATCCAGTTGAGCCAGGTTTTGGTCATCTGTCATCTTGACATATGTTGGGATCTTCAAAAGACTGAGCATCATTACATCAACCTAGTTGACTGAATCCATGCACCACAATCAAGTATGTGGCCATGGCTGCTGTTGCACCCAACATCTACACCACTCTTCCTCATACTCCAAACATCTCCACACTCACAACATTAGCAAAGGCATCTCGTTCCCTGTTCAAGTTCCTCCTCCCTGTGTCTATCATAAACACCCTCACTACTACCTACCTCATAGATTAAAATATAAAGGACACCACTCCTCAGTTCTTTGTGGCCAGAGCCAAGTTCAGAATCAGAATTTGATATTCAGTGCAGAGATAAACATCTAGTTGAGATACCAGCTTTTATATGAAAGAAAGTTAACATTTAGATAGCAGTTGGTGGGAGACACCCTCCTCTGCTTCTGCCTTAGACAGTCACTGCCTGTCAGATGAGATGAGACTGGGCTAAAAGAATCCGACTTGGTATAAGGTAACTTAAGAACATAAGAAGAGCCCTGATGCTGGATCAGACCAAGGGTCGATCTAGTCCAGCACTCTGTTCACTGTTGACCAGGGACCCATAAGAAGGACACGGTGCAATAGCACCCTCCCACCCACGTTTCCCAGCAACTGGTGTTTACAAGCTTACTGCCTCTGAGACTGGAGGTAGCACATAGCCATCAGGACTAGTAGCCATTGCTAGCCTTCTCCTCCAGGAATTTATCCAACCCTCTTTTAAAGCAATCCAAATCGTTGGCCATCACATTTGGTGGCAGTGAATTCCATGGTTTATGAACTGTGTGAAAAAGTAATGAATTTCCCGCCAATCAGCTTCATGGGATGACCCCTGGTTCTAGTATTATAGGAGAGAAAAATGTCTCCCTATCCACATTCTCCACCCCATGCATAATTTTATACACCTCTATCATGTCTCCGTCCAGCTACCTTTTTTCTAAGCTGAACAATCCCAGCTGTTGTAACCACCTCATTTTAGTCCCCCCTGTCTGCACTTTTCCCAGCTCTATATTTTTTTAAGTGTGGTGACCAAAACTGCACATAGTATTCTAAGTGTGGCCGCACCATTGATCTGTATGAAGGCAGTATGATAGTGGCAGTTTAATTCTCAATTCCTTTTCTAATAATGCCTAACATGGAGTTTGCCTTCTTTACAGCTGCTGCACACTGGACTGACATTTTCATTGAGCTTTCCACCACAACCCCAAGATCTCTTTCTTGTTTGATAAGCACCAGCTCGGATCCCATCAGGTTATACTTGAAGTTGGGTTATTTTGTCCAAATGTGTATCACTTGACACTTGCTTACTTTGAACCGCATCTGTTCACTCTCCCAGCTTGGAGAATTCCTTTTGGAACTCCTCACAATTCCTTTTTGTTTTAACTACATTAAATAAATTGGTGTCATTGGCAAACTTGGCCACTTCACTGCTCACTTTCTAATTCCAGATCATTTATAAACAAATTGAAAATAATTGGTCCCAATACAGATCCCTATGGGACCGCACTATTTACTTCCCTCCATCAGGAGAATTGACCATTTATTCCTACACTCTGCTTTCTGTTCTTTAACCCGTTACTGATCCATAAGACGACTTCTTCCCTTATTCCATGACTGCTAATTTTGCTCAGGAGTCTTTAGTGAGGGTGTATATAGTTTGTTTAGTACTTAATGTGTTTTTTGTTTTTGTTTTAAATATTTAAAACATTTTAACTGATCAGCTTTTGTAATTATTATTACTTTTTGCTATTGCAAAACATTATATTTTTAAGATTATGGTAAGCAATACATAAATTGATTAAATCAACACGATTGCAGCCTAAGTGATGGAACAGCGGATGACAGTCAGCATAGGTGCAAAGCAATTCATTTTGGGGGATAACTTCATCAGGGACAAACCTCCAACAGTGCTATCTTGTGCATGTTCATCTATTAAAATATTTGTATCCTGCCCTATATCACTGGGATCTAAGGGCGGCGTACAGATAAAATCAGAACGTAAAACAATATACACAGCTAAAAACGTATCAAATTGTTAACAATTTTTAAAAAAGTAACAGAAACAATTAAAAGCAATTAAAACTATGTGCAACCATGATGAATTTAGCCCTCAAAGGCTTTGGTAAAAAGCCTTGTCTTAACTTGGCGCGTAATGAAGCCAGTGTTGGCACCAGTCAGGCCGCCAAGGGAAGGGTATTCCACAACCGGGGTGCCACAATAGAGAAAGCCCTCTCCTATGTCCCAGCATAATTAGGGTGACCATATGAAAAGGAGGACAGGGCTCCAGTATCTTTAACAGTTGCATAGAAAAGGGAATTTCAGCAGGTTTCATTTGTATATATGGGGAACCTGGTGAATTTTTCTCTTCATCACAACAGTTAAAGCTGCAGGAGCTATACTAGAGTGACCAGATTTAAAAGAGGACAGGGCACCAGCAGGTTTAACTGCAGGTGCCCTGTTGTGTTGAAGAGGAAATTTCACCAGGTTCTCCATATATACAAATGACACCTGCTGAAATTCCCTTTTCAATATAACTGTTAAAGATACAGGAGCCCTGTCCTCCTTTTCATATGGTCACCCTAAGCATAATGTATGTTGACTCAGAATCCCACTGTGTTCAACAAGGCTTACTCTGCCCCCCTCCAGTAAGTGTTCGTAGGATTGCACCCTCAACATAGGCTATGTACTCAGTTTACATAACTGATGCATATTGCAGAATTCAGCTGTTTGTGTATTTTTGTGTATAATTTGTGTATTTTTTTTCTAACCCTGAGCAAAATCCAGACAGCTCTGCTTTTATTTGAAACTTCCAAACTTCCTTCTGTGCCTATTTTTCCCCCTCTGCCCACTTTCCCTAACAGGCCTTTCTGACCCACAGGGACCTCTCTCCTTCCTGCTCAACAGTATTAAAAGTTTTAGCATTTGTTTTTGTTAATTTGTTAGAAGGTTGCCAAATAGGCCACTGCCCAAGGCAGACCTAAACGCGCTTAGATCCATTGTGCATTTAAGATACTGGTTAATCCTATGCTAGGTTGTGTGGCAGGGTTTGACTTCTCAATGGAGCAGAGCATGGCGTACTTTTGTGGGTCAGGGTGTGGTGTAAAGATAGGGTGACCGTATGAAAAGGAGGACAGGGCTCCTGTTTCTTTAACAGTTGCATAGAAAAGGGAATTTCAGCAGGTGTCATTTGTATGTATGGAGAACCTGGTGAAATTCCCTCTTCATCACAACAGTTAAAGCTGCAGGAGCTATACTAGAATGACCAGATTTCAAAGAGGGCTGGGCACCTGCAGCTTTAACTGGTGTGATGAAGAGGAAATTTCACCATGTTCTGCATGTATGCAAATACCACCTGCTGAAATTCCCTTTTCAATACAACTATTAAAGATACAGGAGCCCTGTCCTCCTTTTCATATGGTCACCCTAGTAAAGCGGAATACACCCACACGCCTCTGGCCATAAATACCTCTTTAGGGCACAGTCTTGTACTGAAGAGACCCCAGCTGATAGGATTCAGTTGACAGGATATCTTAGACATTCCCAACAAAGTATCCTCGAGATGTGTTGGACTGTAACTCCCATCATTCCCAGCCAGCTGCAGTCTGAAGAGTGCCAAGTTGGGGAAGGCTATTATATAGGATATGGCAGTGGTCCCCTTTCACTAGCCACGAAAGCTGTCTGTACAACTGCTCGGTCCCACCAGTGGATTGTGCTGCAGGAGCATCTGCTATGCTGGTGAACATGTACCAGTGGAACAGACATGACAGGATGGAGATGGCATAAGAGGAGAGACCCTTACATCAAATCCTATACTCCTCCAGACCACAACATCACCCCATCTTTATGCCTACCACAGACCAGAGGCGAAGAATTTCCCACCCATTGAGTTAACTGGAGATGGAAAATACCCCCACCCCAACCATGGCAGCCCCACTAGGGTGACCCTATGGAAAGGAGGACACGGCTCCTGCAGCTTTAACAGTCATATAGAAAAGGGAATTTCAGCATGTGTCCTTTGCATGCATTCAGCACCTGGTGAAATTCCCTCTTCATCCCAACTGTTGCAAGAGCCCTGCTAGGGCAAGAGTCATGCTAGGCCTTTTTGTGAACCGCCCAGAGAGCTCCGGCTATTGGGCGGTATAGAAATGTAATAAATAAATAAATAGGCAGGGCTCCTGCAGCTTTAACTGTTGTGATGAAGAGGGAATTTCACCAGGTGCTGCACGCCTGCAAAGGACACCTGCTGAAATTCCCTTTTCTTCGCAACTGTTAAAGCTGCAGGAGCCATGCCCTCCTTTCCATAGGGTCACCCTAACCCACCCCCACTCCAATCCGGGTATACTGGGCTGGCTCAGCTGGTGCCCATCACTGAACCAGAGAGGCCAAAGAAGGGCCAAACGGGTCACATTCCTGTCAGCTTCCAAGCAAGGCTCTTCTTTCGAAACACACGCCTGAGAGGCCACGAGACCGTTATATGTACGATCCGGCAAAACAAATAACCATTAAAATCGGCTGGGCGCGGACTTAGCCCTCCTGAACCGCGTGGGCGGCCCCGTGGAAACCTAGGAGGCGTCTCGTTAGGATCGCCTCATGGATGCCAACGGGCCTAGTCTGAGCGAGGTTGGATCCAGCCCGGCTGAGTGAGTGAGTGAGTGTGCGTGCGAGTGAGAGAGAGAGAGTGTGTGTGTGAGAGAGAGTGTGTATGAGAGAGTGTGTGAGTGAGAGAGTGAGTGTGTGAGAGAGTGTGTGAGAGAGAGTGAGTGTGTGAGTGAGTGTGAGTGTGTGAGAGAGTGAGTGTGAGTGAGAGAGAGAGTGTGTGTGAGTGTGAGAGAGTGAGTGTGTGAGAGAGTGTGTGAGAGAGAGTGAGTGTGTGAGTGTGAGTGTGTGAGAGAGTGAGTGTGAGAGAGAGAGTGTGTGAGTGTGTGAGAGAGTGTGTGTGTGAGTGAGAGAGAGTGTGTGTGAGTGTGTGAGAGTGAGTGTGTGTGAGAGAGTGAGTGTGCGTGCGAGTGAGAGAGAGAGAGTGTGTGTGTGAGAGAGAGTGTGTATGAGAGAGTGTGTGAGTGAGAGAGTGAGTGTGTGAGAGAGTGTGTGAGAGAGAGTGAGTGTGTGAGTGAGTGTGAGTGTGTGAGAGAGTGAGTGTGAGTGAGAGAGAGAGTGTGTGTGAGTGTGAGAGAGTGAGTGTGTGAGAGAGTGTGTGAGAGAGAGTGAGTGTGTGAGTGAGTGTGAGTGTGAGAGAGAGAGAGTGTGTGAGTGTGTGAGAGAGTGTGTGTGTGAGTGAGAGAGAGTGTGTGTGAGTGTGTGAGAGTGAGTGTGTGTGAGAGAGTGAGTGTGTGTGAGAGTGAGAGAGACAGAGAGTGTGTGTGTGAGAGAGAGAGAGAGTGTGTGAGAAAGTGAGTGAGTGTATGTGTGTGTGTGTGAGAGAGTGAGTGTGAGTGAGAGAGAGAGTGTGTGTGAGTGTGAGAGAGTGAGTGTGTGAGAGAGTGTGTGAGAGAGAGTGAGTGTGTGAGTGAGTGTGAGTGTGTGAGAGAGTGAGTGTGAGAGAGAGAGAGTGTGTGAGTGTGTGAGAGAGTGTGTGTGTGAGTGAGAGAGAGTGTGTGTGAGTGTGTGAGAGTGAGTGTGTGTGAGAGAGTGAGTGTGTGTGAGAGTGAGAGAGACAGAGAGTGTGTGTGTGTGAGAGAGAGAGAGTGTGTGAGAAAGTGAGTGAGTGTATGTGTGTGTGTGAGAGAGAGAGAGTTTTAAAAGGCATCCTGAGGGGGGCAACTGCGCCTCTCTCCCTTCCCGCCGCGCGAGGCGAAAGAGGAGTAACGCCTCAGCGCTCGCCTTCCCGCGCTTTTCCGCGCCCCTCCCCCGCCGCGGCGAGGAGTCCGCGGCCGCCCTCCCTTCCCGCTCTCGGCTCGCGGGGGAGTCCCGGATGTTGGCCCCGCTCCCCGCTCGGCTTCCATAAAAGGGCAGCGCCGCCCTCGCCGCCCCCCACCCCCGCCCCGCCCCGCCTCTCCTCCTCCCCCTCCCGCGGCGGCCGGGCCTTCCTCGCCGCCTGCCAGCCTTTCCCCGCCTCCTCCTCCTCCCCCTCCCTCCCTCCTCCTCTCGCAATCCCCTCAGGCGGCGCCCCCGGGGGCGGGGAAGGCTTCAGCGGGGCGGCCGTGGCGGCTCCTGTCCTGGCTGAGTGGCGGCGTCCGCAGGGGAGGAGAAGCGGAACGAAGCAGCCTCGGGGACGGGGACGCGGGCAAAGGAGAGCGGCGGCGGCTCGTCCTCGGTCTCCATTCGCAGCCCCGCTGTAGGGACGTTCACACGCGCAGGTACGGAGGGGTACAAGGGAGGAAGGGTGAGGGGGGCACAGGGACAGAGAAGGGGGGAATAGAAGGAAGGGAGGAATAGAAGGAAGGGGGGGGTCCCCGCTGCTTTCCACTCCCCCTTCTAGGCTGTGGAGAGGGGGAGAGGGGGGGTTTATGAGGAGGGGTCCTCCCCCCCTCCGCACTCCTTCACTCCCTCCACGTCACCGCTGTTCCATTTGTGGGGAGGGGCGGCACAAATGCGCCGGCGGAGCACTTCGTACGTGGGGGTGGGGTGGGGTCTCGCTGTGGGGGGGAGGGGGCGTGTAGGGGGGATTGTTTGGATAATTGGGGGAGCCCGTTCTCCTCCTCTTCCCCCCCCCCCAATTTAAGAGCATAAGAAGAGCCTATCAGATCAGACTCTCGGGAAACCCACAAGCAGGACAGGAGAGCAGCAGCAGCAGCCCGACCACCAGCCCATGTTCCCCAGCAACTGGATATAGGGGTTCTAGTCTAATGAGAGAGTCGCTTTTTTTTTAATACTATTTTTATTGATTTTCAAGTAAGGACAAATACAATAAACACACAGAGTAGAAGAAAACACTCAACGACAATATAAATGTTCCCACAGCACCGCTATAAGAAAGCATGGGTGTTCATTCCTTCAATAAGCACTTGGTACAGAAAAAGATGCAGATTAAGTTAGAATCTCTGACCAAAAGGATTCCTGAGTCATTGGGGGTCTAGGTTCGCCAGGACTCATATTAATAAATGTGAAAAAGTCCAACCAGTTTTCCACAAATGTGTCTGATGTTATTTCTCCTCTTGCTAACCTGCTATGTTGTGTCAATTTATCATTTAAAGCTAGTTTCCAAATCTTATCAAACCAGCGTTGATGGTCAAAAGCTCTGTCGCTTTTCCAGAGTTGGGCAATTTCCCACCTGGCTGCAACCGAGGGAGTTGCTTTTGAGGTGGCTGAGTTGCCTCCTTTCTCACGGAGTGGCTTTCAGGGACGCAGTCATTCATTCTCTCCCTCTCTGATCCTCTTCAGTGTCTCTCATTCTCTTCTCCTCCCCCTATAATTCCTCCCCCCCCCCAAACGCACACACCTTGAGTCTCCTCTGGTTGCATTTTCCAGTGGGGTGGCCCTTTTAACCTCTTTTGCAGTGAAAAATGCTGTTGCCCTTGCTGCATGCTATCATGGTCCCAACGCACATCCTAACCCAGGGAGATTAATTTGGACACAGGCATGTGTTTCTCCGTTTCTCTTTTCCTTTCTTTCTTTGCGCCTCGCTCCTTGCTTCTACGCAAGGGGACTAAACCTTTCCTTTTTCCCTTCAGATGGGGCTCAAGTTTGCAAAAATCTTAGCCCCTGCATAGAATTACCCCAGACCCCTTTAAAAAGATTACTGGGGAACCTGCAAGAATTGTACCCGGTAGGTCGTATGCAGTGTCAGCCCTACTTACTGTAGACACGTTAAAATGAATAAGACTTGAGTTAGACTAACATTGGATACAAACCATCATGTATATGCACACAGACAAGAATCGGTATATGTATATTTTCTAGGAGGGAAGGGTGGATATTAAAGAGGCTGTTATGGAGTGATTTGCTCTGATGGGCTAGTTGGTTTTCCTGGAATAGTTTAAATCCTCTTTAACACAGATATGTGCTAAACAGGGTAGGGGTGGGCGGGCATACTGCTACATTGTCGGATGGTCAAGTAAAAAGTGATGGTATGGATGGTGTATGTCTGCCAGAGAGAGAAGATGAACATTAAACAAATAAAGAAAGGATTGATGTGTTGTAAGTACAGGTGAGGTGCTGAATAAGGGAATGCTGTAGTAACTTCTTTAAATATACCAGGCAGAGTTGGGGCTAAATAAGGTTTCAGTTTGCATTCCCTTCAAGCTTGCGCAGTCCTTGTTGTTGTTGGGCAGCTGGAAGTTTGCAGTCTGGCTTTTCCCTCCCCCACCAACTGCCTTACTAAGTTCTTTGTAAATTGAGCTGCGTTGGGAGTTCTCAGCCTTCTGCTATAGTTGACTTCAGGGAGCTTGTTTGCCTTCCCTGGATTTTGCTTCTTCCTGCTTTTTCCCCCCTCTCCCTGATCACTGTGATTTTCTTCACTGAAGTAGGAAGCAAGGGAGAGGCTTGTGAACTGTATGCATGAGTCTTCTGCTTAGCTAATGAATGCCATTTCCTCTGATTCGTGCTTGCAGGAAGGAGGAACGATGGCTCTGGACGGTATACGGATGCCAGATGGCTGCTATGCGGATGGGACGTGGGAGTTAAACGTCCATGTCACAGACCTGAACAGAGATGTAACTCTGAGGGTCACAGGGGAGGTCCACATTGGTGGCGTCATGCTGAAACTGGTGGAAAAACTTGGTAAGTTGTAATAACTAGGGGGAAAGGTGTGGCCTTCTCGTTGCTTTGGTGCTTCTCTGAATGCTGGAAAGGCAGAGAGGAGGTGGGCGTAGAAATGGAATTGCATATTTGCCTCACACATGGGACTGATTTCAGAAACCCATAACTATTTTTAAGTGCTTAGTTTTTGTTAGAGGAACAGAGATCAACATCAAGCAGCTTGCAGGCCACATCAGAACTGCTGAATCTCTTTAGCTTTCCTGCTACTGGCTTGCCATAATTGTCTTCACGTCTTTCCTTGCTTCATATGGTGGTAGCTGCGTTTCTTTACAACACTGAAGTTGAACCCAAGTATTGATCAGTCTTCATAGATAAACACAATGTTTATTGTAGGCAATGATATGGCAAGCCAGGGAGTGAGAAAAACAATTATTTTGTCTTTCTTTTTTTGCTTCTCTGTCTTATTTCATTATCATCACAGCTGAATTCGGAGAGTTGTGACTGATTTCACCATACAAGTGCTTAAATCTAAAGGCTGGTTTATACAATCAGCAGAAGCGTTTTCAAGTTTTTCCTGGAGTGGTTTAACTAGAGGCTGCAAATTAAGTGTTGCGAGTAGTAGTTGTGTGTTGGAGTACTTAAACACAAAATGTACAAAACTAGTGTGTCAGCTAGAAGCCTGACATGCTATTTTTTTTTTTAATGTACAGGGAGTTCTTCACAGGACAGCATCTAAATGTGCAGCCTGAAATAGAACAATCTAGTGAAAGCTTTTGCCACTTCTGGTGATAGTGTAAGCCAGCCCTTATGCATTCCACATCCTGCAAATATCGAATAATGTGCTTGCATGTACAAGTTTCATAGAGAATTCTTGCTCCTTGAGCTGGCTTGTTCCTCCTGGCCCTTCGAAACCTCTTAGCTTCTGAGACGGGGTTGGGCTGCAAAACTAATACCAGAAATGCTGTGTAATTAACTTTTCTAATTTCTAATTCTAGGCTTGCTTTTTTCTAATTGTAAAAAAATAAGGGAGGTTTCCCAAAGATTTTAAATCTCTGCAAAATTCATGGATAATGCTTGATAATGGGTTGCTGTTCCTTGTCTTTTTCCTCTTAAAATGTTCAGTTTGTATGAATTTAGACTAAGTGCCAGGTAGAAGGATTTGTGCCTGGGCTCAAAAATACTAAAACAATTTGGCAAGAACTTTTTGCTGTTATGCAGCTAAGATTTAATTGAAATGCCCATTCCTTCTTTACTTGACGTCTGGCATTGTGAAAGGGTTGTGTAGCGCTGGAGCTGACCACCTCTCTTAGACAAGTAGCTCTGTGTCTTGTGGACAATACTGTCTGGTGTTATGCCTTATATTGCATTTTTGCAGATAATTACACCTGCAGTAAGTAACAATTTCTTCCAGCTCACTGGTATACCATGCCTTTTGTTCAAGCCTTCCTGTGAATCATTGGTTGACAGATTGTTAACTTTTTGCCCTTACCTCCCAAGCTGTTATCTGTTTATATTCAGTGTAAGCCCTGGAGAGTGTTAATATTCTGTTGAGCATTAGTTACATTGCAGGCTGCATAAGGAATATCGTATTCTGTACTTGCCACCTGGTAATTGGACATGATTGCTGCTTTACAGCAAGTTGTGTTGCCATGGAAGCCCCATTGAATTGAGTGGACATTGAATTGGAGCAATGTTGCTTGGCACATTATGCCCTCATTTTGAGGAGCATACTGTACATCAATGTTAAATTTCCTGAGCAAAGATGTTGAGGTTTATACAGTTGGTAATCTGATGTGTTCCTTCCTTAATAATACCGTTGAAGCCGATTAGTATACTACGAATGCAAAGAAAATATTTGTATCAGCTCCCCAGCACACTTCTGATACTGTGTAAATAGTTGATTCATTGGCAAGCTGTACCCATAAGTTATGGTTGGTGTACTTAAAAAAAAAACCCATCCTGTACTGAACTAAGATTTCATACTGATGTAATAAGGAAGGAAAAGCAGATATAAATACTTGGTTCAAAAGGAAGCTTGTGTTTGCATGAAGGACTCTTAGGCGTGACGTGGCTTTGGAACAGTACAAAATATGTTTCAGTAATATTTTTGTGCTTGGTTATAAAAGCAATCGCTTGAGGTGATTACATGTCTCAGCACTTAAACTTGTTCAGCTTTTACAATGTTAAAGGAAAAATTGCTACTATCTCTTCCATAGTGAATAAGCCAATAATAAGCATTACTTTGGGTGTCTCTGATTTTGAGTTTATTTTTGTGTATTATTATTATTATTTTATTTTATTTTAGTATTAATTTCATTTCTATGCTGTCCAATAGCTGAAGCTCTCTGGGTGGTTCCCAACAATTCACAAAAGTTACAAACCACAATATTCTACAGAAATTACATGATACAACATTATAGTATAGTCTAACATTTTGCATAAGCTGCAGCTTTTCAATACTCTTCAATGGTAGCCCCATGTAGAATGCATTGCAGTAATCTTAACTTGGATATTATCGTGCATAGATTACTGAAGTCAGGTTATCTCTGTCCAGATAGGGGTATAACTGGGCCACCAGATGAAGCTGGTAGAAGGCACTCCATGCCACTGAGGCCGCCTAAGGTACAAACCTGCGCCTTCAAGGGGAGTGCAACCCCATCCAGAACAGGCTGAGCACCCTCCATCCAGTCAGAAGAATCACCCACTACCAGCATCTCAGTCTTGATCTTATTTATTTATCTATTTATTTAAAACATTTGTATCCTGGCCTATATCACTAGGATCTCAGGGCGACATGCAGATAAAATTATACAATATAAAACAATAAATATACAGCTGAAAACAAATTAAACCATTAATCAAGTTAAAACCAGTATATAATGTAAAAATTAAAACAGTTAAAACAATGTGCGAGTTTGGTGAATTTAACTGTTAAAGGCTTTGTTAAAAAGCCATGTTTTCACTCTGCGCCAGAATAAAGTCAGCGTTGGCGCCAGTCGGGCTTCCAAGGAAAGGGCATTCCACAGTCGGGGTGCCACAACAGAGAAAGCCCTCTCTCTTATTAGTCCTCATTCAGTCCATTGTTGCAGCCAGGCATTGATTTAGCACATCCACAATCTCAACTGATGAGGATGAAAAGGAGAAGTAGAGCTTCGTGTCATCAGCACACTGATGACAGTGCACTCCAACATTTTGGATGACTCCACTAAGTGATTTCATGGAAAGGGGGACAAACAGCATGGGGGATAAAATAATGACCCTGTTAGAGCATCCATGGGGACAAACAACATTCACCATGCACCATCTTTTGGAGCCAGCCATCCAAGGAGGAATGGAACCACTGCATTGTAGTGTCCCTAAGTTTTTTTTATAATCTGAACACAGATGTCTTTCCTTTCCCTCTGGCATGAGATCCAGGACATTGCTCTGAGCCTAGCATGTAGGCCTCAGTGACTCCTTGATTTTGCCTGAGAGAGATGGAAGTTGCTTTGCAGAGAAAGGATCCCTTTGCAGAGTCAGTATGAGTGGTGCTGAATTTGTGAGTGTGCAGCTATAAGATTTGTGAGTATGCTGTTTTGCTTTGATTGGGTGAAAAGTTTGTGGCTGTGTTAAACTTTGTGTTTTCTTTAATAAAAGCCATTTAATTTTAAAGTTTGAGTAGATGTTTTACATTCTAAGTGTAATCTGGGTGAATGCAAGCATTCTGTCTTGAATCCTCAAGGGCATCTACAGCTACAACACTTGGGTCAAACTGAGGCTACTTGAGACGGGTGTGACTGAGTATTTAATACCAAGGACCCTGGAATTTTAGCCTTTTAGTTTCCCCTTACAGAATGAACCTATCCAAGCACCTTGTCAATGAATCTTCACCTGCCAGGGTATACCGTGGAGCTGTACAAGCTCTACTGCAGAGGGTACTCAGGAGCAATTGTATCAATTGCCCTGTTCATTTCTGTGTTCCACAGATCAACCAAGGTTTTGATAGGAGTGCCAGCCATATCAGCTGGAAACCTCCCTAGAGCCTTCTGGAAACCATCTGGATCCATTGGCCTCTGGAGGAGGGTATCTTAATAGGTCCCCCACCCTTGCAGAAGAAAAAAGCTGCTGTCAATCTAAATGTCAACAGGAGGTGACCTGGCTACGATAAAGGATCAAAGTCCCACCCGTTTAGATCACCATCCCATTGTCTGATTGAGGAAACTAATTCTAGAGTGTGCTCTGCTGTATGTGTTGGGCTGATGACATGTTGAGACAGTCCCATGGTTTTCATGGAGGCCATGAAATCCTGAGCTGACCCAGACAAGATACCCTTGGCATGAATTTTGATCCCCCCGCCCCAATCAGCAGCCTGGGGAACCTCAGCATCACATCAGTGACCATCTCTATCAGCTCAGATTGCTGGCTAGCAAGGTGGGTGGTGTATCAGCAAAATCCCAAAATTGCCCTGCTGGCCCAACACAAGATTCTAACACTCCAGACTAGTAGTATGATTTGCTCAAGTATAGGATGGAATCTGGTGGAGACAGCTTGCTGTTAAATGCCTTCAACGGGATAAAAGTTACTTGAAATTCAGACATCTCTTGCAAACATCTCATAAGAAGATGCAGTGGATTTGACTAAGCTCCAGAAACAGGTTGTGCATTGGGAAATAGACACACATTTAATCCTCTCTATAGATAGATAGCCTATTCTTAATACATTGATGCCTCCACTTCTGTTTAATAGCCCTTGCAGTGTATTGCAAAATCTAAATAATGGAGGTTGCGCCATAGTTTCTTAAATTATGGTTCTCCTGTCAAATGATAAGAGCTGAAGTTCGCTGTTGGAGTGTGCAAAAAATCCCAAACACACATAAACAAACCCAGGAGCAAACCTTAATGTATGCCTATTAATCTCTTTGCCGTACGCTGCTTTGTGTTTTGCTTGACCCTGCACCAATTTCATCTATACAGGAACATCATAGTGCAGAGGTGACTCAACACTGATGCTGCCCTCATCTTGTATATACTCTGGAAGCACTGTAGTAACAATGGTCTATGGTCTGCCACTTGGATCCAAGGCCTAAGATGTGCAGACTGCTCTCTGCATTAGAAAATAATAGGAAAAATCTACCTAACTGTTGGTGTACTCTTATCGCTTATTTTTTGAACAGGTTTTGGTTCATGTAGTGCAGTAAATCATGTTTGAGGTGAAGTCCTTTCTGCAAGCCAAACTGAAATATGTGTGCTTAAACTAAATTTTGTTAAACAGACATTTAAATGGAACTGGCTGTAAATGCAACATTTGTCTTTTTGTCCATCCTGTTTATCAAATTGTTCTCAAGAGTCTTGGGATACCAATATGTGTTTGGAGTAGAAGTACTCTGTATGCATCTTCTCATTAATTCTATAAACAACCCAGTTTTACTGACTTGTTCAATTTACTAGAAGCGTCCATCTGTTTTTGGAGGAGGAGATTCTAATCAAAATGAAAGTACTTCTGCATGGGCATTTCTCTTATTAGATTGTTGGAGTGCAATCCTAAGCAAATTTCAAATCCCACTGAGTAAACATAGTTTAGGATCATTGACAGCACGAAAATGCCAAGTTATACATCTGAGGACAGTTCAGATATAATACAGCCTATTTCTTAATATATCAAGGACATATCACAGGATCCTGCAAAGGTGGCATTTTGGTGGGAAGGGATTGATTGAACCCACCCTGCTTTGGTTATTAAAACAACACTGATTATTAAGGTATCTTTGGTTTCCCCTTAATTTGCCTTCAAAGAAAATGTCAATTACTTTAGTAGCTGACAGTTACTAAACTTAAGTTAGTTTGCTTTAACAGCTGTTGCTGTAGTTGTCGTAACTGTGGTACACTGCATAGTTAGGTTTGGCAAAGAGACTGACAGTCTCTTAAATTGCTTAGTGGACGAGTTCAAAGATTTATGGGGTTTTTTTCCAGGCCACTTTGTTGACCAGGTTTTCTGTGGAAGAGTTTTCTTCCTTGAAATATATAAATTAATGGACTTCAAGACTAAACTTCCTGCTTGTAGCCTTGGATCATTATCCTTGCTATGCATAATGCTGCTGTCATGTTGCACTTGGTTTCAAGTTGTTGACTATCAGTACTAAGCTTATGGTGATGCATGGATAGTGGAATAAGGAGTGCTTTTATGCCTCCACCTTTGATTAGCCTGAGAGGTATTTGGGTCCTGGCATGCACAGCTTAGAAAGCAACATTCAAGAATTTATCCATTTCTTTTTAATAGGTTAACTTCATCATACCTCCGCATCGCACAGTTATGGAAGTCAAGAACTACCTTCTGCTTGTGGTTCTGTGTGTGTAATGCGCTGAACCACACTGCTTTCATCAGCCATGGAAAAGGGTCTGTAGAGCAGAGGGATGTTTGCCTTTGGATTGGAAAGCTAGAGGAACACTGAGCTGATGAGCAAGAACAATCCTATCCCTCCTCAGCAATCCTGTTAATCATCTACATTTCTGGCATCTCAGATTGGATTAGGAAGTTAAGAGTGGTGGGAGCAAGATCAGTGTACATGAAAGAGGAAGAATATTTTCCTTGTTCATTCTCTTAATTCCCTACCTGATTGGCATCCCAGCAATGGAAGCCTTGGTGAGGAACAGTTTTGTGCAAATAAAGTAGGCATGCTAGTTTGGGGCTTCATTTTGTATGTGGTCCACCCTCGTGAGGGTATGGACCTGCTGAATATCCTGTGTGAGCAAGAGCTTGGGGTGGAGATTGCATCTCTGAGTACTGTGTGCCTCCCCACTGCCTGCTGAATTGCCCTGTTGCAGTGCTTCTGATAGCTGTAATATTACTACCAATTGGAATAAAAATAGATGCTAAAACTATGAGTATATGTAAAACAGTTCGGTGTGGGGCTATTAATCTGTCAGACAGTTGGTATACTCAATTCCCCCTCCTCCTCCCTCCCTCCCAATCCCCTTTCCTTTTGTGTCATGTCTTTTAGATTGTAAGCCTGTGGGGCAGGGACTGTCAAGAAATACTTTTGTAAGCTGCCGTGAGAGCCTTTTTTGGTTGAATGGCGGCATAAAAATGCTTAAATAAATATAAATAAATAAATTTATATAAGTTCTGTTAGTCATTTCCACTACAACCCTTTGTGACTTTATCCCTTTTGAATGTGCTACCTACCACATCCAGTGTGGAGTATTGTCACAGTCTGGCTCAGATATACTTGCATTTTCTGATTAAGTGGTTACAGGTGGAGAAGTGATGTTTAAAACCACGTAAGACATTTGTATGTGGGTTGGAGGAGGCTCCGGTAGCTTTGTTCCTTTCTGCTTCATCTGTAGGTGTTTCACTAAATTTCATTCATCCCTCCTTTTTGAAACAGGCAGTTTTTATATTGTGACTTCAGAGGTTGTTTGTTCTTTGAATGAATAAGTTTATTACGGTATGACAACCAGCACTCCAATCAAACACCATACAATTTAACACATTACATTACAGATGTAGAACATGCATATATTATTATTGTCTCACCTCTTTATGGCGTGAAATGGCTGCAGCACAAAATCTGGCAGCACAAAATTGATCTTTAAACTTTTCAGATGTCTGTTTTTCATTGAACTTAATCCTTACAAATAGAATAGTCTTTCCTTTTGATATCTAATGCGAATGGAGTAATTTCAAGTTTTACTTGAGGAAGAAACTTGTGAAATTCAGGGCATGAGCATTCTTTTGATGACTGACTTCTCCCTCCCCCACGTTTAATGGAAGGGTTATGAATAAAACACCAAGAAAGTGCAATGTTATTGATTTACCAGTTTGATTGCACTTGAGGTTTTACTGTAATGGAGGGACTGCTTGCAGATTCATTGAGTTGAATTTGTAAGGAACTCTCTTTAAACAATTATCACAAAAATAAAAACAATGTGGCACAAATTGTCAGTGTTGCAGTTATTCCATTAAATGTTGTTAGGTTTCAATGAAGAATTATTTGGCTTCCTATGTTGTCTTTATATAACTTTCTCTCCTCACTCAACCCTACCTCCCCCCTCCCTTTTTAGTTTGAATTTCTGGTTCAGATCCAGAAATGCATACAGGGAGATCTGCATGAAAATTGGCATTTTCTTCCTCATTTTACCAAACCCCCCACTCACCCTGTTGTATTGCAAGAAACTTTTAAAACTCCCCTGAATGTAAGAGAAGCAATTGCACTCTTGAATAGGGGACTGCAGTTTTGAGAAAGTGGGGATTTTTTCACCCTTTGGGGTTTGCATGTGTAACTGGGCTCCTCGGATCAAGCCTTTGTAAGGGAGGCCAACTTGATGGTCAACAGGAAGCAAAACTAAGGTTGCACTTCTATGCCCACATACCTTGGAATAAGCCTCACTGAATACAGTAGCGCCTACTTCTGAGTAAAGATGCATAGGATGACCCCTGTGGCTAACAGCTTGTTTGGATGATCGTGACAAGAAAAGAAGCCATTGTCGTGTCTCCTTCTGTCCTTGTGTGTGCCGTGCACATGACCAGCATGCAGCACAGGTTGGGGTGCCATCCGAACCTGATGCGCACCCCTACCACAAGTCATGAGTTGTAGGGTGGGTATGAAGCCACACAGATACACCGTGGCACATGCTGAATTCGGATGACACGCCAACCAATGCTGCATGGCAGGGGATTATGCAAATGGTGGTCACATGTGGGTCACATGCAGAGGCTGGAGGGAAAAGCCACAATGGCTTCTTTGCTCATTGCAATCGTCTAAACTCAGTCTAAGTATGGCAACCCAGCAATTGATCTGTAGTAAAGCTTTTATGAATCTCTTTGCTTTCCATAGCAATTTGTTGCACACTTGTAGGGTTGTTTTCCTGTATCTTATTGTGTGGCTGTTGTATAATTTTATACTAAGTAGTCTGCCTGTATCAGGGTGGGCAAAAAATGTACCCTCCAAGGATTTTGTTAAGTTGAATTTCAGTCTTTGCTTCACTAGCTGTACACAGAGTGGTTCTCAAGACTTGTGATTTAACACACATCCTTATTGTTATAAGCATCCCTTCGAAGGAAATACCCTCTTCTTTGGAAACTGTAAGCACATGAACCCAGTTTGTCACAAAGTTCAAGAGGAGGAACAAATGGGACATGGTAGTAAGGAGGCTTTAAATAAGGTGAATGACACAATGCATTAAGTATCCATGGATGTCCTTTCAGAACAGGAAGTGACACACAGTGTTTGGCACTTTGGTTACTCAATTGGCAGGATTTGTCGCAAAGCAAATCCAGCAGTTGACTCACCCTTGAGCGAAAAGCGTTCTTTTGCTATGCAATACTTATAGTGAGTTGAATTTTTTCCTATGCAAGGTCACTTTTAAATAGCACTGGTTAAGTATGCCCTTTCATTTTGGATGTTCAGAGGCAGGATGATAATCCTAAGAATTGGCAGTTGAGAGAGGTTGTTGTGAGGGCTAATGACAGAATTAGATTTGTTTCAACTGCTATAGATTTCTTTTGGAGGCAAGGACAACCTTTTTGCATCAGACTAATGAAAAGTCCATCCTGCTCAGACCCAGCAATTGGATCTGAAATGCTTACGGCAACTTAAAAAGCATAGGATACTCAAAAGCTCTTCATTGTCTCTTGGCCATTCCAATCTTTAGAAGTACTCTACTCGTTTGAATGCCCAGAGCATCTAGTTTAGTATGTCACTGCAATTTGCTTCATGCATGGACATATTCATACCACATTTGACTCTGGATTCAGTCCTTAGAACATTTGCTTGGAAATGAACCCCGCTGATTTTCATTGGGGTTTATTTCTATGTAAATCGGCTTTGGATTGAACCAGGACACGGAATAACGGGCTCAAGTTAAAGGAAGCCAGATTCCAGCTGGACATCAGGAAAAACTTCCTCACTGTTAGAGCCAGTTCCCTAGGGAGCTGTTCCCTAGGGAGAGAACCAGTTCCCTAGGGAGGTTGTGAGCTCTCCCACACTAGAGTCATTCAAGAGGCAGCTGGACAACCGTCTGTCAGGGATGCTTTAGGGTGGATTCCTGCGTTGAGCAGGGGGTTGGACTTGATGACCTTGTAGGCCCCTTCCAACTCTGCTATTCTATGATCAGCTATGCCTTTGGCTGTTTTTACTTCTGATGATTGTTCCATAAGGTCTGCTGTGCATTATGTGTATATATAATGATTTTAAAAATGAACCTGTTCTATACTCTAGCTGCTGTTAATTACTAATGCATGTTTTGCTGTGCAACTTTTCATCTCGGGTGTTCATATGAATTAGTAGATTAGGCAGAGAGAGACTTGCTGAAGCCACTTGGGATGCTTTGTTACTACTGCAAGCAGAGAAAGAATCTGGGTTTTCCACAATCAGACACAACTCTTCATCTGAACAGAAATCCGGACTGGCTACTGGTTACTTAATTTTACTGACCGTGCTAAATGGTTAAAACTATATGGAATGGTATAAACTATTATTCTTTTAACATCTTCTGATCTGGGACCCAACTTTAGCCCATACATGCATTTGGGGACCCACTTATAATTTCCATCCATATATTTGTATGATGGTAGCGCTGTTGTTGCAACACACCAAAACTAGTTCCAAGTAGTGGGTCCCAATCCTCCAGTTGAAGGCCAGTAGTAAAAGCTGATAAAAGGATAGTTTTAAATAGTTTAATAGCTTTAAATAGGTTTTTGTCAGCTAAATGATATACTACTTATTCTTAACCACAACCTTGTGTTTTAAAATTATTAGTAGTAGTAGTAGTAGTAGAAGTAGTATTTTCTGTTTAGCACAGAAGTGAGATTAAACAATATAGTTTTCACTGTAGAAGTTAAGAAAATATTTGTTGTTTTCCTAATTCTCTCCCCTGTTAGAGCTTATCTATCAGTAGTATGAACTAAAAAAAATATGTATGCAGGTTTTAGCAAAAGTCTAAATTTAGGGCTTTATTTTTTTCTTATTTTTGCAGACATCTGTTCACATCTCTTAACTTTAGGATATTCAGGAGTAGCCTGACACTGAACTAAAGAGCATAAAGAATGGTATCGGGAAATTCCCACAGATATCAGTTGTCATTATCAGCGCATTTTGCGTTTAGTTCTGTATACAGTTCTGGACAGCACTGATTATCTGCTAGCTTCAAATTAACAGTTTGTGTAGAATAGGAGAATCTTTGGCTTCCTTCTAACAAGAACACTGAGAATTGGCATTATGAACTGATTGGGTCTGGAAGATTGCAATCTCCTTAGTGATCCCAAAGCTCTGGTTTGTTATACCGCAGGCAGGAAACTGATGGTTATAGTTAGGGTTAGACCCAGCCCAAATCAGAAGCTTCCTCTTAAAACTGTATATTTTTGGTTTCTATTTCCAAAATATGATCATGTAATTCTTCATCCATATTATCTCTGCCCTACTGAAGTTGTTTCCTTTTAATTTACCAGTTTATTGTGACTGGAAACCATGGTATCCTGAATGGCTGCTGTCACAGTTTGAAACAGTATTCAGAGTGTTCATTGACTTTCCTGAAAAGCTGAACTTTCTTTTTTTTTTCTTTAAAAAAGACAGACTTATTTAGTAATATATGGTTTACAATAGGTTTTCTAAGGGTGGGTTGCTAAGCTGTGTGGACCAACAATATCTTCTGGGCCCAGTGTGCTAAATTTATATACCCCACCACAAGACAATTCCTCTCAGCTGTACACCCTTGCAATAGGTTTTCTTGTCTGCAGCAGGACTAGGGAACAGTATCTGGTCATAGAATCATAGAATCATAGAATAGCAGAGTTGGAAGGGACCTCTAAGGCCATCTAGTCCAACCCCCTGCTCAATGCAGGAATCCACCCTAAAGCATCCCTGACAGAGGGTTGTCCAGCTGCCTCTTGAAGGCCTCTAGTGTGGGAGAGCCCACAACCTCCCTAGGGAACTGGTTACATTGTTGTACTGCTCTAACAGTCAGATATCTTGTGGATTCCCTGAGTAGATTCCCTCCCCCCAGCCCCCCCCGTGCAATATTTACTACTGTGATTGGCGGCTGCGAGGCCGCGTCCCCAGGCAGGGTTCAGAGCCCTTTAGGGCACGTGAAAGAGCCGCAGAGGGTGCCCGAGCCCAGGGGCTTTGGCCGGGGCTTCCTTTCCAACCACCCCGGTGCCCTGCTGCCCCTTCGAGTTGTCCCCGGAAAACTCTGAAAACTCGGGAGTTCCTGGCTGCAGGCTGCGCTCCGGGGCCCCTCCCCCGAAGGGGCGCGCATCTCTCAGGGATTTGTTGTTTTTTTTTACCACGGAGGGGGGTCCTGCAGCCGCTTGGTCACTGCAAAGGGGGGGGGAGGTGCAAATTGAGTGCTTTGGTCAAGTGCAAATTGAGCTGCTTTGTAATGGAAAACTGGTTTGGGTCCCTCTCAGCTAAGCCAAAAGAACCCCTAGTTAAGTAGACTGATGAATTTTTCAGAATTATTAGGGGTGTGTGGGGGATGACCATAAGTTGAGAATTTAATTTATTAAATCCTTATCTTCAGTTATGTAGCTATTAGCCATGTAATCTGCTTTACCCATATTGCCTCAAGGTAGGTAACAAAGGTATAGAAATGAAATTACCACACAAAATACTACAAAAGCCACAAGTTTGACATTTCTTATGTATCTTAAAGTATACTAATCTCTGGCATCTGAATGCTTATTCAACGGAAGCATTAAACCATAGAATAGCAGAGTTGGAAGGGGCCTACAAGGCCAATGAGTCCAACCCCCTGCTCAATGCAGGAATCCTCTTAGAAGATTTACAGGCTTGAGAAAATCCAAATTCTAAAGCTGAGGCTACACCAATTCTGGGTGTCTTTTTGTTATGTAACATGTTTGATAGAGTGCTGTTTAAAGTGTTTTCTGTTGGCCTTGGAAGTTGCGAAAGGACATAGGGGAGAAGGTAATAGCTATGTACACAGCTCAAAATTTGGAGCTGTACTCAAAATTGGCACCTTGAATTATGCCCAGATTGTGGGAGTCAGCGCAGATGTCGAAGTATGGTTGTGACATCCTCCCATCTAGCCATTACATTTTTCATTGGCTTGAACTTCTCAGCAAGTTTTCAAGGGCAGACTCTCATAGAGAGTATTACTCAAATCTAGCATTGAGGCTAGTTACAAAGATGTGTATGATAGTTGTTACATCTGAATCTAAGAGAGAGAACCTCAGCTTTGTCATTAAATAGTTTGTAGAAAGCATTGGTGGCAGTTGTCCAAGAGCACTTGAGTTTGAGCCACAGGAGAGAGAGGGAGTAGAACTATTGTATTTTCTGGCGTATAAGACTACTTTTTAACCCAGGAAAATCTTCTCAAAAGTTGGGGGTCGTCTTATACGCCCAGTTGTCTTATACGCCGGAAAATACGGTACATTACTCTTCCTACCCCAAGTCACAGGGTATCTCGATAGTCATCGGGGAAAGTATCTGTTAGTAATCAGTCAGCCAAGCCCCATATAAACACTCTTAATTTTCAGTTTTACTGAACTGCTGGTATAGATGGCTATAGTTGTCTGATTGTACCCACTTATTTAAATTAATATATGAAATGCATATTGTATCTCTGAGAATGAGTATTATAGGAAAGTCCTGAGGAGGTATTGAAGATGGTGGAAGTTTTGCACAATTGTGACTATTCAAGTGGAATAGAATACAGTTCTTTGTCTGAAACATGTTTTAGACTACATTCTCTTCACCAAATGGGAGGAAAGAAGAACATACATTTTACACTTATTTGTACTTTAGAGACTTAAAATGCTATTTAATACAAAATGGCTGTCAACAAACTATACCACTAGCACTAAATCCTGAAATTTAGGGTGCTTCCAAATGGAGGCCTCCTAGCGCTAACAATGCAAAGGCATTTTGCAGCTATTATCCTTTTCCTCTTTCATGGATTTCTGGGGTAAAGAAAAGGATGGAATAATCACTGGGAAAACACAGGTGTGCTACAAATGGAACATGAGAACATCTGGACCCCAGGTAAAATTCTGTGAATGAAGATAGTGTGATTGCACAATAAAAGACTTATCTGGAAGTTGCACCCTTAAGCGGCCTTAGTAAATTGAGTTCCAATAAACACATTAAAACCACATAGCTCTCATTTTACTCTGACCAGCCCATTTTCAAGTCCACTGTATAAATATTCTGAACTCCAGAGTTAATTCTTATCTCATATATATCCTACATATGACTCTGCCACCTGCTGCTCTAATACTGTTTTCTCTTGAGGAATATGTGTCTCCTTTGAGTAGCCCTACTTGAATATTTGCTCCAAACTGTGTTTTGAGTCAGCATGGCTAAGTAGGTAAGCAAACCCTGAGCCTTGGGGAAGAGTGAAAAGTAAATTAGTAGTATTTGGGTAGTGGGGCTAGGTTCAGATGTTGGCTTGGCTCCACCATGGATGTACCGGGCAGTTTTGAGGCACTTGTTTTCTCCTTTCTCCATCTAAATGGGAATATTATGAGATACGAATCCTGATCCACAGTTGTATGTAACAAGGAGCTGTGCACAACTAAACAGGAGAGTGACATGCACAGTGGCCATAGAGTGCATGAGGATGCTCATTCCCATTGAGAAATAGATGGGTATGCATTCATAGAATAAAAATGTAATAAATAGAATCATAGAATAGTAGAGTTTGAAGGAGCCTATAAGGCCATCGAGTCCAACCCCCTGCTCAATGCAGGAATCCACCCTAAAGCATACCTGACAGATGGCTGTCCAGCTGCCTCTTGAAGGCCTCTAGTGTGGGAGAGCCCACAACTTCCCTAGGTAACTGGTTCCATTGTTGTACTGTTTTAACAGTCAGGAAGTTTTTCCTGATGTCCAGCCAGAATCTGGCTTCCTGTAACTTGAGCCCATTATTCCGTGTCCTGCACTCTAGGATGATTGATAAGAGATCCTGGCTCTCCTCTGTGTAACAGCCTTTCAATTACTTGAGGAGTGCTATCATGTCTCCCCTCAATCTTCTCTTATTCAGTTCTCCATGATGCATGTGAGCAATGAGGATTGCACTGCATGGGGTGGGGAATGCTCATTGGTCTTGCAGCTCTATGTCCATTTGTGCCTTCTCATGTGTGCAGGAACCAAGCAACCAGTACTGGCCTACCCATAGAGGAGATGGATTTTTGGATCTGGCCTTCTCACCCTATGCACACCCTATGCTCTGGAGGTTTACACGTGCTGAACAGCTGTTCCCTCCAAAGTGCCTATCTGTATTTAGGGCAATTGCTGGATCTGAGCATTTAACTGAATTGCTTTGTAACTGAAACTCTTATGGAAAAGATTAATACACATTCTCTAGGGTACATTATACTGTAAGTTTGTCTGCATTTATTTTTGACTTTTAATACACTCAACATTACTAAAATGCACATTTGGTGAAGTTGAAATTAGTTATTTTGCTTCACCTTTCCCACATGGTTCATAGTGTCTTAGGGCCTTGCTAGACGAGGCCTTAGCACGCTGTGAGGCCCCGTTTCCCTGCTGTGCGTCCAGACGATGCACAGGGGAATCTGGGGTTAAGGCGCACTGAAGCCTCCCTTAACACGCCATAAGCAAAGTCGCTTATGGTGCGCCTTTTCCGCAGCCCCAGCCTGAGGCTGGGGCTGTGGAACATCTAGCAAGGTCCGTGGCTTTTTGCGGCTACTCGCTTACTTGCGAGTAGCCGGGAAAAGCGCTGTGCCCATCGGGCTGGGGGGATCCCGGGGGGGGAGATGGGGGGAAGGCCGGACCGGCAGGAGACGGGGAGGGCGGAGGGCAACACAGGGGACAGCGAGGGAGGGCGGAGGGCGACACGGGACGGCGGAGGGCGACACAGGGGATGGCGAGGGAGGGCGGAGAGCGACACGGGACAGCGAGGAAGGGCGGGGAAAGAGTGGGCAGGAGGCATGGGAGGGGATCAGGAGTGGATGAGGGGGCTTAATTAAAAGAAAACCCACCTACCTTGTCCGGAGTCTTCGGGGCGCACATGGCCCCTTTAACAACAACAACAACAACAAAAATGGCCGACGCTACAGGGCTTCCGCAGTCCCTGCGCGTCGGCCATCTAGGAGGCGGGGCGGCGCGTGCTAAAGTTAGTGCGCCGTCGCCCCGCCTCCCTGCCGGCTTATCCGGCAGGGTCTAGCAAGGCCCTTAGTCTCAGCCATTAGGCTACAGTTGATGCTGTGCTCCTTTATGATTTAAAATAAGAGTTTTAGTGCCTTTTTCAGCATTCAAAATCAGACACATTCTGTTCCTTTCCTTCCCAGCATTGGTGAATTTATTATTTTCAGTGAAAAGTGGCACTATTTTATATTAAACCAAAGTTTACAGAGATTCCTCATGCTTCTAGACTGAATAGCACTAATAGTTTTTAAAAGCAGAATTTAAAGGAAGCATATTATTATTATTAGTATTAGTATCCCGCCTTTTGCCCAATACTGGGCCTCAAGGCAGTATTACAAAGTTTAAAACATACATTTTAAAACATAGGAAATGATTTTTTTTAAAAAAAGAAGTTTAAAATACACAACAAAATTATTAACATAGATGGAAGACCAAATTACTCTCCAAAGGCCTGCTGGAACAAACAAGTTTTAGCCTGCTTCCGAAAGCCCATCAAGGAGGAAGCCAGTCTAGCTTCCCCGGGAAGAGTGTTCCAGAGCACTGGAGCAACCACCGAGAAGGCCCTCTCCCATGTTCCCACCAAGCACGCCTGTGAAGATGGTGGAACTGAAAGAAGGGCTTCTCCAGAAGATCTCAAAGCATGGGCAGGCTCATAAGGGAGAATACGGTCTTTCAAATAACCTGGACCAGAGCCATATAGGGCTTTATAGGTTGTAACTAGCACTTTGAATTGCGCCCAGAAACAGACTGGAAGCCAGTGGAGCTGTTTTAACAGGGGAGTTGTCTCCTCCCTGTAACCAGCCCCGGTCAACACTCTGGCTGCAGCTCTTTGAACCAGCTGGAGTTTCCGAACACTCTTTAAAGGCAGCCCCACGTAGAGCGCGTTACAGTAACCCAATCGGGATATACTAAGGCATGTGTCATTGTGGCCAGGTCCAACATCTCTAGGAACGGGCGCAGCTGGCACACTAGCTTTAAATTTGCGAATGCACTCCTGGCCACCGCCGAAACCTGGGCATCCAGGCTCAGGGCTGAGTCCAGAAGTACACCCAAGCTGCGGACCTGTGTCTTCAGGGGAAATGTAACCCCATCCAGCACAAGCTGAATCCCTATGAGTGTGTCAGACGGTAGTTTTAGCTTTGTTTTCTTTCAGTTAGAAATTTGGATGTCTGTGGATATGGGGTGCCCTTCTGCATTGCAGTTGAGAATTGGGGAGGTTACTGCAGGGAAAGTACCATTGTTACGGATGTTTGGGGTAACTTGAACTTTGACATTTGTGAAGTATCCTGATGACAAAGACGATGACAGTGTCTTTGCCTTAATTGCTATGATATAAATGACTTCTTTCCAATGTAGGAATCAATATGTGGCACTTATTATTTATTTATTTATTTATTTATTTATTTATTTATATAGCACCATCTATGTACATGGTGCTGTACAGCGTAAAACAGTAAATAGCAAGACCCTGCCGCATAGGCTTACATTCTATTAAAATCATAGTAGAGCGATAAGGAGGGGAAGAGAATGCAAACAGGCACTGGGTAGGGTAAACAGGCGCAGGGTAGGGTAAAACTAACAGTATAACAGTATAAAGTCCAAACAGCATCAAGTTGTAAAAGCTTTAGGAAAAAGAAAAGTTTTTAGCTGAGCTTTAAAAGCTGCGATTGAACTTGTGGATCTCAGATGTTCCGGAAGAGCGTTCCAGGTGTAAGGGGCAGCAGAAGAAAATGGGCGAAGCCGAGCAAGGGAAGTAGAGACCCTTGGGCAGGCGAGAAGCATGGCATCAGAGGAGCGAAGAGCACGAGCGGGGCAATAGTGTGAGATGAGAGAGGAGAGATAGGAAGGAGCTAGACTGTGAAAAGTTTTGTAGGTCAACAGGAGAAGTTTATATTGGATTCTGAAGTGAATTGGAAGCCAATGAAGAGATTTCAGAAGTGGAGTTACATGGTCAGAGCGGCGAGCCAAGAAGATGATTTTAGCGGCAGAGTGGTGGACAGAAACCATTTCCTTGTGACTCCCTCCATAATTCTTAATGCTTATAAGTGGGGACCCCACAATATAATGTTGAAGGTGTCCCCATCCAGGGTGGATTTGATTTAAATCACTACTCAGAAAGACTTGTTTTAATCATGTAACTCCCCCCCCCCAAGTGCACTCTATTCATTGAATTTTTTTAAACTTAGCACTTAAGAGGTAAAGGGTTGATTCTGTGTACATAGATTTGCAAAGGCACAATGGGATCGTGATCTCTACAGACACAAATTCACAGTTTTGAGAACTGTAAAACCAAGCATCTGTGATAATATCTTCCAGATAGAAAATTGCCCAATAATCTTACAGAAACCTCTGGAAGACCATGGCATTGTGAATGGATTAATGGAATTCATTTACCCCAAAAAATTAAACATTGCATGAATATACATACAGCCTCATGCTACATAATTAAAAAGTAATTATTTCATGATGAATAACCCTTGGACTATAATTTATCTAAAACAGAGCTTTTCCTCAAAAAGCATTTTATAAAAAAAATCCAATTTAAATCAAATAAATCCGATTTAAATTAAAAAATGATTTTTTAAATTTTTTTGAAAAGAAATCATTGATTTTTATCCACCGTGTCCCCAGCTGAGTGTTACAGTGCTTTTGTTTGGGGTTCTAGTGAGCCCTGAATAGGAATGCTATAGCACTGTCACTATACAGCATTCTTTCCTCTTCAGGACTTGCTGGGCAGCCAGCCTCAAACTCAGTGAAGACCTAATGCTGGGGGCTTGAGCCAGCCTTCAAGCAGAGCATTGCAATATTAGTACTACGCTGTAGTTAGGTCTGGGGATAACTGCCACAAATCTTCTTTTAGCAGTATTGATTGGCAGCAGGATTAATGCATGCACCCCAGTCTGCACTGTTAAAGGGAGTTTTGGGGCTGCCAACACTTACCCTGAACACTTGAATGACGTGGAACAGAGGGTGGGTTTGGGGAGCGTAGGAAATAAAATAGTTATGTTTCATACATGCACACACACCGCATTCTGTAGTACAGTAGTGCTATCATGTTAAAGTGTCATGGGGCTGCACAGCTGGGAGTATGGTTGTTCTAGATTTCCCTCCTCTTGCTGTATGGGAAAAGTCTGGGGAAAGTCAGAGCATATGCATGCTTGATGGTGCACATCTCCTGAATCCATCCACCCACACAAATCATTTCAGAATCCTTTCAGCTGTGAAAGGGACATTCATCATCATCATTATTATTATTATTATTATTATTATTATTATTATTATTATTTGTATCCCGCCTTTTGCCCAATGCTGGGCCTCAAGGCGGTATTACAAAGTTTAAAATATACATGGGGGGGGACACACAAAACCATAAACATTTAAAATACACAACAAAATTATAAGACATTAACATAGATGGAGGGGCAGACTATTCTCCAAAGGCCTGCTGGAACAAAAAAGTTTTAGCCTGCTTCCGAAAGCCCATCAAGGAGGGAGCCAGCCTAGCTTCCCTAGGAAGAGAGTTCCAGCAGCCACCGAGAAGGCCCTCTCCCATGTTCCCACCAAGCGTGCCTGTGAAGAAGGTGGGACTGAAAGAAGGGCTTCTCCAGAAGATCTCAAAGCACGGGCAGGCTCATAAGGGAGAATACGTTCTTGACATTATAGTGATCCTACATGACAATTGTGTTTGGGGATGCTCGTTTCATTATTTATTTATTTATTGCATTTTTATACCGCCCAATAGCCAAAGCTGTTGGTGTGCATCTCCTGACCCCAACATCCTCCATTTAGTTAGGTCCTACAAGGAGCAGGTTGCTTAATTCCTTTCAGTTGCGCAGGTGCCCAGCCTGCTATGGGCTTGTACTTTTCCCTCATGCTGACAGTGTGCCTAAGCCGTTGGCTACCATTTTTTCCACCTTTAAAAAGCAACAACGCCCCACTTCTCTGCATAGTGGGGTTCCCCATGTATGCAAAGTTCCATCATATTTATAGGTGGCCTTGTTTTGCTGTGCTTGGTTGGCATGAGGCATCTACTTTGCCTAATTAGAGTGAGTGATCAGCTGAAAGCTAGCTAGAAGGTCCACCAACCCCAAGATCCAGATGGAAACGAAATACACTTAAAATCAGACAACAGAGTGCCTCTAAACGCATTCTGAGTCTAGGAATTTGTTTTCAGTATTAGAACTCAACTGAGGTTACTTCAGGCTTTCTTTCAGCAGCTGAATTTAGATGGAAAAAGTAATTTTGTTAAATAATTGGAAGTTGGAAAGAACTTGCCATTCTACTGAAAATCACTGAGATGTACCATTAGTTCCCACTCTACCTTCTGTGCCGCCTCCCTGTTTCTGGACAGACCACTACTACATGGAATGGTAGTTTGAATACCTGTGCAATACAAAGGAAAAGAACATTGAAGAACTAAAGAATATTGGCTTCCTGTTTTAGGCATCATGTCTTCCTGTTCCATGTAGAGACAACAGTTTTATCAACCACGGAATTTGGTGTGTGCTTTAGCTGGTGATAGATCCTTCTTTGCCTCCAACTGCACATATTTCATACTAAATTTAGATGCTTTTCTTCTTATTGTGAACCGTCCAAAGAGTTTCGGCTATTGGGCGGTATAAAAATGTAATAAATAAATAAATAAATAAATTATTGAAAGGTAATAAGTTTAAACTACACCTTCTTGATGTTTGAATGACCAAAGCCTGGATGTCTAGGTGGAAAAACAGTTTCCTCTTTCATTTTACTATAATTAGAATAATTAAATGATGTATTTAAATATGGTGGGTGGGTGGGAGGGATTTTCTGCTCCCATTTTAAACCTCTGGCAACCTGCAGGGGAGTTCTGCTTAATGGATTGCACTTTTTAAATTATGAGGCTGGCATTATGAATGCCTTGTTTCTCCTGTGGAAAACCTGGTTCAGTTGTATACGTTGTTTCTGTGTTGCAAACCTCCATCTGTTATCTCGGTTTGCTGAAATTAGAAATTAATCTGTATGCCAGGTGTGAAATCTTTTGAGTACATCGAGGCTTTAGTATTAACTCAAGCCTTCATCCCTTCAGCATTTGCTTGAAGGAGAATGTTTCTGTAAAGGGCTATTCTTCCTCTCCAAAACACCCTCCTTCTGGACAAGTTCCTTAGCCTCTGTTCAAAGTATAATCTTGCAGGTCTATTGCCAAGCTATTTCAGCATTTTTTTCCCCTTATCGGCTGCTAGAATGTTTTGAAACGTTGCCAGGTCTTGTATGGTTTTAACTCTCTCTAGTTCTTTGTAGCTACTGAAGAAGACCTGAGAACATGAATTTAGTGGCCCAATGTAGACATAACTCTGCTGATCTCTTAGCCATAGTTAAGAGAACAGGAGCTAGGCTTTTCCTCCCTTGCTGACTTCAACCCTGGTTTAGTATCTACAACTGGCATTTGAAATCAGGATTTGAAGCAGGTTAGCAAACCCCTGGGTAAGTGGAAACCTAGTTGGTGTTAACCATGATTGGCTAGGGACGTCACGTTTCTGGAAATTTTGAAACCATAAAAAATGTTTTTTCCTCTAGGGAGCCCCCCACCCTCTGGCGAAAAGTCAGAAACCAAATATAACATTTTACTCCTTTAACAATATAAAATACAATGAGTGAAATCCAAGTGGTGCCTTCCATTGACAAACGCCTGTCAACGGAGCAGGGCAGGGGGCCATTTCCCCTCTAGCTATAGCCCCTCCTCCCCCGAATCTTCACTGTATGGTTAGGGCACCCTCGAGCAAATTTCATGGCACGGATCCCAATCTACCTTCTCCCCACCCCTGGTTTAGGCAGAAGTAGACTTATATAGTTGCAGTACTATGGACTAGCAACATATTTGGATATAAAGTTGAACTTTATAACTAGATTGAATTCTACAATATATACAGGAATTATTCTTTAATGCTGTAGAAGATTGTCTTACATAAAAATCTTCATACTATAGTTTCTGAGTGAGTAACATCTTACCTAAAGCATCTCATTCATTGCAAAAGAGAAAATAAGGTTTTTTTCCCAGTGTTTCCACCAAACTTACAATTTTTTCCATTAGAAAAATTGTCCTTGGGGTGGGGAGAACAGGGGGGAAAGCGCCCCCCCGTAATTTGTTGTTTATTCGTTCAGTCGCTTCCGACTCTTCGTGACTCCAAGGACCAGCCCACGCCAGAGCTTTCTGTCGGCCATTGCCACCCCCAGCTCCCCCAAGGTCAAGTCTGTCACCTCCAGAATATCATCCATCCATCTTGCCCTTGGTCGGCCCCTCTTCCTTTTGCCTTCCACTTTCCCTAGCATCAGTATCTTCTCCAGGGTGTCCTGTCTTCTCATTATGTGGCCAAAGTACTTCAGTTTTGCCTTTAATAACATTCCCTCAAGTGAGCAGTCTGTAAAACTTTAAATTTTCTCTCTCTAGGCCTTCACTTCTCTAGAGATGTAGGCATAATGTGGGTAGACCATGGTTAAGGCCAAAGTGAGAACTGAGTAGAGAACTCACTCCAGAAATGCAAGGTGGAGGGAATGCCCAATCCTGAAGCTCACTCTTAGTCACAGAAGAGAAATTGTCAGTGTTGTCTACACTAGCCGTACACCAAAGTCTCAAACACGTATTAGGGGTTGCTTGGAAATGGTGAATCTAGGAAAGTTTTTAAGTATTTGTTTTAGCCCAAGCTGCTCTTGAGGGTGGTAAAGCCAACAGCTATCATAACCTGGAATCTGCCATGCACACCTAAATCAGAAGCAGCAGAAGAGCTAGTGGTGGAAAAGATTTCTTTCTGTGCCAACTCCTTCCCTGCTCTTGTAACATTTTTTAGAGAAGCAAAAGCTTGGACCAGAATTCATCGTAATCATTTGACAGATTTCTCTGAGAGCAGCCAAGGCTCATTGCAAGCTGCATGCTTTTCTATATTTGGTTTTGTTTAATTTGATGATAGAACTCTGTGCTGTTGGAAATTGTGGCTGCCGCTCCTGCTTTCTAGTCATATTACACTAGCAGAATGTGTTGTTGTGGTTTTTTATGATGCCAGTGTTAGGATGACTTTAAAGTCAGGTATGCCTTCTTTTTTCTCTATCTAGCTACATTTTTCAGCAATTCAGATAGATTATGTGTTTCTCAAAAACAATTCTCAGAATGTTCCTTGTTCAGCAGCCCAGTCTTATGACCTTAATTTAGCTGCTGTGATATGAAGTCTTCATCATGACAGCTAAAGCAGTTTCCTTGTACTTGGGAGGGGTTGTAGAGAAATACTTGAACCTCTTATCATAGAACTCTTACTGTGAAGAGTGCAGGATCCTATCACAATTACTGAGCTAATGAATAGATCGGAGCTAGGGCTATATGTACTTGTTTAGAACTGTGCTTCAGGGCAACCCCAAATCATCCCCAACTCAAAAGTAAATTCTGTGACCTGCATACACACATTGAGGAAATATAACTCCTATAGACTAGATCATTGGACTTCAACTGGTCCAGACCCAAGACCCACCTGGGAGCCCCAACCTGCAACATGGAATCTACTTTTCACAATTTCACAATTGTTCAATATGGTGGCAGCAGCTATGCTGTAACCCATCTGGACTGAAAGTGGGACTGTGACCCACTAGTTGGACCACTGGACTAGATGGTTTAATCCTTTTGGTGGAGTCCTCACTCAGAGGGAGGGCTAAGAGAAGAAACAAACAAACAAGGAAAAGAGTCAGTTTGTTCTCCTGGGAAGCTGAATGGTGGAGAACTGATTTATGGGCTCATCATCTTGTATAAGGTAAACTGAACTGGTATTTGTGTACAAGAGAATTGCAACGGGGTTGGGAATCATTTTTGTATCTTTGATATTGGTTATAATTAAATTATTTTTGTAGAGCTAATTCATGGAATTGCAATTTAAAAGCTACAACTTGTGACTGTCCTGCGGACTAAAATTAAGGGTTTTACAGAAGGGGCTACTGAAGTATCCTGCATATTGTGAAACCAAAGGCACTTTGGGACTGGCCTACTGCAAAGTTGCAAGCAAGAATTCCATATTTTTGTTTGAACCCAGAGGGACTAATAGTTGCATTTATTCGTATATGGAAATTGTTACACATTTTGTATAATTAACTCTTACTAAAGACATGGTTTTTCACTTATATCTTTGCAAGTTTCATTCTGATTAAACCCCATAGGACCCACAGAAATAGAGGTTATAGAAACACACATTTTCTTTCCAGAATTCCATTTTTGTTAATCAGGGTAGGGGCAAGAAGCGATGCCGGGTACCGAAGCCCTGCCTGCAAGTACTAGAAATCTTATTTGTCCAGTTTTCCGAGATCCCAGTAGGCACTGCCCATGCATTTTCAAGCATATCTTTGCAGCCATGACTACTGATCTTTTTTCCCCTAATGAAAGCTGAGATTCTCAGGAAGCTAAATTGATTCTCGGCCCAGCGTCATACCCTGTGTTACTGTGGAATCATGTTATTTGCTTAGCGTTGTACCGTAGGATGTTTTACAGTGCCATTACTTGCTCACTCCCCAATTGTCCTCATGTGTAGCTCAGCATTTCATCAGTGGTGCAATTCACCAGCACTGCAGCAGCATGGCCAAATTTAGAGCCCTCAAAGATTTATTTATTTTAAAGATTTACCCTGCTTTCTTCAGCAAGAAAGAAAAGGAGATGTCCACCATCATTTACACAGGTTACTAGGATATTTGGGGGCGGAATTCAAGGTGCCTGGTGATTAGTAGTCCCAAAGGTTTAAAGGTTATCTAATGATCATAGAAACATAGAATAGTAGAGTTGGAAGGGGCCTACAAGGCCATTGAGTCCAACCCCTGCTCAATGCAGGAATCCACCCTAAAGCATCCCTGACAGATGGTTGTCCAGCTGCTTCTTGAATGCCTCTAGTGTGGGAGAGCCCACAACCTCCCTAGGTAACTGATTCCATTGTCGTACTGCTCTAACAGTGAGGAAGTTTTTCCTGATGTCCAGCTGGAATCTGGCTTCCTTTAACTTGAGCCCGTTATTCCGTGTCCTGCACTCTGGGAGGATCGAGAAGAGATCCTGGCCCTCCTCTGTGTGACAACCTTTTAAGTATTTGAAGAGTGCTCTCATGACTCCCCTCAATCTTCTCTTCTCCAGGCTAAACATGCCCAGTTCTTGTACATAACAGTACAAGCTTGATGGTGGCTCCATAGTTATGGAATTCCCTTCTGAATTAATTGCACTTGGCCCCTCCAGTACAGGCTTTTAAATGGGCCTTAAATGCATTGTTTACAGACTGCCTTTCACTGAGAATGATTTTGTGCAGCTGGGTATATATGAGTCTTTTTATTTATTTGGATCCTTATAGTGGCATTTAGATCTTTGCTGGGAAAAGTGCATTATTCATCAACAAAAAAGAGGGTCTTCTCTGTGCTGGTGCCTTGACTCTGGAATGCCCTCCCAAAAGCTATGGCTGATACCAACACTGTAGTCTTTTTGGTGCCAGGTCAAAAGTTCTGTATTTTCCCAGACATTTTAAACTATTGTATTTTTACTGATTGAATAGTTTTATGCCTGCCAGTTTTATTGTATTAAGCATTGTTTATTGTACTTGATTTTAAATTTGATATACACTTCCTGGGTTCTTCTATGGATGAAGGTGTGGTTTTGAAAAATTTAAAATGAAGTGCTACTTTCTAGTAATTTGTTGTCTATGGCCCTGAAAGTGCATGCATATATATATATATATATATATATATATATATATATATATGGCCTTAGTCCAGGGATATACAACCTAGTGCTTTCTAGATGTTTTGGATTACAGCTTCCATATGCTCCAGCCAGCATGACCAATGGTCAGGAATTCTGGAAGTTGTAGTCCACATCTGGAGAGCATAAGATTCATTTAGCCCTGCTTTATTCGTGGCTAAGACCTTATAGT
The DNA here is from genome assembly GCF_023053635.1 of Elgaria multicarinata webbii. NCBI lineage: Eukaryota > Metazoa > Chordata > Lepidosauria > Squamata > Anguidae > Elgaria > Elgaria multicarinata. The sequence goes on along the minus strand of NC_086172.1, from coordinate 179,453,991 downwards.
AAATAAGTGCATATGCCATTAGAGGGTATTACCAAAATATCTATGTTCCAGTTTATACCTATGTTCCAGAGCAGTGAACATAGGTATAAACAGTAAAGAAAGAAGATTTGAAAAGCAAATTAAATGTGTTCAATTTAAGACAACGGAACCAGGAAAACAGTGACTAGTCAGTTGAGAAAGACTTTTCAAAACAGAATTGTTTTCAGGAGGCCACCAGAAACAGAGTTCCTAATCCTCTACCTTTACTCTCTTAGATGTCAAGAGGGATTGGTCTGACCATGCCCTGTGGTGGGAAAAGAAGAGAACCTGGCTCCTTAAAACTCACTGGACCCTGGATAAGTATGGAATACAAGCTGATGCAAAGCTGCAGTTCACTCCTCAGCACAAACTTCTCCGACTTCAACTTCCCAACATGAAGTATGTGAAGGTGAAAGTCAACTTCTCTGACAGAGTCTTCAAGGCAGTATCTGACATCTGCAAGACCTTTAGTAAGTATCCATTGCTTATGGAACCTAATCGTGCCTCTTCATGTGGCAAGCAGCCAGCTTCAGTAGCTCCTGGTAGCTATTCTGTAATGTGGCAGTTATCTGAAGCATCAGCCTTCTAGCAAGTATAGATTAGGCTGTCTTCCTATTCAACTTCCTAAGGGTCTAGTGTCACATGAGGCACTTCTAAAAAGAGGACGGAATAGCTTTCAGCTGATGGAACAAGCAAAATGCCTGCCAAATGGTGGGATTGTGCATGAAGTAACTGTGCTACTACTGTTATATGCAGGACCATTTTATACAGTTTTCTCTCATATTTAAACTTGTTATGAACTAAACTGAGATCCTCTCAGATAAAATGGACCAAATGAGAAGGTATCTGTTTCTTTGGATTCAATATCTAACGAGATGGAATGATTTTTTAGAGAAAGTTTGATTCCATATCAATAATCAAGTTCTCAAATTGTGTTAGATCTCTACCTTTATATTAAAGAAATGTTCTTGTTTGAAGGTTCTGGAGAATTGAGAGCTGGGCATTAGGTATTCTAACTTAAGCCCTGCTATATGAGGCTGCTATTATCTTACGAAAAAATCTTTATTGAAAAGCCGTTCTTTTCCCATAGATCAAAGCTGTCTAGTCCAAGTTAAAATGTGGGTGTCTCAGAGCTGAAGCCGAGAGGGCCTTTGATTTTCATGTGCTGGCCTTTGTTCTGTATGTGCTGGTCCTTGCTGCTCTTTCTTGAGATAATTTTGTTGATTTTTTTTTTTATTGGATGGGGTGTGTGTGTGAGAGAGAGATTTGCAAACTGTGGAAGACTTTTTAAAATAAATCTATTGATACCAATGGGAACTTCTTCCCTAGGGCTAAAGTAGGATAGAAGGGGGAGGCAATTTTCATTGGTATTGCCACTAGAGAAAGCAGGGTTAAATTCTCCCTTCCAAATGCACTCTGGTTATGATTGAAAGTAGCCCCCAACCCAAACTGCTAGTAAGTAAAAACCTACCCACATCCTGATATGCTTTCTAATGACATATTTAGTGTCATGACTCTGAACTGATAAAATAAAAGGAAGATACTATGGAACTCTGCTTTTCTTTTGTCATAGTTTTCCTCTGGCTCATAAAATGTTTTACCTATCATCAGCAAAACATCAGTACCATGCCAGTGAGTAGCACCGATTAAAGCACCCATCCATGCTGTGTGCTTAGTTCCTCTCTCAAGCCATAAAGTGGGCGCATCCTTGACTAGTCAAGCAGACTTCTGCTTATATGTGGTGAGGGAATCTACTTCCCTAACATATTCAATTTTCAGGGCGAAGATGAATGAGCAACCAGCACTCCAGTGCCTACTTGCAGTTCCAAAAGTTTTATTTGTAGTCCAGAGATCCTTGTTAAAACTGAAAATTCTTGCTTGGCTCCCCCCCTCCTTTTTAGAAATAGCACTCTGGACTTCATAGTTGCAGAGGAGAATATTGAGTATGTGATAGGAAAGAATTCTCATGCTGTGTCCAAGTAGGATAGTGCTGTTTTTCAGCTAAACATCCTGATTTAGTGTTAATAGAGTACAACAACCTTGACTTTCTTTTTTCTGCCTAATTTTATGCTTAGTGTCTTCTAATAACCAGTGTAAGTTTTTCACAAGCTTCCTTAACTCAAGGCCAGTTGAAAAAGGAAATCTAAATTAGAGTCTGCAACCAGAATCTGTAACTTGAGCTTTGTTGTAATAAATCTTTCTGCTTTTAAAATAAAAATGGATTACTCTTGGCTGACCCATTTCTGTCAAGAGACAGGAAGTGAGCCACTGTAAGTAAACTATTACAAAGTGGACGTGATATCTGAAAAGTAGACAGCCTCTTTGTACTTTTGATTTTTTAAAAGGGGGTTAAATAAAGTGTGTAACGTTATGATAAATATATTTGTTTTAAATATCCCTTCATTTCACTTTAGATTACTGTCCATTCCCATCCTAAAACCTGGGGCAGAGCACAAGCATAAACCCAGTGAAATATAAAAGTAAAAACAAACCAATAAACCCAGCGAAGTAGAACAGAACTACGTTTCACTAAAATCCTCCCTGAAAAACTCTACCTCAGGGGTTCCTGACCCTTTTGGACTAGTGGCCACATTATTGTGGGCATCATAACAAAATGGCTCCTATGGAAGATGTGGCTAATTGCACAATGGCTGACGTGGGACAAAGTGAGCTAAAGAGGTCTGGGGGCGAGAAATAGGCTAGAGGTTGGGAGGGATGGAGGAAATACCAAGGCAAGAAGGCAGAGAAAGAGAGCAAGACTAGAGACTAGGAAAGGAGAGAAAGAAGAAAACGAAGGGCAGGCAAAAAAGAGAACTAGAAAGGAAGGGGGGTGTCAGGAGAGTAAAAGCAAAGCTAGAGGCTGGCAGTGGGAAGAGAGAGATAGCAAAGGGAAAAGGTCTGTGTGGGCAGAGGAAGAATAGACAAAGGCGGAAAGCAATTTCTTTCTCTGCCTGTCCACAACAGCTGATCTGCAGCAGGTGCAGGAACAGGAAGAACCCGATGCCCTAATGTTTTTCAAGATTTTTTATTTAATTTTTTTTTGAAGGGGACAGGAAATTGATAGCAGAGATGTAAAATTTCTGGAAATTTTGAGGCAATGGGGAAAAAAACATTTTCCCCAGGGTTTTTTTTCCCCACAGGGAAAAAAAATGAAATTTTGCAAAAATTGAGAAATAAGCAATGCTTAATCATTGAGAGCTCTTTACAGTTCTAAAATCACTTTATTGCTTTAAGACACCTTCCTCAGTCTGTTGCCCTCCAAATATTTTGGAGTTCAGCTGCCATCATCCTCAGGCAGCATGGCCAATGGTCAAGAAAGTTGGGCACTGCAGTCCAAAACACCCAGAGGGCACCAGGTTGGGGAGGGGTGCTTTAGGAACATAAAGCAGCCTTATGTATATCTTCGTTTGCTCATAAAACTATTATATTTTAAAACTTTTAAAAGTAAACTCAGTAAATTTGTCATTATTGTCTGAATAGATTAGAAATAAATTAATTGGCTACTACATTATCAAAAACTCTAAGAATGTGACTCTGTCACACATTGAAAACCTGAGCATAAATGTCTCATCAGTGAAATATATGTAGATCAATAATTTTAATAAGGAATGAAACTATGCTGGGAATATTACAGAAAGAATTAAAAAAAAACTCCCATGGCTTCATTATTTCCAGACATTTTACATCTCTAGTCTTTCTATAAAAGTGTTCTGATTACATAGTTTTTAGATATCATTTTGTGGAGAGTGAAGGCTTGGTAAGAATATATAAATACTTTGTCTTAAATTCTAAAAGAAAATATTTCATAATCCAAAGTTGTTCCATTCCGCCACCCCCACCCCACCCCCACCCATGCCTTCACATCTCTAATTGAGAACATCTCGCGGGCACCTAACTTCACACTGAGCCTTGAAAGCTAGACCAAATGGGGGCCCTTACACTTTTCAAAAAATTGTTTAGACTTGATTCAAGAGCCTTTCTAGAAGGAGGGAGTGCATGAATCGCATGGGGGAATTAGTGGGGGAATATTATTTGTTTGTTTATTTATTGCAATCCTATACTGTCCAATAGCTGGAGCTCTCTGGGCGGTTTACAAAATTAAGACAATTCAAGTATAAAGCAACAGCATAAAACCATAATATTGAATACAGTATAAAAGCTCAACCAGATAAAAACAGCCGCAATGCAAAATTACAAATTTAAAATACAAATTTTAAACACCAAGTTAAAATTTATTTATAGATTGTTAAAGTACTGGGAGAATAAAAAGGTCTTCACCTGGTGTCTAAAGGCATATAATGTAGGCACCAAGCGAACCTCCTTAGTGAGCTCGTTCCACAGCCGGGGTGCCACAGCAGAGAAGGCCCTCCTCCTGGTAGCCACCTGCCTCACCTCCTTTGGCAGGGGCTCATGGAGAAGGACCCCTGAGGATGACCTTAGGGTCCGGGCAGGTACATACGGGAGGAGGCGTTCCTTCAGATAGCCTGGACCCAAGCCGTTTAGGCTTTAAATGTTAATACCAGCTCTTTGAATCGGGCCGGACCTGTTACTTAAATTTTCTGAAGCACTTCATGTAGTTAAAGAGAGAGAACATCTCAAACTAAGATGAAAGTTAAAGAGGGTGTGCAAGACATAAAGTTAGGGGAATGGAGTATCATGGAAGAAATGGGCTGAAGAGGGGGGAATCACATTTGTATCATAATACACTGCTCATGAGCTTCCCATATTATCTCAGCAATTCTTACAACAATCATGAAATGTAAACCAATAATATGTCTACGATTCTTACTGCGTCCTGCTTTCTAGTATATCCCAATATTATAGTTTTGTAGTTTGCCTCAGGACATATATTGAATTGATGGCAAAGGCAAGTTTTAACTAGGACTTACCGCCTTTAGTCACTACACTACAGTAGCTCTTGTATAAGTGAGAGTTAATTTCCTGTAGGTCCTGATATATAGCTTTGCAGACCTTTTGCAATGGCTTTTCCAGATGTGACTCCCCACCCCACCCAAAATCTACAGTGGTTCCCCTGCTCTTCTCTCAATGCAGCTTGTTCTTTTCTAAAAAAAGAACTGTAGGAAATACTAGCTAGTAGTTTCCCACTGGGATTAAAACTTCTCACAGTGTGTTGGCCCTGTTCCCACCCCCTCATAGGATCAGACCTTCCTCCTCCTCCCTGCCACAAAATAGGAGAAAAATGGAACACTTCTTAATCTCAACGTGCACATTTATAGGGTAGAAAGTGTTTACATGTTTATTTTCATTGAGTCAATTAAGAGTTTCCTAATTTGAATGTTTGCTTGATAAGTGGAATTCTTACCTATTTCTGAGTGATATATTAAATATTTAACCATATACTCCCTCTATTTTAATACTTTTAAGTATTAAAATAGTCTTCAGTCTGTAAGACTTAACATGCCAGAATCCTGCTATAAGAGGAAAAAGCCTATGTAAACTCATAGACCTGAAGTGCTCCTTTGCTACAAAACCTTGTCTGCATTTTTTAAAAACTAGAAATTCTCTTCTTACCCTCATGCTTGTTAAAGACTCAGATAGTGATGGCCTGCAAGACAGTAGCCTGAGACATAGTTTTATCTTACACCCTATGGAAAGGATATTTATTCTTAGATAGATGTGAGAGCTGCAGGACTTCAAAGAATCTGAATAGCTTTGAGATGCATAGCTTTCTGGAACCCACAAGTAAAGAGCTGAATGAAAATAAGACGTTATCATGGTTGGCTTTGGGGTGAAGAGGAATGCCACCAAGACACTTTTTCATAGCCCAAAGTAAAGGCTGTGACCCTGGCTTTCTTTTTGAAGGATGGTGGCTCTGGTGAAGTAGGAGGGAGTCAAACGCCATTATGCTGGTGACAGCTGCCAATGCCATACATAGTTGGGCTCTTAGTTCAGCAAATAAATGGGCAGAAAGGGAAGGAGAGCCTCATGTACACACCATCCTCAAGGCATTCTTGTCACCTTGGAGCAATCTCCCTTGGCATATGGCAAGATATTACTTTGCTAGTAACCTGTTATTGCTAGTAACCATTGCTTGTAACCTTGGTTTGAGCAGCTCGCTGCTCTGTTAGTCAGCGTAAGCTACCCTCAATTCATAGAATAATAGAATAGTAGAGTTGGAAGGGGCCTAAAAGGCCATCGAGTCCAACCCCTTGCTTAATGCAGGAACCCACCCTACAGCGTACTTGACAGATGGTTGTCCAGTTGCCTCTTGAAGGCCTCTAGTGTGGGAGAGCCCACAACCTCCCTAGGTAACTGGTTCCATTGCCATACTGCTCTAACAGTCAGGAAGTTTTTCCTGATGTCCAGCCGGAATCTGGCTTCCTGTCACTTGAGCCCGTTATTCTGTGTCCTTTTCATAGAATCATAGAATCATAGAATAGCAGAGTTGGAAGGGGCCTACAAGGTCATTGAGTCCAACCCCCTGCTCAATGCAGGAATCCACCCTAAAGCATCCCTGACAGGTGGTTGTCCAGCTGCCTCTTGAAGGCCTCTAGTGTGGGAGAGCCCACAACCTCCCTAGGTAACTGATTCCATTGTTGCAGTGCCACACAGTTTTTGTGTGTCAGAAAACTTATGGATAATGGAGAAAACAGCATATGATGCTAGTACGGCAAGGGAAGCTGAGAGCTGATTCTTAAAGACTTGGAACACGTTCACACGAAGATGCTAAGCAACAGATTTTAAAAGTCATGATGGCCTTTTATTTATTTAGGTTTTTTGAGCACTTTAAAGTATGGGGTTGTTAAGCTTACGGAATGATGCATTAGAGTCAGCATTTGTATTTTATTTATTTATTTATTTATTACATTTTTATACCGCCCAATAGCCGAAGCTCTCTGTAGGTGAAACAGTTTCTGCAGGATGAAACAGGGGTGTGGAATCTCTTGTGTGAAATGCCATGTGTGAGAGTGAGAGAAACAATTCAGTATGAATTCGCTTCAATATGATCTGTACATTTCTCAGCTTCCTAGGGGAGTTCTGTTGCAATTTATGGAAGAAGTCCCACTTCCTGGAAAGTCAATTTTTCCCCATCAGGAACTTGAAACTGCCAACACAACTAAGTTTTCTTCTGAAACAGAAAATATGTGGGTGTTAAAAAAGAAAGAAAAAGAAATTAGTGTTCAAAGCCATATTCTGTGCTTATTGTCATACAGTTTCCTGGAGCCTTTGATAAAGAAACACAGTGAAATAATGCACGGAAGAAAATATTTGATTTGCTTTAAAATACATAAGTTACTCTGACTGGCAGTGAATCTGGCAGGACAAAGCAGCCTAAACTTTGCTGCCATGCTTTTTCTCACCTCATCTCTTAAGTCCTTAATTGTAGAGCATATCTTGCCTCCTAGCACTTCTATAAATGTGTGTGTTATAAACTTGTGCAGTATCTTTGCAGTTAACTACCGCTGAGTGCAGTAGTTTCAATATAGCTGTTAGACTGCATTTTCCTTGTAGCACAGAAGGCTTATACATCGGAACACTGGTTGCTTTGTCAGTCAATGAAAGCTGAAAGCTGTAGTAGCCCTGCTTATAGAGTCTAGTATAGAAAAAAGCCACCAGTATTATTTTTTATTAAGAAGTCTCTGGGATCTGAGCATTTTGAGACTTACCGCTTTATTAATTAATTGGGGAGGAGAAAGAAAGGCAAC